>NC_080602.1:3085185-3393703 GCF_027887145.1 Ammospiza caudacuta
TCACCTTTTAAAATTTTTTGGTGTATGGGGATATTTGAAATTAAAAGGCAAATTACCCAGGGGTGTCTCACCTGTTAAAAGGTAAATAAGAAGGTGTTTAAAAGCCCTCCCTCTGGAGGATGCAAAACAGCCTAGCGGCTATTTCAAAAGATCCAGGTTAATTCTGTAGACTTGCTTAAAGTAGGTCGGTGGAAATATCTGTTAATTATAGTAGATCAATTAACTCAGTGGGTTAAAGCACAGTTCAAACAGTACTTTTGGTTAATGCGGGAGCAACTTTTTCGGTTTTAAATCAAGAATTGGTACCTAAAAGTGATGAATTTGTACAAGTTGTGGGAGCAACAGGCCAACCAGAAAAAGCTTACTTTTTGAAACCTATCAAATACAGATTTGTATTTGCCAAATTCGCCAAAACCTCTACTAGGGAGAGACTTACTAGAGAACTTGGGAGCCATAATAAAGTTCAAAAAGGACAGATTTGAATTTCAAGTAAAAGAAGAACAACTGATTACAGCCCTAAGCCTAACAATCAGTTGTGTGAAACCTAAACCTGAGAATCACAATTTTGAGCGAGTCCTGAGCGAGGCATACCCATTAGTATGGGCTACTGATATACCTGGAAAATCAAAACAAGCAGCACCGATTGTTGTTGAACTTAAAGACGGGGCAAGACCGGTGGTAAGAAAACAATACCCTTTGAGAATAGAAGACAGGAAGGGGATTGAGCCCATAATCAAAAGGTTTCTGGAACTGGGGTTATTGGTAGAATGTGAATCGGATTTTAATACACCAATCTTGCCAGTAAAAAAAAAAACCTAATGGAGCTTATAGACTAGTTCAGGACTTGAGAGCAGTAAACGAAATAACCAAGATATTACATCCTTTGGTTGCTAATCCATACACGCTTTTAACTAGACTCAAGGATAATTTGGCCTGGTTCACTGTATTAGACTTGAAAGATGCATTCTTCTGCCTTCCCTTAGCTCCCGAGAGTCAAAAGATTTTTGCCTTTGAATGGGAATCTGTAGATAAAGGAAGAAAGACCCAACTTACCTGGACGGTATTGCCCCAAGGATGGGCGAACTCCCCTACGATTTTTGGGAATCAGTTAGCCAAAGAATTAGAACAGTGGGAAAGGCCGCTGGGAGATGGCACCCTTCTGCAATACGTAGATGACCTCTTAATAGCAACAGTGACAGAGGAAGAATGCATTGAATGGACTATTTCCTTGTTAAATTTCCTGGGTTTAAGTGGATACCGAGTCTCTCAACAGAAAGCACAGCTGGTGCAAAAAGAAGTGGTGTACCTGGGATACGAAGTCTCCAGAGGACAGCGATCCCTGGGAGCAGCTAGGAAAGAGGCCATCTGTCAAATGCCTAAACCAGAGACAGTGAGAGATCTGCGCGCCTTTCTAGGGATGACAGGTTGGTGTCGGCTATGGATCTACCAGTACGGGATACTCGCTAAACCACTGTACGATTTGTTGAAAGAAACTAAGGATGTTCTAGTTTGGACTCCCGAGGCAGAAGGGGCCTTCAAGAAGTTGAAGCTGGAGCTAATGAGAGCACCGGCTTTAGGTCTCCCAGATGTATCAAAACCATTCTGGCTGTTCTCCCATGAACGACAAGGGATGGCCCTAGGAGTCCTGGCACAGCAGTTGGGAACACACAAGAGAGCTGTGGCCTACTTCTCCAAGTGATTGGATGAAGTAAGTAAAGGATGGCCAGGCTGTCTGAGGGCAGTGGCCGCAGTGATAATTAACATAGAAGAGGCCAGAAAGCTCACACTGGGCCAAAAGATGACTGTGTTAGTATCTCACACTGTGTCGGCTGTGCTGGAACAGAAAGGCAACCATTGGTTGTCCCCTTCCAGATTCCTAAAATACCAGGCCATCTTGGCTGAATCAGATGACGTAACCATTCAGGTAACTAACATTGTGAACCCAGCTTCATTTCTAGAAGGGAGAGCCCCAGCAGAACCCATCGAACACGACTGCCTGGAAACAATTGAAGCCGTCTATTCCAGTCGCCCAGATCTCAAAGAAGAGCCGCTCGAAGGTGCGGACAACTGGTTCTCAGATGGCAGCAGCTTCGTGAAGCAAGGAGTAAGAATGGCTGGCTATGCAGTCACCACTACAGAAAGGGTAATTGAGTCAAACCCCTTGCCTGCAGGGACCTCAGCCCAAAAGGCAGAGCTGATAGCTCTGACCCGAGCCCTGGAATTGGCAGAAAACATACAAATTAATATATGGACAGACTCTAAATATGCCTTCTCTGTTGTACATGCTCATGGGGCCATCTGGAAAGAAAGAGGACTATTGACTACACAAGGAAAAACAGTCAAACATGCAGAAGAGATTCTGCGATTGCTAGAGGCGGTCCAACTCCCAGCACAAGTGGCCATAATGCATTGTAAAGGACATCTGAAAGGTAACACTATTCCAGAAATAGGGAACAGGAAGGCAGATACAGAAGCTAAATTGGCTGCCACAAGGAAAAGAGAAGTGGAAATAGTGGCCCTAATACCAGGAGAGCTGGATACCAATATCCAGCCAGAATACCAAGAATCAGATCATAGATGGATTCAAAAGAATAAAGGTAAACTGTTAGACAGTGGATGGGGACAATTAGAAACAGGACAGTTGATAATACCAGGGAACATAATGTGGCAGATTGTGAAGGCGGAGCATGAAAAGGCCCATTGGGGTCTAGATCCGCTTTATCAACATTTGCGAGCCAGGATAGCAGGACCGAAATTATTTACTACTGTAAAGCACGTCACATCCCAGTGCGAGCGGTGTCTGAAAAGTAACCCGAACACAGGAACCAAAGTACATCAAGGAGCCATAAATCGAGGTAAATTCCCAGGTGAAGTATGGCAAATTGATTTTTCTGAACTCCCAAGAAAAGGGGGGTTTCGGTATTTGTTGGTACTAACTGATACATTTTCTGGGTGGCCTGAAGCATTCCCTTGTAGGACAAATAAGGAAAGAGAAGTGACTAAAGTACTGTTGAATGAAATTATTCCACGGTTTGGGGTACCAAAGAGCATTTCTTCGGATAGAGGTACACACTTCTGTGCAAAAGTGGTGAGAGCAATAAGCAAAGCATTACAAATCAAATGGCAACTACACACACCTTATCGTCCACAGGCCAGTGGGCAAGTGGAAAAGATGAATCATCTCATCAAACAGCAAATTGCCAAAATATGCCAGGAGACTAATTTGCAGTGGTATCAGGCTTTGCCTATTGCTCTGCTTAGGCTGAGAGTCAAACCAAGATCAAAAGAAAAGTTAAGCCCATTTGAAATTTTGTATGGTAGACCTTATGCTATGCAAGTTGTAAATGGGGACGCTATAGACCAAATCGGTAATCAGTATATTTATGATTATGTAATTACGGTGGGGAAACAGTTTGATAAGAATGCTACTGTGGTGATAGGGCACCAACCTAAACAACCCGACTGCAAATTGCATCCGTTTAATCCCGGTGATTGGGTGTATGTTAAGAATCTTTTAGGAAAACCCCTACAAGAGAAGTGGGAGGGACCTTTCCAAGTACTGCTGACTACCTTCACTGCGGTTCGGATCAAGGAGCGACCCACGTGGATCCATTACTCACGAGTCAAGAAAGCTCCGGAGAATAAAAAAGAGGAGCAGACATCATGATCCTGACTCCACCTCAGATCTTCACAACCCTGATCATTGGACTAATGATAAGTATAGTGCTTCCCCAAGACTCTTCCCCAATAGACCCATGGTCTCATGCGCACCAGTGTATCCACCCAGAGTTGGGAACGAGAGGGCCCTATTTCGAGGTTTATGCCTTACGTAACAATCAGCCATATGCAAGTGAAGTGTGGGATCAGCCCTCCATGGTAGCATACAAGGGAGACCAAGTCCAAATTGGGTGTCGAGAACTTGACCCAGAGGAAGGGAAAACAAGGCGGCTAGTATTAACAATTAAACCCTTGATGCCAGCCTTTAAACATAACCTAATTACCTTTAGTCCAGTGAAAATGGGCAGGCCCACAGTCTGGATCCAGCAAAAAGGCCCAATTTCATGTCAGTGGAGCGACTTCAGGGAGGATCCACCTGGATCACAACAACCGATAAAGGGGGTGATTTATAGAGAAGATTCACTTGGGGAGCTACGCCCTCAAAACATAACCTATGACCCTCACCCCCTTCTCCATTCTCCGGGAGAAATTGTAATATCTAGTGGTCCTGAGGGAGGAAAAGCACTGTGTGAGATGGCATTTAGATTGGATCAGTCAATGACGTTCACATGTGAAAGGGAGTTGAAAACACTGGGACAGGATATTAGCTCCCTCGGGCGTGCTCTCGGGCGTGCTGTCGATTATAGGATACAATTACCAGAAGACGTGATCCCATTGTATCCAGATCTAGACTTGCCTCAAGAAACCACCCTACCAGTGGAGTGTAAAGCAGTACACAACCTAACCTTTATAGGGCCTCAGGTGATAAGAAAATCTAACGAACTAAAATTATTGTTAGACCCCACTTATTCCCTGAAAAAAGGTGCAAATTCACACCGATATTACTTATTTGCAAAAGGATTGCCGACCATTTATACAGCAAAGCCTTAAGGGATGGAATGCATGGCTAGCGACAAGGTCTCATCACAGAAAAACAAAAAGAGATCTAAGTGGGTGGATTGGCACCGGATTTGGCATAGTAAACACAATAGATCAAGAGGTATTAGTAAACGATCTAAGTACCGTCACATCGAGCTTAGGAAAGCTTAAGGTGCCTCTCAGTACATCCATGCTTACATTAGCTGAAACACAATCGCTAGTGGTGAAATTACTAACCATGGTAGCGAACCACACTGCAGAGGATTTTGTGAAGCTCGCTAACTACACAGGGGAGCTTGGCAAAGACATTGCACTCGCTATCCAATGCTCTCAGACGCAACAATGGGTACAGTCAGTAGCGGCAGGAATAATGAGAGAAGGAACGGCAGGTATATTACCTCAAGAAATAAGGGAAACAATATTAAAGGACAATCATACTACACGATTTGAAAGGGACCATCAAGCTTGGTGGCAATTAGTAAACTTCACTTACGAACCTCAACAAGAACACGTTGAAGCTTATGTCCTCACCATTAGTGCGGCAGAGGAAAGAGGTATCTTTCCCATCCTCACTTTAGGGACAATACATCAAGATGTCATTGTCAGGCCAATAAACCATAACGTCTGGGCCAGTTATGATTACACCAAAAATAAGTGGCAATCGGTTAGCACAGAAGCATGCATCCCTAGAGGACAATTAGGCTATGTTTGCGAAAATGCTGTGGTAGAAGCCGAAGATTTATGCTTAGATGCTGAAAATAGTGTATGTACCTTAGAAATGCTTCCGCATGATAGAACACAATCACAAGTTTACTATATAGGAAATGGGTGTGCTTGCGTAAGGACAGCTTGTGACAACGTCACTATAGATAATTGCCTAGAAGAGACTAACAATACTAACTTTTGTGTATGCAACTTTACCAAGATCATAGGTTGTGATTTTCATTACACTGTCCCAATAACTACCCAACAGCTAATTAACGCAAATTTCAACCTATATCAAGAGATACCGAAATTACAAATAGGGATGGACGTCAAAATTCTCAAAGCAATGCTTGCACACCCTAAAGTAAAGAAATTGGTGCAAAAGGTGAATCAAACAACTAAACGAATGGTATGGCAGATAGAACACAATTCAGAAAGGATAAAGAACGTCCTGACCGAAGTAGAACAAGTAGGCCAGCATCACTGGTGGGACATCTTTACAGGATACTCCCCAACAGCTACACAGGTCTTCCATTACCTGGTGCACCCAATGCTAGTAGTAATTATAGCTTTGTTATTACTAACTCTTACAAACATTTGTTTGTGGTGGAGACTAAGGGGCATAATGAAGAGGACCCAAATGATTTGGGCAATGGCACGAGCCTATCAGCGTCCTGTGGGACCAGAACTTGACGAAAGAATTCGTAAGCTATAAGAAAAGGGGGGAATGAGGCCCCAAAGCAGATAGCCTCCAAGAAATAATGAGTTAAAACATAGAATGTGAGGCATTTGAAGAAGGCATAGTATTAGGAAACACATAGAGCAATTAATCAGCTAAAGCATGAAACACAATGACAGGAAGGAGATAGGGATAGGGGGAACTGATGGGCTAAGCATGTTCAGAGCCAACAATGTCAAACTGACCCTAAGAACTTTGCCAAGCCATAGAGACCAAGCCAAGTACACCGGGAATTGACCAAATTAGGGAAGAGGTTCAAAAGTTTAAAGAGGAAGAGTCATCGGAAAGACCCCGTCTATGATGAAGGCAACAGGAACGACCACCCGAAAATTCCCCAAAAGAGATGTCTCCACCTACGCTCCGCCTACACCACGCCCCATATGAATATGCATGATTATGTATCTGATCTGATGTAATCCTATACCCAAAATTGTATATAAGGCTTGCTTTTGCTATGTGAACTCAGAAATCCACTTCGTGATTTCTCCGACGCGTCGTAATAAAATACCTCCTGCTTATCTGACTTAGGCTGAGTCTCTTAAGCAGTTAGTCTCGCCTTTTGGGGCAAAATTCGGCATCAATACAGACAGACCAGATTGGGCAACTGAATCCAAAACACCATCACCAGAGGTCAACTAAGAAATTACCCTTTGGTAAAGAAATCTCCATAACACATTCCACGTGTTCACAACAACAGGTGCAGCAAGTGAAGATAAGAATTGTTTCTCATTCATTTCTCTGATCTTCTCACAGCCTTCCCCAGAAAAATGCCTGGCAAAGTTATGCCTGCTGCTCTCTGTGGAGAGATCTGCAGCCACAGACAATACCTGCAGTTAATTGTGAGCAGAACATCTTGAGCAGCTTTCCTAATTATGTCATTTCAAGCTGGAAACTCATGATGGTCTGAAGAGCAATATGGACTTCATGACAATCATTACAGGAGACAATCTGCAAGTGACATTCTCACCAGTGCTCACTCAGGAAAGCCAAGGATGAGATGCATCTGATCTATCTTCAGATGGCTGCCAGAGCACACAGGTCACTTTGCTTTGTGGAGAAAGAGAGACACTACTGCCAAGTTTAAATGCCTCCTCATATGGGACGTGTGTGTCTTAGAATAAGGGAACTCATCACTCTGGAGAATTGTCTCTGCAACCAGGTATGACAATCTGGAAAAGTAGCTCAGATGCATTCTGAACAGATAAACAGGGCCATATTTGAACGATTCAGAAAATCAGTAACAGAGATAAAAACAGAAGCCAGACATCCCAGAACTACACTCACATTTCATTTGCTTCCCTAGAGACCAGATGCACAGCTTCACAACCCCACCAGGAACAATTCTCCTGATCAACCTGTCTCTTCCATGACCACAGGAAGATGCCAGCTGTGCTACTGAGGCATGTGGTCACTTTCCTGCCACTGCTGAGCAGGACAGAGCTAAATAAATCCCCTCTGCTATCAGAGCAGAACAGGTACAAGCAGCTCTGCAGCTGCCATGAAGAGACAGCAAGGAGCAAATTCCTGTCTTAAATGCTGATTGCAGCACAGGGGGAAATAAACCAAACATGCTGTCCATCAAGCAGATTACATGAAGGACAGGAATATCAAGACAAAAAGTCCACATTCAGATACCTGTTGACTGAAGTTGTTCAGGAATTGCTTTGCTCCTTACTACTCAAACTTGGCACTGTTTGAGGGTAAGAAAACCCTGATTCAGCCAGACCAAAGCACATGGATGAGAACTGCATCTTTGTGGAATGGCATCTTGCTTCCAAACTGAGATTTCTCATCAAAACACCCATCTGAAAAAGATTCCACTCAGATGAAAGAAAAGCCCCTTTTGAATTTACTTGTCCCAAGTCATGCAGCAGAAACTTGGCTCTCTCCCAGCCTCCACAACACTGCCCTTGCCACTGCACTGGATCGTCTGAGCTGCCACCAATGGGTGTCTGTTTGTCTCTCCATTTTTGTGGAAAACCCTCTAGAGAAGTTGTGTTCAGCACAATGCACAAGTAGACATTTTTTATCCTAGAGCATTTGTAGGGAAAGGAAACAATCTGTGGCATTGGTCATCTCTGCCAGACAGTTTTTCCTGAGGAAGAGGCATGTAAAGCTTGTCATGTGCTTTGTCACATCTGACAAAAGTGCTCAGTACCGTTTGCCAGCAGACAATGTGGCCTGGGGCTCCTCTGAGCCATCGTTCCTCTCCTTCACCGGCTCCTTGACAGATGGGCCTTCAGCCTTCTGGTTTTCCATCCCCGACAAAGACACAGAGAAACCCCATCAATCTTTAGAATATAAAACAGGAAATTCCCTGTTTAAAACACAAGTTAGAACCAGGATCACTGCTACCAAGGCTTAGGGAAACATTTCCTAACTTACAGATGAAACAGACCAGAGATTCAGTGATGCCAACTCTTTGTTTTCAACAGCCCAAGGCAGGTCATGGGTGCTACCAGACTGATAGCAGTCTAAAATCCCAAATTCCTTAGTCTTGAGCAGAAATGGGAATAATGCAAACTGGCAGGCAATGAGTGTTCGTGAAGGAAGCAGCAGAACAAACTGGACTCTTTGGGGGTTGGCCCAGTGTGTTGGAAGTTGCTTTGGTTCAACACTCACTCTCCCTGTGCCTGCACAAAGGCAGGCTCCCTTCTATAATGTCGATAGAAAAAATAAAATCCCTCCCCCCCAAACAAACAAAGGATTTTCCCCTGGATGCTGCTGAATTCACCAAGCTTCTTCCAGCCCCACATGGCTGGACAGCAGGGCAGTATTCCCAAAAGACAGACAGTCATTGTAGTAACTAGGATTGACCTGGACATCTTTTGTAAATTTGGGAATTTTCTTGGCACTACTACTTCCAGTGTCCTTTGCAAAGACTCTGTTATCTTCAGAAGCACAATTCTCACTTAATTGCTTTACAGGGGGCAGAGTAGGGAGAGCATGGTGGGGGTTACTCTTAAATGTAAACCCATTTTCTCCTCTTTCCCTTTCCTCTTTGTGACCAATATTTAAAATATTCAAAACCCCACTTTTCCCTAAAAATATCAGTTCCTTTGTGGTCTGCAGATGAACAGGCTGAGGATTAACAGCTCATTCCCAGGAGCAAAATGATTCAGCAGAAGAGGAATGAGCTAAAGACAGATTGGGTATGTTTGATCTCATATTAGCAGAGGCAATACTTGCACAAAGGAGACATTTCTCCTGCCCAGCACTTACTTTCTTCTTAATTCTTGTCAGAATATCTTCCAGGTCACGGGGGGAAAGAGATTGTTCCAAAAGTGTTGTAAATTGTTGATGATTGAGCAACATCTTCACCATCTCCTGTCCATAATGCCTAAGGAAGGAAGGAAGTGAAAGAAAAGTGAACAAACACAGGAAGAGTGTTAAAAGAAAAGGCTGATACCTTAAACTCATCAGGTGCAATCCCTGCATAAGAAGGCATTGCCTACTTAGCAAAGAGGGAGATTTACCTCACTTGACACTGCACAGTGCTGTCAGCTGAACACAAGAGGCAAGAGGAGAATGTGGGGCAACAGAAAAATACCATTTCACTCTGAAACTGGGGGTGTGCTTCTGTGGCATCAAAGCATCCCAGAGACCAAGCAAAACACATCTGCTTTGTTGTCAGAGCCTGTTAGCAGTGTCTTGCTGCCATTGCAAAATAATTTGCCTTTCTTTAACTGGCAGGGAAGCCAGGAATAAACACCTCATGCATCCTCTTGATTATTCTATACTATGTGTATGCACAGGGACAGCTAGTTGCTCTGGTGTTCTTGGCAGCTATTCATGGGAATTTCATCACCAAAGGAAGGGGATTTTGGTGGTTTGGGTTGATTTTGCCAGTAGGAAACCACAGTTTTCTTCAAGAAGAAATGTGGACCTCACTAAGCCACAGATAACAGCATTCTAGAAATCTGCAGAACAGGTTTAGAAAGACTGAATATGTTGGCTAAAGACCCCTGAAATATTTCTAGCAAAGTCTGAAGTTAATGGGAAATGGATGTTTGGGATCCTTCAGTGATGGACATTAGCAAACACTTTGGCTTTGTGTTGTGCACCTAAGGCCAAACAAAAGTGTTGGACTGGCTGATCTGAGCTCCTTTGATCTCAGTAAAGAATCCTTCAAGCCACAGGAAAAAGGTGGCAATGCTCCTTTTTGCTGGCCAACCTCAGGTCTCCCAGCACAGCCATTTGCCCAGGCAGCCCAGAGCAGTGGTCACAGTGCCAAGGCTGACAGAGCTCAAGAAGAGTTTGGACAATGCTCTCAAGCACATGGAGTGACTCTTGGGGTCACTGCACATGGCCAGGAGATGGGCTCGATGACCCTGATGGGCCCTTCCAACTCAGCATATTCCATGGTTCTGTAACCCTTATTCACACCGTGAGGTAACTTCATATTCCCTTTAGTTTCCACTCTTGTGTGGTTTCACCTTCACAGCCAGACACAAAGCGGTTTTCCTGTTTTGGGAGGTGAAATGCAGATCATTACTTGTGTCCTTGTGGCAGTCCTGAGCAAGCTTCCCTGCCACGTGTGGCAGCCTCTCAGCCCTGGGGGTGCCTGCGAGCTGGGTGACTCCAATTCTCTCCACCAGGGACAGGAGGAGTTGGGCCGCACACTCGCGCACCGGGGCGGGGCGGCTGCTGGGGAGGAGAGAGCAAACCCTGGGCACAGGGACAAGGAGCAGCGGCAGCGCCGGCCTTGGCCAGAGCTGCTCCCTGCCCTTGCTGGGGGAAGGAGCCCGGGCTCTCCCTGCGCCTTCAGACACCTGCACAAGGCTCTGTCCTCAGCTAAACACAAAGGTAGCATTGCACACTAGGCCTGCCTGCACGGAAGAGGGAGGAATTCAGTCTCCCTGCACTGTCTGATACTCAGTTTCTTTCACAGTATTTGCTCGGAGAAAGATTAAAGAAATAGATGACATATGAATAATTTAGAAATTAAGGACAATTGATGCTGACCCATCAGAGGACACCCAGTACACAGAGCTACAGCAGGACTGAGGCTCTTTCCACCCATTTATCCCCAAATCTGCAGACCTTTGGAAAACAACAAATGCAGGGAAAACACGTGGTGGGCTGTGAAGTTGCAGAATATCCAGCAATGCAGCCTGTTTCTGCTGTGGGGCTTGGCAATGGATCCATCTGAATGTTTTACCCTATTGCAAAGCTGAGGAAAGGGGGGCAGGCAGTTTAGCCAGGCTGTCCTGCTCTAGAGAGTGTCTCTTGGGAACTATCAGGCCCAGCACCAACATTTAAGGCAGCATTTGCTCCAACTGTCCCATGGCTGTCAGCCTGTAGAGGTGCCTGTAAAGTGATTCATCTTCTAAAGGCTAACATGAAACATCAGTTTGCATAGAAAGTAGAGCTCTAAGCCAGGACAGTCATACAAGACTCCTTTGGCAGGAGCTGCACCTGCTGTGCAGGCTGTGCCACACCCAGCAGATTGTCCCCCATGTGCTCCACGCCCCAGCAAGGACCCTCCTCATTTCCCAAGTTAATGGCATCACGAGGAGACGTGGTTTTCCCAGGGCCTCTGTGGTTAGCACTGTGAAATACCAAACACTGCTCACAGCTGCAATTGCAATTGCCCCTCTGCCCACAAAAGCACAAGGCTCTATCCTTGGCCTTTGCAGGCACTTTCCCTTCCCCATCAGTCACCACATCTAGGAAAATCTGACAGACTGGGAGAACTCCAGGGAGCAGCAGGAAGCTGAGTCAGAGGAGCTTTAGTTTGGGTATCAGGAAAAAGGGTTTTTCACCCAGAGGGTGGTTGGGCACTGGAAAAGGCTCCCCAGGGCAGTGGTCACAGCACCAAGCCTGACAGGGCTGAAGGAGCATTTGGACAGCAATCTCAGGAACTTGGTGTGACCCTTGGGCTGCTCTGGGCAAGGCCAGGAGCTGGACTCCATGGTCCTGATGGGCCCCTTCCAGCTCCCCATATTCTACACTTCTGTGATTCTGAGAACTGATGGGCTGCAGGAGGGCAGAAATAGGTGACAAGAGGACAGAAGTGAGGTTGGTTGGAGAATCAAGTCACTGAGTTCATAGAAGATGCAGGATACAGGATCCTTCCCTCCAACCATTCCCATTCTCTGTCTCATCCCTTCTCCCTCCCACACACACAAAGGTGAAGAATATCACTAAAAGAAGAAGAACCTACTTGACTCCCATGTCCATGAGAGCAGTCATTGCTCGTGCAGGAGTCACATTCTCCACCAGGATCCCCAGGGTCTGACTGGCTGCTTTCTGAACAAATTCTGGGGAGCTGGACACCATCTGGAGAAGGACCCGAGCAACCTCATCCACCTCAGAGTCCATGTCCTTCTTCAAGGTCACAGAGAGCTCTCCCAGAGTGACAATGGCAGAGCAGGACACCTTGGAACGGAGGTTGGTCACCTGGGGAAGCCATGAGGGGAAACATAAGAATCACCTTGAAAAGAAAACCAGTTGCCTTCAGGAGAAGTCCCAGGAAATGACAACACTTCCCACTGTGTCCAGGGGAACATACAAGGACAGGAACAGCTGGAGAGCACAAGCACAGAAAGGCACTTACTCTGGCACCAATTTCTGGCCTCAGACCTGCTCACTGTGGGCCTAAACTAAAAATTTCATTCAGTGTTCTACTTAACACTTCTAAAATGTCCACAGCTTTCATTTTAGGCCCTTTTACTAGAAAATTAAAGCAAGGGCTGCTTTCAAATCATCAAGGCACACGTCATAAAGATAAAAGAGTCAGGTGCTCCTGTTCCAAAAAGCAACACCAGCAGTTGAAGCACTCAGCCAGGAAACAGAAAACACAGGCTCAGTTCTACAGAATAATTTGCATTGTTGAATTACAGCTTGGGCAGAAACTGGGACTCTGGGAAATAACATCATCAGTGTCTCAATTTCTGCCTTTGCATTCAAAGATGAGTGTCAGATACCCGACCTGCCAGTAAATACAGCTGCATGTGCCCACAGATCCTACAGACAGCTGACAGAAATTAGAAATCTCAGGTCTAAAACCAGAAATGAAGGCAGACCCTGAGCACACATAGAGATGAACAAGCACATACCTACTCTACACACCGTGTATGAAGTATGGGGGACAATTCAGAACAACGTTCTCACCTCGCTGGTAACTGCCAAGCAAACCTCACGGAGGCTTCAAAGCAGGACCTCTGAATGGGACCCAGCCAGGTGTTGGATGGTGAAGAGTCCCTTCTCGTTCAGCTCCCTGAAAGGCAGAAGATTGATTTTTCTCTCCACCAAGGCAGCACCCTCTGAAATGAGCAGCACTGGGACAGGTACATAGAGGTGTCAGGGATGGGCAGGGGCGTTTGGAGCCTGCAGTTGCTCCTCAGCTTGGCCCCTCTCCTGCAGAGGCTGGTCCAGGCCAACACTTGGGTGGTGCTCCGGGGCCTTGGAGCCAGGGGTGAGGTACCACATCTGTACCAGCTGCGCAGCAAGCCCGACGGTACCTCCATGGACGGCGTCTGGGGGCCCTGGTCGCAGGCTCTGGCTGCAGAGACCCCCCACTCCTCCGGTGAGCAGCCATCCCCTCTGCAGGGTGCTGGCAGCAGCAGCAGGGAGGCACCCACGCCTGGGGCTGCAGGGCTGGGGGTCCTGTTGTAGCAAGGTGTGACTCCCAAGTTTTGGGGGGCCAAGGGGAAGCAGCCCCCTCCCTGTCCTGGCTCTCCCTGCCCAGGAGACATCGGGCTGTGCTGCAGAACCCCTGACCTGCGGCACGTGTGCTGCGAGCGGGGCTGGGACCCTGCAGAGCCCCACAGCTCCCACCAGCTCCTCTACCGGCCACCTCCGAGCGGGGCTGGCACAAGGTAAGGGGCATGGCAGGCAGGTGGCACCCATGCAGGCACATCCCAGAGACCACTGGTCCTGCTGCGTCCCAATATCCCACACTGGGCCCCTTGCCCATGCCCTGCTCTGTCCTGCCCTTCCACCACCAATCTCATACCCCCTCACCACATTGCACCTCCAACTACAAGCAGCAGTAGCTTTCCTGGGGAAGAGCAGGAGGACTGCTGGCTGTGGGTATGCTTTGGTGAGACTGACTGGCTCCCCACTCCTCCCACAGGGAAGATGCATGGCAACAGTGCGAGGAGGTAAGCAGGGGGGCACAGGGCACCTATGCCTGCACCTTCCAGCCCAAGGCTGGCAGTGCCATCTCTGTCCTGGTGAATGTCACCAGGACCCACATGCTGCCCACACTCAGCTACTTCAAGGAGCCCTTTTGGCTGCACCAGGCTGGTGAGTCCCAGTGCCACCGCAGCCCCTGCTTGGCTCACAGGGGACACAGTGTCCCATGTCCCATTTCACAGGAGCGACAAATGCCTATCCCCAACACCAGCAGTGCTCACAGATGCCCCACAGCTTGTGCAGGCAACAGCGTCGCAGGGCCGGCTGAGCCTGCAGTGGCTGCCGCCCCTGGAGCTGCCTGCAGAGCAGCTGGACTACCAGGTCCGCTATGCCATGGAGAACAGCCATGACTGGAAGGCAAGGCCTGCCCAGGGTACCCCGAGCAGCGCTGCCCCCCTTCGCTGCTGACACACGGCAGGCGCGGGGTCGGGCCAAGCGGGACCCGCCCCTTGGTGCCAGCCCACAGCAGCCCTGCCTCCAGCTCGGCTCTGCCCCGCAGGTCCTGCAGGTTCCGCGAGCAGCGAGGAACGAGGTCCTGGAGCTGCGGCCAGGCTCCCGCTACCCCGCGCAGGTGCGGGCCCAGCCCAGCGGGCCGTGGTACCGGGGCAGCTGGAGCGCCGGGCCCAAACCCGTTGTGGTTGATGCCGTGGCCGATGCGGGTAAGGGGCAGGGCTGGAGGCCGCGGCCGCAGGAGCCACACGGCTGACGGCAAGAGGCGGACAGTGCTGGAAATGGGGAGGGGGGCACGGGGCAGGGGGCTGTGAGGGGCTCAGAGATGGTGGCTCTGGGAAAGGCTACAGTTCCGGCATTCCTCCTCCGATGCAGGCTGGCTCATCCCCAGTGTTACGGTGGTGCCGCTGCTCTTCTCAGCAGCGCTCCTGGGGCTGCGCTGCACCTTCCCCTCCCTCTACAGGTAAGGGCTGTGCCGGGGGCAGGCGGGGGGGTCCAGCACCAAGCCTGGGCACCTTGCATGGGGCATTAGGGCACCTCAAGTCTGAGGGTCAATTCGATGCCCCTTCCTGCGTAGCCAGCAACATGAAGCAGAAACTCTGGCCGCCCGTTCCTGAGCTGCACCGTGCTCTGGGCAGCTTCCTCCAGGAAAGCAGCAAGCACGGCCAGGTGAGTGGGTGGGCAGGGCGACTCAGCTGCTCCCGGGGGCAGCTCGAAGGGCAGCCCCTACCCCGTCCTTTCCATGTCGCCCCAGGCCATGCCTTCGACAAGCAGCCCCGGAGGAGACCGTCCTGCCCTGCCTGCTGGAGGTGCTGCCCGGCCCGCGGCGTGAGGCGGGCCCGCCGCCGGAGCACGCTGGGGGCCGCCTGTCCAGCACTGACATCGCCAACCAGTCCTACCTGCTCATGAGCGGCTGGGAGCCGCGGGCAGCCACGACCGCCCCCACCCCGCCATAAACTCCTGTTTTCCCCCGAGCCCCCGCCTGGTTCCTCCTGCGCCGCCGCGCCCCCGGCCCGGATCGCCTCACCTTAGCAAGAACGCCCCGCCCTGGTCCCGTCCCCGGTCCCGTCCCCGGTCCCGTCCCCGGTCCCGTCCCCGGTCCCGTCCCCGGTCCCGTCCCCGGTCCCGCCCCCTCACTTCACGCGCGGAGCGCTCCGCCCCGTCCCGCGGCTCAGCCAATCGCGTTGCGTCGCGCGGCCGTCGCCGGGCAGTGCGCGGCCGGTGGGTGTGAAGCGGCCAAGCGCGGCCCCGTCCGCCCGCCGTTTGAAATGCTGCGGGGCGGCCGAGCGGCGGCGCCGCCGCTGAGGTGAGCGTGCCACAGGGCCGGAGAGGCGGCCTGGAGGCGCAGTCCCGAGAGGGGAGGCTGTGGTGAGGCGGGCAGGGGAAGGGAGAATGTCGCTTATCGGAGGGAGCCCCAAAGAGCGGCTGGAAGAGGTGCCGGCTGATCAAGGAGCCCCGAGGAGCGGAGGGAGGGCGTATCGGCTGACGGAGTGTCCCGAGGAGCGCCTGGGGAGAGTGGGGGTGTGCTTTGGCGGGGAGGAGCGGCCGGAGCGCTTGCACGGTCCGGTGGGGGGAGGCCGGTGGGGCTGTCGGAGTAGGCTCAGCCCGGCCGGTGGGCACGGCTAACCCCGCCCGCCCGCAGGACCACGGCGCAGTTCCTGTTGGAGGCGGACCTGCACGGGCTGCTGAAGCTGGACACGCTGATCCCGAACGCGCCGCCTGCGCGATGGCAGCGCAAGGCCAAGGAGAGCGGCCCCGGGCCCAGCCCTGTCGGCGTGTCGCCCCTGAAGCCGGCCAGTCGCTCCCACAGCTCCAGCAAGACGCCGTCCACGACAGCCGGTGAGCGCCGGCCACCGGCGGCCGAGGTTGAGTGTGGGAGCCTGGCCCAGGCTGCTTGTCCGTAGCCACGGGGCTCTGGGCTCCCTGCCACGCTGCCCTACCGGCTGCTGCTCAGGCAGGAGGAGGTGAGCTGTGCTCCTGACAGCCACCCACCTCCTTGCCAGCATGAGGGGCAGAGCTCTGAGCACTGGGGCTGGCCAGCTGCTGTTCGCCCAGCTGAGCCTTGCTGGCACAGCTGTATGCTAGGACGAGTGTGGGCAGGACTGTCAGCTGACAGCTTTACATCCTGTGAGCGTTTTTGTATCTTCCCCTTATCTCTGGACTCTGGAATTGTTGCACTAGACCCAAGGAGTTGCACCACACTGTCCCTAACCAACTTGGTGGCAGGGAGGAAAATATAAGTTAGTTGTGACTGTGTGGCATGAGACCTCAGAGTCCTACTTGTCTGGTGGGTGTGATGTGGAAGAGTGTTGGGTTTGCTCCCGTGAAAGCTCTAATACAGGCTGTTAAATAGCTGTGAGACAATATTTTCATATGTGAATGCAGGTAAATCTGGATCCAAAATTCAAAGCTACCCCACAAAGGCCGGGGGGGATCGCTACATTCCCAAACGCAGCATTATGCAGATGGAGATGGCAAATTTCCTCCTAAGCAAAGAGAATGACCCTGCTGAGGATTCCCCTACCAAGAAGGTGAGCATGTTGCTAAGTTACAATTACTTCAACAACCCGCTTCTCCTTCCTGCCCCTTTACAGAGCAGTGAACAATAGGTTCTATCAAGGGGGCACACGGGACTGACAAGTCCCAGCCATCACTACTTGCAGCTCTGGGCTTCAGGAGCCTAGGATGAGAGTGAAGCTGTAGAGACTGCCATGCACTCTAAGCCTATGCTGCTTCTGGTAGCAAAATTTAGCTTTTGACTAATGAGGCTTTAAAATGTAGCAGGCAACACAAACACAAAGCTGTGAGCCTATGCAAAGTGAAACTGCTGGTGGTAGCTATTCTAGGACAATGTCTGCACAGGGAACACTTCTGGAATGTTTTACACTGTCTTCTGAAATCTGTTTGTGAAGCATCTGGTCGCTTTGTGGCTGTGGCTTTTCGCACTGGCAATGACACTGAATTTGCCATTGTGTGAAAATGTGAGCAGGACGATGTATGAAAGTGTGAGGAAAAACTGCTTTGACCTGCCTCTGTGTGACTGACCCTTGCAGCACAGGCAAACATCTTCAGATTCTAAGAGAAGGGGACTTAGGTGTCTGTTTAAATTGCAGTGTGGGAATTGTTTTAAATGCATTGCACTGAGGGTGATTTGTCTCTGTAGGAGCAACAGAAAGCCTGGGCAGTGAATCTGAATGGTTTTGATGTAGAAGAGGCAAAAATCCTCCACCTCAGAGGAAAACCACAGAATGCTCCAGAAGGTATGGTACAGGCTCTGTGTGAGCTGAATCAGCAGGAGAGATCAGGTCAGGGGAACAGCAACACAGAGGCTCTGTGTGTGGTCACAGGAGAAATCAACTGGTTTCTGAGAGCTGTGCAGGCTGGAGTCTCCTTTCTTAAGGTTCCTGACATGGAGGGAGGGCATAACAGTTAGAGTGAATTTATTTAGGAGAGTTGCTATGACTGCCAGTTGGTCACCTGTTACAGGGCTTGCAAGGGTCTTCAGGGTGGAGAGAGAGACGAGAATCTTGACCTTATGTTCAGAAGGTTTGATTTATTATTTTATGATATATATTACATTATTACTAAAAGAAATAGAAGGAAAGTTCCCAGAAGCTAGCTAAGCTAAGAATAGAAAAAGAATGAATAAACAAAGGGCTGTGTCTCAGCAGAGAGCGAGACCTAGCTCTGCCTTGAGTGGTCAGTAAATCCAAACATCCACCCGAGACCAATCACACATCCACCTGTTGCATTCCCCAGCAGCAGATAACCATTGTTTACCTTTGGTTGCTGAGGCCACACCTCCTCAGAAGGGGGAAAAATCCTAAAGAAAGGATTTTTATGAAAAGATGTGGGTGACATTTCACCTATACTGCAGGTTCCAAACCTTCATGAAGTCTGTAAGAGCATCAAACCCTCTGCTGTGCACTTTCTAGCTTAAACTGCAACTAAATATAATGGGATTCAAAAACCCAAGTGTTTGTCAAATTTGTTTCCATGAATGAGGAAATTGTAGCTCACCCCTGTTCAGCAGTTCATACTGCCCATGATTTTAGTGCACTGCAGGCTTGTGAGTATTTCTCTTAGGACTTTATTTTCACTCCAAGGGATTCCTAGTTGGGTGAGCAGCACTCAGCTGGGAGGAAACTAACTCAGGTTAACAAACCTGTTCCCCTGCACACAGGCTGTCAGAATAACCTGAAAGTGCTCTACAGTCAAAAAATGGCACCTGGATCCAGCAGGAGGAATAGCAGAAATATTCCCTCAAAGCCAGAACGGGTCATGGATGCACCAGAGATGTTCAACGACTACTGTAAGTAGGCTGCAGGGTTGAGTGCTGGGCATCCAGAACATTCTGCACTGGATTGCTGTTCCTAGGACAGTGTAACTGGGCTGTCTGTATTATTTGGTGTACCCAGGCTAGCACAGACCCCTTCTGGAGTGTCCCTGTGTGGCCTTAGCGGGACACTGGTCTAGGGCACAGTGTAGATGCCTTGGAGCAGGGTACCTGGCCCCAGCAGCTGGGCATAGTGACACTCAGAAGGCTGCCCCTCACCTGTACGTGTGTGTGTGCACATGTGCACCCACACCTGCTGCAGCAGCACGGGTGAAGGGCAGGGCTCTCTAGCCATCATGGTGTGACCTGCATTGCTCTTTCAAATTGTAGAACTGAATCTCATAGACTGGAGCTCCCAGAACTTCCTGGCAGTGGCTCTGGACAACACTGCTACACAGCGCTCTCATACCAGGACCTCAGTGCTGCCTCACCTGAGGATTTAGAGCTGCCTCCCGGCCTTTCCAGGCTAAATGCAGGTGCTCAGGACTCTGAGGTTTCCTAGCTTCTTGGGAGAAGGTGTTTGCTTCATCTGGACTTCTTGGGGTTTCCTCGGAGGAGCCAGGCACAGGCAAATTTCATCTCCACTGTGAGCTCTTCATTCTGCTTGTTCCCATGAAGCTCAAATGCCAACCTGAGCTCATCATTCCTCTGGTTCCCATAGACCATCACAGCCCTTCCATGGCCTCTCCAGAGAGGAGCAGCTGCACATCTTCAGAGCAGCAGTTGCCGGCCCGCATCCCATCAGGGAGGGAAAGAGTTTCTACCCTTGCTTTCCAAGCAGGCTCTGGTTAATGACCCTTTAAAGTGTTTTCCTGCAGTGCTCTATCATGGGTAGATGTCAAGTGAGAATCAGGTAGAAAGGGTCAAGTCGCCTAGGAAGGGGGACCTTGAAAACAGAAAGATTCTCTGCCTGCTTTTCCTGTCCTTGCTGCAGATTTGGATGGTGTTCTGGGCATTTTGCAGACAGCCTCTCTGTAGGGGTACAAGGGCAAGGTGGAAGATATTGCCTAACAAGTGGTCAGTGTTAGGTGCACTCTCCTCTTTCTTTGAATGAAGCCAAACTAGGACTCTGATAGGATATTGCAGATGTTTAAGACTCTGCCCTGCAAATCAAGCCGTGCCATTTGACGCTGGCAGGGGCTATGTAGAAATCACGAGCGGGCCGGGGCTGCTGAGGAACGCGCCTCGAGCTGTTTGTTTTCCAGCATCAGTCTCATTACATGGTTATGACAATGGGAAGATGCCAGCAGCTCACATCCCAGGCAGCAGACAAAGAACTTAATGTTAAAACTTACTTTAAAAGTTTTTTGACCAATTACACAAAGTAAAAGCATATTGACAGTAGTTCTATCCAATCACTATAAGCACGGGTACCTTTGGTTAAAACAGTGCTTGTGTATTTCGAAGACAATACCTACTAGTAAGCCTTAAAACACAATGCACTGAGCTCCATTATTAAGCTTCAACATTCCCAATATCTTGCTAGATAAACTTTTCTGTAGCTTGGAGATTTATTCTAGACCAGCGTTAATACACAGACCATTGTTCTATTTGTCCTTGCTCTTCTGCAGTTTAAATAATTTTTCTGCTGACCTATCTCACGGCTGCTGCTTGGCTCTAATCACAGTTCTGCTGTATCTGAGACCTGCCTTTTGCAGCTTTCCCAAAACTCTCTAATTTTGTGGATTCCCTCAGAGGACTCAGTGTCAGAGCCTCTGGAGAAGCGTGGAGGGCAGGGCTCAGGCAGGCTGTGCCAGCACAGGATTTGAACTCAAGGCACCAGGAAGCACCAAGGCTGCAGACAGGAACTCAACCCTTCTCATCTCCCTCCCTGCCAGAGGCAGGCTCAGAGCAGCCATCTCACCCCTCTCTAAACCAGTGGGGGCTCTGTCCTTACCAGGCTCCTCGGGCTCCTGGGGATTGTTCCCACGGCTCTCGGTGCCAGGCAAAGCTCCCTCTGCTGCAGCTCTGTCCACAGGCTCCCCTCCTGAGGACTCAGGGGCAACATTAATATTCCCCTTGAAAGAGAAACAGAAAGGAAGAAACCCTTCCCACCACTTACACAAAACACCTGGTCCAACAACTGCATGGCTCACACGCTTCATCCCTTGTTCCTAACAAGAACTCTGGGCCCCAAAGCCCTTCAACAGTCAGAAAAAATTGACTTCTCAAACACAGTCCAAAAGCTGTCAAAGCTGACAGTGACAGTGTTGAACATGGGGGTGACACTGAACACATGGAATGGCTGCTAAGGAAATCAGTTGCTGCTCTGTTCTGTGAGGTTGCATGTCTGACAGCACTAATATCAGTCCTCATGTCACTAATTGCAATGGAAGTAGCACTGTCTCCTTTCTTCAGCCAACACCCCAATCAGTGTAGTGGTTTCAATGCCTCACCCAAGGCAAGTTGATGTAGAAATAAATTCAATGTACCTCATTTTGCAGGGCCCTAGGGTCTGAAATTGCTATTCCAGTTTTCTTGATAATGATGGGCAAATCTTTTTTCTCTGTGTTTTCTCTTGATGGCTTTTTTAACGATAGGTGCTATCACAGTGAGTTGTCTGATGCTACATGGGCCACCTTTAATTTTTGAGGGAATGTCCTGCCAGGCTCTATCTCCACAAATGAGCCAATATTCTGCTGCTAAATGATGTGGGGACTCATCTAGGTCATCTACCCGTCAGCAGTTTCACCCTTAGGGGGCACTGGGGTAGTACAATTGCACCACAAACTGGAGTATCTGTCCTCAGGATGGTGGGGAGTAACATTCAACTGTGGATCTCCCTGGTACTGAAACTCAGCACAAGATTCCATCACCAATGAACCAAGAATCCCAATTCTTGAGGTTCAGAAGGTTCTTTAAGAAGATCAGGGGCCCAGTGATGTCAGCTGGTTATGGGATTGGTCTCGTTGGCAGCCTCACACCAATATTTGTCACGATTGGGTATTGGCTGCTCCTTGGCTGGCACAGGCACACCGACCAGACGGGTTGCAAAGGATTTGTCTGGGCTGAAATGGGTCAAACACACGGTGTCTGAGCCTGCTGACTTGGCTAAAGCAAGGCAAACATTCATTTTTGGTTGATCTATAGGCACGTATGCATGCAAAAGCAAGCAAGCAAAACCAACAAGTGCCAGTATATCATTTGATCAAGCTCCATGTTCCTGTTCAGCTGTTTTTTGGCAAAAGCTTCCCCATCTATTTCAGTTCTCAAGCAAATCTTTTAGTGCTTGTTTAGGGACTGGCCAACTACAGGACACTAAACTGTCCCTCTAACCTTCAATTTTTACAAATTTGGATATCTTAGAATTCTTTGGAACACAATGGACACCACGCTTTTGCTGAAAGAGCTCTATGATACAAACCATTTTCCCAGTCCAAAAATCAACATCAGACTCCAGAATTGTAGCTTTCACAGGTTGAACGGGGAACGCCTGGCATGCACCGTAGCTTCTCGTGCGGCTCACGTCTGCGTGCTCATTTCCCTGCTGGTGGAATTGTCGGTGTGCTCTTGTGTGTGAGACAGTTTCACATCCTTCACCAGGACCCACTTAAGTCCAGCACCTGTGCAAATACAAGCATACCCTTTGCCCCAAGTGATTAGTGAAAATGGTCCTTCAGTTTGTCCTAACTCAAGGTTTCTGATCAAAACTGCAGGATTTTCTTTCAATTTTTCCTGTGTGCTGTTTGAAAAGTGCCTAAAAATTGGAGGATTAGTTCCTGCAAATGAGCTATTAAAGACATAAAGACATAAAAAGCTTTGCTCAGCCTCATCTGGGGTGTTGCTTGGGCCACTCCCCGTTTTCTTGATGTAGAATGGTTTTAGAGTGTGTTGCATCCTTTCAACAATTGCCTGACCTGTGTAGGAATAGGGAATTCCAAAATGTGGCGAACACCCCAGTCCATCAAAAATGTGGCCAATTTTTGAGCTGTGTATGTGGGGCCATTTGTTTGTTTTCATCTTGTGGGGGATCAGTTTGGCGAGCTCTGGGCCCAGTGACACTGACAAGGACAAAAGCAAAAGACGAGAGGCGCTCTCTCTTCCCGGGACCAAAGTCCCACAGCTTTAATGGAGAACAGCTCCAGGAGAGAAAGGGAGTGTCCAGGAGAGGAAAGAGGATGTCCAGGGGAGGAAAGAGAGTGTCCTCCTTGTGGCAGGAGACTGTAAATGCTTGGAGAGGGGGGCACTAGAAAGGAACTGCCATAGTTCAGCATAATAAATCACCACACTGTAGTTTTCTGCATAAATTGCTGCACTTGTTGCAAACAAAATCCTGAAATCTCCCCAAACACAACCGTGCAGTCTCAAATGACCACAGTGTGGGAGAAAAACCACTCAACCCCCCTGTATACCCAAGCACCAGGTGTCACAGGGAGCACCAATCCCTGCAACTAGAAAGTCCACACACACAGGCTCACTGGGAAGGGAATATCTCTTTATGAGGGGACAGAGAGCTCACTCTTCTCAACACGACACACACCATACACCACATTGGCATCCACCCACATCATCTTCCTCAAACATTCACACACTGAAAACACAACCACAATTACAACACACAGGAAAAACAGCAGCAATAAAACAGGATTTGCTCAATTCACCCCCAGAATTGCTAGCAGGTCCTTATTGACACAGCAAATCCTTTCTGCCATCAGCCAGACCCAAGCCCAAACTGCACAGGCGTACGTTGTGCACAGGACATCTCTGTGTGACTTGTGAACAGCCCTTCCCCTGCATACGCCTTAGGGTTACTTTATACAGAGTTAAACGTTCCTTTCTCCACAGTGCCAGCAGTCTTGTCTGTCCCCCACGAGGAGCAGCCGAGAGCGGAGGTGCCTCCAGGAAAGGAATGTCCTGGCAGCGCCCAGAGACGTCCAGAGCCCGGATGTTCTCGCTGGAGCAGGGAAGCGTTCCTGCCGCGGTCAGCAAATGAGGTGTGGAATAGAACTCCCCACAGTTAAAGGTAGAAGGTGGTGTGTTTACTACAGCCAGGCACAGGAGGAGTTGTCTCCTAAAGACTTGTGTGAAGAATCACTGGCTCTCTCTCTCATCTCTACTCATCTAAAATATCTTACACATTCATATAAATCCCAAAAAACCTAACACATATTCATTAGATAACACTGCCTACCCTCCTTTGAATTAAAATGTATTATAATTGAGTCCAAAGTTCCTTCGCATTTCTGCAGTCTTTCACTTCAAATGGGTTGGTGGGTTTTAAAGTGGGGAATGGTCTCCTCCATTAGAAAGAGACGTCTTCCTCAATTTGACCTCTTTCCTTATGATCTGTTGGCAGGCTTTCACACCCCTTGGCTATAGTTGTGGTTTCGGGGCCCAGGTGCAGGCTACGGTCCTCTTCTTTGTCACAAAGAAATCCGCATCCCATCCCGCTTCTTTAAACATAGTAAAGACAGGCAAGTGATATATTACCCTAGCCTTAACTACCTTATCTGATAAAAATTAACTATCCCTTATTATTTCTACTCTTCTTGCTATACTCTTTCCCCCTAACTAAATCTTGCTAAAATTTTAACTCTTCCAGTTCTTTTAAATCCTGGATTCATGGCCTCATCTCACACACCAGCCATGTGTGAGCCGATGCTGTAACTGGGAAATTCCACTCCTGAGCAGGAGATCCCAGGCCTGGTTCTGAGCTGGAAGGGTGAGAAGGATGAGGTGCACATGGTTTTGCTCCAGGGGATGTCCTGAAAGTGCACTGCCTACCTGCCTCTGCTGCCAAGCACCACGCTCCACCTCCTTCTCCCACTCAGCAGATTTTTAGGAATCCAGGGCTTGGTATGTATTATTTGCTACTGCAACAAATGGAATGAATTTGCTTTGCAAGCCCAGTTTTGTCCTGGGTTATTTTCTGCATGGGTCTCCTCCTGAACCTGGGACAATGACCAGTAGGGACCTACAGGACACTCCTATTCTCTTGTCAGTAAATTCGGAGAAGTGATTTAAGTATCAAGAAGTCAATAAGTATCAATCAGTAAATCAAATAATTTGGGGGAATATTTAGCCTGTGAGTTTCAGCAAAGTATTGAATATGTCTTAGATCCATGGATACAAACTAGTAAGTGAGATTGCTGGGTGTGCACGTGTTAGGGAAGTGATTCCCCACACACCCAGTGCTGAGATCAAGGATTGCCTCTCTTCTAACCCTGAGCTGGCAGCAGGAATTGGGCCCTGCTTGGTAACGTTCATTTTGAAGACTTCTGTTGAGCAGGTAAGAATGGTCAAAATGAAATCTTTTCCAGCTGTTTCCCTTTGGTTTACCAGTTTGAGGGTTAAAATTCTGTGCTGCAGGTGTGCTGGGTGTGTGCAGAGCAGAGCAGCCCCAGAAACTCCTTGGCTTGCCCACAGGTTGTCATGCCTTGCTGCCAGGTGTGCCCAGCTGTGGCAGGAGAAGGAGCCCGCAGCGCAGTGGGCACCGTGCCCTGCCCAGCCGGGGCTCTCTGGCACAGAGCAGCAGCAGCGCCAGCGCCGTTCAACCCGCTCCTGCCTTGGCTTCCCCTGGCACACAGAAGCCTCTGGAAATCAGCACCGCCAGCGGCGTTCCCAGCTGGGAGCAGCTGCTGCTGGCGGGCAGATGCTGCCAGTTCGACTGCTGCCAAAGGGGAAGAGAGGCAGAGATGTACCCGCACCGGAGCCCTGGGCATGTCCAATAAAGGTGCAAATATGTGGGGAGATTTGTTAGGAAACATTTCAGCTGTGATGCCAACAGTGGCTTCTCTCCTGGTTCTGTGTGTTCTGGACAAGTAATGCAATGGTTGGGTCTGACAATTAAGAAGCAGATGTTATGTGGATGTTCAAATGAGTAGTGATTATATTGTAATATATCCTCCCATAGTCCTCTTTCCCGTCCCCCTTGTAACAGCCTGGGTAGTCAGGGCATTTGGGGAGGGCTGGCTTGTGACCAGCAGGCAGGGTGTAACAACACCTGACCTCCAGTCGGGATGCAGGAAAGTAATCTCCACCAATGGACAGCAGAGAAAGAGTTGACTGACAAAACTTTTGGAGGGGCTGAGGGTATAAAAGGCAGAGCATCCTTTTTGTAGATGAGCACGTGGCTGCTAATCACAGAGACTCCCAATGATGCGACTTTTCCTTATTCAGTCCTTTGTTAAGGTTTACTAAACCTTTAAATTTTTAAAGTGAGAGTCATTTCTCACACGTGCAATGCTGTGGGCCATTATCTTGGTCTGGTTTCCTTTGCTTGGGTCCCATCTGAGTGCTCAGTTGGGGTACAGGCTGTAGGTGCTTGGGGCAATCCTGGAGTTCCTCTTGGATCCTCTGAACAACAGGGTTTGGCCCATGAGGGGAATTTTTGCTGCTTTGTGACAGATGAGAATTTCCCAGGCTCTTTTGTGTTTTCTGTAGGGAAGGTTGGTTATTGCTTTGCATAAACTCACAGACCAACACAGAGCTGTCCCTTTGTGATGTCAGGGAATGGTTGCCCCATCGTCATAGTGGCATCAGAAGGTTGCATTGGTGCACGGAAGGCCTGAGTGTCAGAGCAGCCCTAGGCCTTGCTCAGATCAGGAGAACTTTCCTGGTCCAAGCATCTGTCAGTAGGCAGCTGCCCACTGACAAGAGGCTTGTTTTTTTAGCGTTTAGAAAAATTGCAGAAATGCCAATAATTAACCATCTGGCCACTGCAGCTTTTGCTGCATATGGCATTACTTATTCCATTTATTATTTCACGAATTTCGCACGTAAGTAGAGGCTTCCCTTCTGCTTATGTTAGGGTGTATCCTAACCTGGCTTTTGCATGTCTTCCTGCTCTTTGTTGGGGGCTGAGTTTCTGATTTTGAAACAGAAAGAGCATTAGGATGCCTCTGCTTTGGTAAAGCTCCTGTCAAGAGGTCCAGCTAAAAGGGGGTGTCTGTAGCCACAGGGGCAGCATTTGCAGGGGAACCTGCAGGGCTTCCGTTCCCTGCACGTGAGAGTCTGTGGCAGCAGAGTCTGTCATTTCCTCAGGTTGCTGGGAGAAGCAAGACACCTTTGAAAATGTAGACTGGCAGATCTTCTTTAAGGCTTTCGAAAAACTCTGCAGTTGTTGCCAGAATTCAGAGAAAGCTTCTTTCTTTTTAAATTTTGTCATGAAAGAATTTGACTAACTTGACCTTTTACTGAGTGCTAAAATAGTTGTTCCCTTTGAAAGGAAGTGCTGCTGTGCTTTAACCACAATAGAACTGCGGCACCTCTGGGGGATTTTGGGGAAGCTTTTCTGGGCAACTATTTCCTGCAAGTTAATCAGAATTAGTGCATGACACTGAGTGAAAAAAAAAAAGACCTGAAGGAGAAGATTTCAGAAGCTGTCTTATGTGTTTGGTAGAACAGGAGCATTGAATGTTAGAAACACTTTGCATTTGCTTGATCATATTTGTATTCATTTCCTGGCTAAACTGCCTGCAGTGTAGGCACAACCAAGAATATTGTCCTGATCTCTTGCTGGCTGTGTGAATGAGATGTGTCTCCTGGAGGGATGTTGTGAAATGGGAAATCTTCTCTGTTTGGGTTGACTTGTTCTGTGGGATTCAGCAGCCCAGGCAGTTTTCTGACAGCATCTGGTTCATTTTCCCTTCCCACTACAGGTCACCTGAAGCGCGTATTCAGCAGCACTGAAGATCCTGAGGTGAGTGAGAAAGGAACATTTCATGTTCCTGGTGTTTAAGAATTGTAGAGGAAGATGTGAGCTTGGCCAGTAGCAGTAGACTGAAGAGGGCCAGCTAGGAAGGCCGAAAGAAAAACCATATTCATGCCTGAAACAAAAGTAACAAAGGCAGCGATAGATATTTTTAAATTTCCTTCTCAGAGTTTGAAGAACTAAAAACCTAGTTTTGAAAAGAGAACGATGCTTGCAGACAGCAGATAGGGAAAATTTAATTAAGAGCAATTTCCTGTACAGTTGAATTAGATCATTTTAATTTAAACAGAGGGACTTAGAATCCTATTCCTATCAAACTTTATGATATCTACTTGGAACATGAGGTGGTAGAACAGGAAGGCCATCTTGCAATGGTGCCTGCAGTATCTGAAGTGCAATGGGCACCTTTGTGGCTGGGGAGCTGCGTGGCCCAAAGGACGCAGGGCTGGCGGCCGTGAGCAGCTGGAGATGAGGCAGCGTGGGGCCAGGGGGCCAAGAAGGCCAAGGGCACGGTGGCTGTGCCAGCAGCAGTGGGGCAGCAGGAGCAGGGCAGGGAGCGTGGCCTGTGCTGGGCAGCGCTGCGGCCACAGCTGGAGTGCTGTGTGCAGCTGTGGGCCCTGGGAAGCAGAAAGTCATGGAGGGGCTGCAGCGTGGGCACAGAGGGACAGGGGAGCTGGGCAGGGGGTGCAGCACAAGGCCAGGGAGGAGGGGCTGAGGGAGCTTTAGCCTGGACAATGGGGGCTCATGAGGGACCTTCAGGCAGACTTCCATAGATCCCTGCCTTGGATCCATAGAGCCAATGCTCAGCACGAGGGCTGTCTCCCTGCCAAACATCCCTTCACTGCATCCAAGTGCTTTAGACACTGGTGTGGGTAACACTTTCACATTTTGTTTGTTTATTTGTTTGTTTGCTAGAAGGAGAAGCCTTGTGCAATTTCTCCTTCTCCGGGGAGCTTTTTCTGAATCTCTCCTGGCCTTTTCCAGCCATGGCAGAAACTTTCAGGTTAACGGATCCCGTGTCTTTTGGCTGCCCAGGGAATCAATGTGTGTTGTGTTTGGGAACTGAGTAGGAAATCAATGCCCTTGCATTCCAGCTGGTGCTCAGAGATTAGAGGAGCTGGGAGGGGCTGGGCTGCATTTCTGATTCCAGCCACTTCAGCACCATCAGTGTGGCCGAGTCCAAGCGAAGAACTTGCCCGAGCACAGACGCACAAAGAGAGCCGTTCCCAGTGCAATGCTCTGGGTCTGATTGCATTCCATAAGGACCGACATGCTCCAGATTCCCCAAGAGTGTGGGTTACTGAAGCAACAGGAGAGCAAGTTCAGGATGGCTGCTGGTTGGGGCACTGCTGCCGAGTGCTGATGTGTGTAGCGACAGAAAGGACAGGATTGATTCAGGGTGACCCCCACGTGGCGAAAAATGTGCTTTCACTCTATGATTTAGAAGTTTAAACAAATGCTTTATTAAGCTATGTTATATTACACTGGTATTATATTAAAACTATACTAAAGAGATATTATACTAAAAACATACGAAAGAAAAACTCGTGACTGTCTCCACACAGCCTTTTATCTAATTATCTAATCAGTCTAAACAACTATCACTAAAATCCAATTAACAAATCACTTTCAGTAAACAATCACTATAACACATTCTTCATGTACTAAAAAACAAGAACAGCAAGGAGAGATAATAATTGTTTTCTCTCCTTCTATGAGTTTCTCACTACCTTCCCTTAAAAAAAACCTAGGAGAGAGAATTATATCTCTCTCCATTCAAAGAATGTAAATACTAGAGCACAGTAAAGAGAGATGATAAAAGTGAGATCTGTCTATCTATCTATTTTAATCTTCCTGGCTCTGCTCCAAAGCAGTGGAAGATGCAAAGCTCACCTAAAGGCATCCCTTCAGGAGAGAAGTAGAGACAAGTTCCATTGACTGATCCTGAGCAGGCAGAGATGTTTCCCCCTCCAGAGATGGTTGCTTTTTCCCGTCATGTTTTCCTACTCCAGCCTTTTCTGACCTGAAGCCTTCATTTGTCCTTTAAATTTTTGCATGTCTTAAGGGAGTGGAACTATCCCATGCTGTAGCTGGGGTCTGGTGACTCTGGTCATACATGCCATGCCATACATGACACATGGTTTCCTTCACTGGCATCCCCAGGGCTGTGTAAGTGCATTCGTTAATGGGGCCTTATGAGAAACTCTGTTACTGCTGGTCAGAATTCTCCGTTGACAAAAGAGGGAGAAGAAACACCTTGGTCCTCCTCCATATACTGAGGTGGCCATAGAGGTTCTCTGACTTCCATCAGAGATCTTTGCATGCATCCTTATCTCCTGAATGACCCGGTTTTCTAACAAGAGTGTGGATGTCAGGAAGGAGGAATGCTGGTGCGGGCCTGAAGGGAAGGTGAACTCCAGAAGTGTCTCTCACAAGGAGTGAGCTCACCCAGGAAGCCCCTGCAGAGCCAGGATGGAGCTGTGGGACAGGGCGGGGAGTCAGTCACTACTGAAAGACAAACAGGACACGGCAGAAGCAGAGGGAGGCCCTCACCAGACCCTTGAGAAATGCCACCCCTTCCCTGTCAGCTGCCTGAGAGGCTGCTGGAGCTTCAGTCCCAGATGGCCCCTGATTGTAGGGCCAGGGTCACTTTGGAATCTGTGCCTCCCCTCGGGCAGAGAACGACCCAGGAGAGCAGCAGCACAGTGCTTTGGGAACGTGTGAGCCCAGCAGTCTGTGAGTCTTGGCCCACAAAGGGCGTATGGGAAGTTGAAACCCATCTTCTCTTGCTTTCTGTGCAGGTGCTTCTAGAGAAAGAGCAGGAGCACACGGCCTCATCTGAGCTGCCATGCCAGACTCAGGGAGAGCTGTTCCCTGCCCGAGGGCAGGAAGAGCAGCTCAGGCAGCAGGTGGAAGAGCCACAGGAGAATGGCCAGGTAAGCCTGACTGGCCAGGGCACAGATGGAAGGGCAGGAAGAGGGGCATAAACCAGAGCTCTTGGCACTGAGGAGGCCAGGAGTCCCACAGGCAATGGAGGCACAGAGCCTTGCAATCTGCAGAGATCAGCCCTGGGACAGGAGGTTTGCAGGGGAGGCGGATGTGGGGAGGGAAGCAGAAAGAAGGGGCTGAATAAATGTGATTTGGAGGCTGCAAGAGGAAAAAAGCTGAGCCTGATGGCAGCTCTCAGTCCCTTGCTCTGCTTTTGTGTGTACAGAACATCAAGGCAGAGCCACAAGCAGAGCTGCCCGAAGCTCAGAGTGACATCATGGCAGTGAAGAGAAAGAACAAGGAAGACATGGGAAGAATTCAAGAGGAGAATCTCCACCAGCAGAGGGGCGATCAACAAAACCAGGTGAATGAAAGAGTGGCAGCCACTCCACTCATGAAATGTCCTCTCTTTTGTTTATTAGAGAACATGAAGGAACAGCTGGATGCAGAGCTTCAGACAGCTCACAGTATGATCAAGGCAAGGCATAAGCGGCTGGAGGAAGAAATGAAAATCATCAGAGAGAAACTTAATCGCTTCCGTCAGTCTCTGCAAAACCAAGTGAGTGAAAGAGGGATGCAGCCACTGCAGTCACCAATCTGGTGGTTTCTGCCCTTCTTGCCTTTCCAGTGCAGAGCAGCAGGGAGTGGGGCCATGCCTCTGAGTGCCATGCTGCTGTAGTGTGTGTATCACAGTCACTCTGAAGGACATTTCCTGGTGTGCTGAATCTCAACTGCTGCCCTGGACAGTGAAACTTGTCCTTTGGCCTTTTGGCCAGCAGTCATCCAAATTGATTCCTGCTGGCCTGTTCCTGCTCTCCTTTTTTCTTGAGGTGTTTTTACAGTGGAACTTGGTGACCCAGATGGAGGATTGAAACAAGCTGTTGTATCCCCTGTCAATCTGTTCTTTGCCTTTCCTCACAGTCGATGACTCCTGGCCGACAGGGACAAGCTGTAGTGTCTGACTGCTTTGTTCTGTTTGACTTGAGGTGCAAGTGTTGACATCTCACCGGGCAGCCTGCGAAGACTTGCAGGGAATGTGTGGCAATGAAGGAGCCCAAGTTAGGAGTGAGGCACAGGAACAGTGCCCACCAGAAATGCTCCAGGTCCAGCACATCATGGGCTCTGAACCTGCTGCTGCAGCAGCATCACCTCGAGGAAGCCCTTCTGTGAAACCTGGGAACTCAGGCTCGGGCACATCCCGGGAACAGGAGATTGAGGAGGAGTACCTGGAGCTGCTGGGTACGTCTGGGGTGTTTCTTATCTGAGGGACAGTGTGTTGTGTGCAGGTGTCAGCAGAGCTGTACCAAATGCTCCTCCTGAGCTCGGTGTCACAGGGCCATTTAGGACTCCCCAGAGGCAGTGCTGTGCTCCGAGGCAGCGAGAGAGCTCTGGGTGTTCCTGCTGCCTCTGAGGGCACCTGGGACTGGCTTGGGTTTGCCTGAGCTTCCCTCTCTGCTAAAGGCTGAAGCAGGGATTGTTCTTGGATCAGCAGAAGGCTGTGACCTAGCAAATGATCTAGGCAAGTCCTGTGTGCTAGTGGCCAAACTGAACAGAATTTTTAGCTTCCTAAATTCTCCTTAGACTCCTGACTTCCAACCAGTCATCACAGCAAAAAAACTTCACAGAAATGGACTGACTTTGGAGTTTTGTCTTTTTAGTTGGGGATTTTTTTTGGGAGGGAGGTGGGGTGGGATTGCTTTTCTGTTGTTCATTTTTGGTGGGGGTTTTTTGTTGTGTTTTTCTCCATCCTGAAGGAGCCCTTCTACCCCACGTTTTACTGATGTCATTTTTATGACTGTTCCTGTTACCACTACTACATCTGCAGTTTATTTTCATGAGAATGCTATATTTTTGTCAAGAAGAGAATGCTATCTTTTTGTCAATAAGAACTACTTTGAAAGAACATCAGGTTACAGGACAAATAGAGAGCACAAGGTATTTTCCATGTGCCCCCAAAGAAAAAACAGAGACTTTGATAACAAACTTTATTTAATCTTCTAGTTTTATGCTTATCAAGATGTGTCCAGGAGACACATCCAAGTGGCGTGATCAGATAAAACTGTACTGCGGGCATTTCTCAGGAGAGAGCCTCCAGCCCAGCCATGGTATATCCCTCAGATCCATGGCACTTTTCCATACCTGATTCCCACTCTTTCCCATGACTCTTAGAATCCTACCCATTGGCCCAGGCCCTGCTCAGATCAGTCTCTAGGAAAACACATCAAGCCCTTTGTGATTCTGCAGCACAACCCAATGAATCTGCTTCTTGCCCGTAACAGCTGCCAGTGCTGTGCTCTCAGATAAGAGACCTGGTGGGGCTGAGACCAGAGCCCAGTGCATTCTGTGTCTGCCATCACCAGTTGGGACAAAAAGGGCACTGATCTGTGCCTGGGTGTGGCTGATCTCAAAGCCCATCCTGTTGTGTCCTGAATGGGGGCAACAGCTTGTCCGGGGCTCAGGCTCACTCTGGCTTCTTCCCATCAGTGCCTGTCAGTGCTCATGCTTGGGCTTTGCCAGCCTTGTTGTGGTCAGTGCCCTGTCCCTGAGGGCTGGAGGGACTGCAGAGGCTGGAGCCTTCCTTAGCTGGGAGAGGGGCAGCTTTGAGCTCAGCCTGCTCACAAACAGGTCAGGGTCCTGATGCTGAAAGCCCCGTCAGGATCGGTTACAGCTGGAGCTGCTCTGGTTTACAAATGGGACGGCATTCCTTTGGCAAACTGCTGGAAGGTGGGGAAGATGTCCTCCTCTCCTGGGATTGTATGTCCCTGTGCTTTGTTTCCTGTCAAGAGAACTCTTCAAAGGACTGTACAAATCAGTCTCTGTGCTGGCCACCTGTGCTGCAGGGCTGTCTGCCTGGTTGTGGTTGTTGTTACCCAGCCGACCACAAAGGGCTCAGAGCTCCAGGCGCTGGGGCTGCCTTTTGTATCTCCTGGAAGCTGGGATCTCTGCTTTAAAGTCAGCATCTTGCATTTTGTTTCCCTCAGGGAGAATGGTGAACACCACTGAAAATCCCCTGATGAAATACACGCATCTGAATTTTATTGGCAGCGGGTGAGTCCAACAGCAGTTACTCCTGCACAGCCGTGGGCCAGGTGTTTTTGGGGTGGAATGTCTATCCAGCGTGAAGTCAGGCCAGCTGCAAAGATGATCACATGGTGGGGATAGATTGTCCCATCTCTCAATGCTGCTCAGAATTTGTGAGTGGGCTCAGAAGGCATTGTCAGAGATGCCTTGCTACCGAGGTCTTGCCTGCATCAAGGAACAGGACCTGGAAGGTCTCCTTGTCTCTCAAGTGTGGGACAGCTCTGTGTTAATTTCTTTAGCATTTTGTATATGTCTCAAAATCATACTGGCACACTAATGAAAAGAGAAGAAACTTGCTTGCCTGAAAGAGCAACCTATGCCCTATCAAAGCTGTGAGATAACAGTTCCCAGGAACAATTCTTTCCCCTGGTTTGAAGAGGGAAACACTCTGTGGTCAGGATAGGAACCACACTGTTTAGACAGTGAAACTCAAGAGGAAAGACTAACCTCCCTTTAGAAATTGAACCCCAGTGCTTCAGGAACAGGCCCAGTGCCCATGCACTTGAGAGGAAAATGCATCATCTGCCTTCTGGCAGAGCCCTCCTGCATCCTGCAGGTTTTGACACTTCCAGCAGAGATCTCCTGTGTGGGCTGGCTTTCACTGCAAGATCTAAACAGCTTCTCCTTTCTCTGCTTCTGTTTTGTTTCTAGGACTTTTGGAGATGTTTTCAGAGCACTCGACAGTGCCACAGGAGGAGAGGTAAATGTCAACAGCCCCTGCAGGCTCTGCTGCACTCGAGGGCTTTCCCCTCTGGTGTGAGCTGTGGCTGGAGCTTTGGGCAGAGCTGTGCTGAAAAGGCACAAGAAGCACAGACTGGTGCCAGCCCACAGAACACATTTGGGACTTTGTCCTCCTCAGCTGCCAGAAGGAAGGCACGGAGGGCAGCGGTTCCTTTCAGAGAAGGACGCACTCACTCGCTCTCCATTGCTAAAACAAAGGTGGTGCCTGCGAGCACCTCACTGCTCTTTGGGGCTGCAGCTTCAGAGTCCTGAATTCTCATTTCTGGCTGCCAGCAAATCCATCTGAAAGTTACTGGTAGTTCCTTAGCCACCTGCAGTGCTGCACTTGGGAACTGCACGTAGGGAGAGATCTGCAAGGCGTCCCTGAAAGCCCTAAGCCCTGCCCATATCACAAGATGTACCCACAGAGTATTAAGGCATGGATTCCTTCTTCTGAGTCCCAAACAAAGCAGCAGAGAGTGCGGTCAGAGGTTTGTGGGTGATAACTGAGACACCGCTGTTACCAAGTGGTCAAGGCCAAATGTCAGTGGCCCCACGTGCCCTGTAACTGGCTCCCAAGGGAGCAGAGAAATGGGCTGTTGGAATGTCAGTTCCTGATTACTGCAGTGCCTAATCACAAGGCAGTTTGGCACAGCTCAGCTGTGTCATTGCAAAATCACTTGCTCCACGTGCCTTGTGGTCTCGTGCCACCAACCTCTCAAGTTACTGATTTTCAATGTCATTTTAGGTGGCAATAAAAAAAATAAATCTTCAAGGAGTGAGGAGGAAGGAGCTAACCTTTAATGAAATACTGATCATGAAGAGGTATAGGAGTCCCAATGTTGTGAATTATTTAGACAGGTGAGAGGTCATGGTCTTATCCCATGGATGTGTGCTTACATGAAGCAAACATGAGAGGTTCAAAACCCACTTTGGTCAGTGGCAGCAAGTAAAGCTGTTAATTTTTATTTATTCATATTTCTCTACTCATCTCCAATGGATGAGAAGAGAGTGCATCTTGTCTGCATGAGTCTTCCCTGGCACACCTAATTTGATAATTACTCCAAAATTATTCAAAACCTGGATCAGCTGTATCTTCCTAACTCAATAGCCTCAAAGTTCACTGCCTCCACATTTATTTGGGATTGATTTTTTAAAGTTTCTTAAGTGCAGATGAACCATCCTAAAGTGGATTGTTGCCCCTCTTTGCCATTGCTATGCATGCCAGGAAGACTAGGTGCTTATTTCCAGAAACACCATGCCTGACATGTTTTTATCTGGGCTGTTTCTAACTGCACTTTTCATTTGCTGCCCATCTAAGACATCTCCTTTTTCAAGGATGTGTCTTTCTCTATGAGACTGCACAGATTGCAAATAATGCACAGCCAAGAGGGAATGTCTATTCCTTTGATTCTGTCCTTGTCACAAAGGCATCTGGAAATAAGAAACCTGGAAGCTAAAAATCAACATAGCCATGCATGTTCATCTCTACCCCCTTGTTTCCTTCTTTCAGCTACCTTCTGGGCGAGGAACTCTTGCTGGTTATAGAGTACATGGATGGAGGTGTCCTGAGCGACATCGTCAGCCAGACCTGCCTGTCTGAAGATGAGATGGCAGCCATCAGTCGGGAGGTCAGCAATCCCAGCTGTGTTTCCAAGGGCTTGGGCAGGATTGTCTGGGAAACAGGGGCTCAGAACAGGGGAGGTTTCCTGTGCCGAGCTTTGTTTCTGTGTTACTGGTATGCTATGGGCAAGTAAAAGCATCTCAAGTGAAAGGCCTGCCAGTGCCCCTGCACTCCCTGTACTCAGTGCCAGTACTCTTATCTCCTGCTGTTGTATTCTCGCTCTGTCTCTTGTATTTGTATTTGCTGTTCTCCACCTTGCCTCTCTAAATGTTTGCCTGGAGTCTGTCTTCACTGCATTCCTTGCCTGTAAAAGCAAAGGTGCTGGTGGCAGGATTTGAAACAAACAGCAAAGAAAGAAGAGAGAGACTCGTTTCTCTCAGTGTTCAGCTAAAAAGGATAGGAGTGCAGCCAGAATGCTCTTTGCTTCTGAGCACATGCGCTGCAGCAGGAGTCATCCTGGCTGGTTGGCAGGGGACAGCCTACAACAGCAGGTGCTGTTGCTCTTTCAAAAGCTGACGTGCCTTTCCTAAGAAAGGTCCTGCTCTGCAAGTGTTGGAGCAGCAAGCTCTTCCTCTCAGCGGCCATTACTGTTCTGCCATTACTCCCCATTCCCCTGGAGAGGGAATCTTTTAGATTCTTTGTTTCCTTTCTTGTGTGATGAAATTACATCACTCATTTTTGCCCTTCTGTTTCTGTTTTCTTGCTCAGTGCCTGCAAGGACTGGATTTTCTTCATGCAAACGATGTGATCCATCGAGACGTGAAGAGTGACAACATCCTTCTCAGAACCGACGGTTCTGTCAAACTGGGTCAGTATATTCTTGGTCAGGTGCAGCGTTCCAGGGATGTGGGTGTGGGGCTGCTTGGCGTGACTGCCAGCTCCCCAAAAATGGTGCTGGTGGCAGTGCAGGGACCCCTGCTGCGAGCTGAGGGCACAGTTGCAACGTGCACAGAGGTAGAAGGAGCCACAAGCAGTCAAGAGTGGCCTTGCTCTGTGTGTGTCCCTTCCAGAGGGAGGGAGTTACAAGTCTAAAGTTTCCAAAGGACAAAAGCCACTGCTAGAGGCAGTGTAAAACATGGGGGGAGTTTTAAAGTCGCCAATGCCAGGAGATTCAACAGAGCAATTTCAAACTTCTGGTGGAGAATTCTTTTGCTTGCTTTCCTAACTGCACAGAATTCAGATAAAACCAGTATTTTGCTTTCTCCTCAGCTGATTTTGGCCTCGCTACTCAGCTCACCCCTGAGCAGAGCAGACGGTGCTCGGTAACCGGGACTCCTTGGTGGATGGCGCCTGAAGTGGTGACAGGTCAACCATATGGCCCCAAAGTGGACATATGGTCTTTTGGAATTGTGGGAATTGAAATGATAGAACAAGAACCTCCTTACTTGGGCGAAAGTTCTGGCACGGTAAGGAGCAAATACTCACTAATCCCACTGTCTTTCTCACCTGTCCCATGTCCTGTGTGCCACTGGACAAAATCCCATTGCCTTCTGCTGGAACTACTTCCACCAAGGTCCCCTCCTACAAATGTCCCTGCAACACATCAGCATCTGCTGGACTTTTGGTTGCATCAGTGGGGGAACTCAAGCCTTACCACATGCAAACAAACTCCAAACAAACTCCATTCTCACTCAACACTTTCCTTTGGGTTAGTGGTTCCAGTTCTTTTGTCTGTGTAGATGGCCTTAATAACAGGAAAAAAGCATCTTAAAAGTGTTGTTATCTTTCCAGAAATGAAGGAAGGATACCCAAACCCAACAAAGTTTCTAAAACCGTGGTCTTTAGAGAGGAACCTAACCCTGTGTGCAGTTTCTTCTCACTGGGAAACATGGGCATGAGGGTGTAATGCACAGAGTCTCTTCTGCTTCTTGTGCAGTGCTGCTGAAACACTCAGTGACCGTGTTTCTCTCCTAGCCCAAGCAACATTCTGCACGTCACCAAGCCAGAGCCTGGTGATGTGGAGAACCTGCCACAACCTCCTGTTTGTTTCCTGGCACTTTCTGGCATGGGCCTACCATTAATGCATTGACTTGAGCAGCCAAATGACTGGAGGGTGTCCATAGGGATGGAACCTCTCCTCCTTCTGACCTAGACAATTTTTCTTTTGCTGCAAAAATGGGAAGCTGAAATTTTCAGACTGCTGAGAGACAGAGCTGCAAGTGGCTCCTGTGTGCCCAAGCAGGCATTTTCATCCCAATACATTTGTGCAGGCATCTTAATGTGTCTGTGTTGAAGAGGAGATTGTAAATGTTTGTTTCCCTACCTGGGTATTAACTGATGGATTTCCTTTCTTTTCTTCCAATTCCCATTGTTTTCAAGAACAGCACAAAAAGCTTGATGAGTTTTGTTCTAGGGCACGTGCTCTTAAAGGACCAACAAGCACCGCAGAGATGCCTTTCATGTACTAACCCTTGAAATTAGTATAGCAAAGTCCCTCTTCCAAAAACCATCTCAAGCTGGCATGAATCCTCAGAGAAGCAAATGTCCTTTTGCTGATGTAGTTCCCACTAACTAGGTCAGGCAATGAAATCAGCTGCCAAGGCAAGATCTGCAGGATGGTGGAAAAGCTGTGGCTGCATCGGGGTTTGGGTTTTTGGTTGGTAAAGGAAAGTCATCTCTGGGTCTGTGCCAGGGCAGAAACTGCCACTGAAGAACAGAGGTTAAACAAAGGGATGTGGGAGAGCCTTGGAGATGTGAAAGCAGGAGGTGGAGCCTGGTGTCTCCTTTCTCTCCAGGCTACATACCTGATAGCCACAGTAGGGACTCCACAGCTGCGGCAGCCCAAGCTCCTCTCGGCTTTGCTGCGTGACTTCCTGAGCTGCTGCCTGCAGACAGACGAGGAGCAGCGCTGGTCTGCCAAGGAGCTCCTGCAGGTAAAATGTGAAGGGGCTGCAGGTGAAACAGGCTCTGAGGGATGGGCTCCTCCTCCACTCAAGCCCAAGGCAGCAGATGAGCCCCCTTCCTCCTCACCTCCACTCTTGCTGCTCTTCAAATGAAAATGGTGAGGAATCCTAGACTGAGCTGGGCTGGCAGGGCCCTGTAAATGTCCTCTGGTGCAAGTGTCCTGCAATGAGCAGGGACATCTTTAAAGAGATCAGGTTGCTCAGAGCCCTTTGCCACCGGAGCCGGAATGGTTGCAGGGATGGGGCTCCTACAGGCTCTTGGGGCAAGCTGTGCCAGGGTGGCACCATGCTCCGAGTAAACAAGTTCTTCCTTAGACCTACTCTGATTAGGTGCCCTTAGTGTTTAAAAATATTTGTGCATATCCCATTGTAACTGGTCCTGTTAAAAAAGATGTCCCGCACTTTCTTCAAAGCCACTGTGAAGTCTTGGAAAGTGGCAATAAAGTCTCCCTGGGGCCTGTCCTTCACAAAACTGAATAACTCCAGCTCCCTCTGCATTTCCTGTGAGGAGAGGTGCTCTGTCCTCTGACTGTGTCTGTTGCCCTCTTTTGTGATTTGGTGGAGTGTTCATTTTTATCTAATGGCAAAAGAATTGAAGTAGAGCAATGCAGGGTACAGAGACATGAAATGGTGGTGGAGGAACCCAAGGAAGCCAGTCCCAGCCTAGGGGTCAGAGATTTGGCTGTGGGCAGGAGGGGCTGTGGGGGGCTCACTGTGAGCCTCTGAGGGGCCCTGGTTGGTGCCCCCCAGCCCACCCTCAGAGGTTTCTGCCACGCAAACAGGGACAGCTGGGAGGGACTTGTCCCAGCCCCATCTGCTGCCTGGCACGCTCAAGCAGACGGGAACTGTGCCAGGGTTACTGCCAGGTTGTGTGGCAGAGAGGGAACTGCAGGGCCCAGTGCCACTGGGCTGGCCCTGCTGGGAAGGAAGGTGCCATCCAGCACACGAGGGGCAGGGCATGGAAAGGCAGACACTGCTTTCTGTCCCTGTGGGAATCAGCACAGTGCCTGTCTTTCAAAGGCAGGGACCTATGTGAGTCATTGGAGTTTCCTGAAAGGAGGAAAACCCAGGGACAGAAAGCGCCATTTCTAGAGCACTGGCAGGGCAAAAATCCCAGCATGATGAAGACATCACAATAAACAGATGAGTGGGATTCTGGGCCAGGTTTGCCTGTGATGGCAAGGTCTTGCACATTGGGGATGACTGGGGAGCAGATGGTCCCATTGCTCCTCTTTCTGGGTCTTTCCAGCAACTTGATGTATCCTGATTGAGTCCCTGACGCAATGAGCTTGGAAAGTAATGGTTCACTGTTCTTTGTTGTATTTTTTTTTTTCCGGTTGACAGCATCCATTTGTAACTTCAGCCAAGCCACCATTCATCCTGGCACAAGTCATCAACTCAGTGAAGAAGATGAATAACCCTAACCCTAAACTCTAAACCTAAAACCTAACCCTAACCTTAAATGCTAACCCAAACCCTAACCCTATCCCTATCTCTATCCCTTTCCCTTTCCCTTACCCTTTCCCTAACCCCAACCCTAAGCCTAAGCCAAAGCCTAAACCTAAACCCAAACCTGAACCTAAGTCTAAGCCTAAACCTAACCCTAAACCTAAGCCTAAGCCTAAGCCTAAGCCTAACCCTAACCCTAACCCTAGGAGACGAGAACATAGCAATCATGTCAAGATGTTATCTCTGTTACCAATTTAGAGTAGGATTGTAGAGTAGGGTTGCTAAAGAGATTTGTAGCATAGAATTATAGATTAGAGTTGTAATTAATAAAGTTTCTGAAACATCAGCTCACTTGGAAGATTCTCCTCCTTCTGACCCCTTCAGAAAATTCAACATTTCCTTCTGAATTACCAATTGTTTTTTATTGGTGCTAAGTCACACATATGGCTTTTTTTGTATGGTTTCATAAGCGAGGAGGGCTCTTCTTCATTCATCCTCTCCAGAGCACACTGCCTTTGGAATATGACCCACTGGCTGGTTATGGCACAGCTGTGGTATTTCTAGTTGAGGCAGACAGGGCAATGGCATTTGAAGGCAACACCAAAGGAAGAATGAGGCAGCCCAAACATCTTGTGCAGATGCAGGCCTTCAGCTGTGACTGGAGAGCAATGGGGTTCCTGCCACTTGGATTTGTATCCCTAAATGCAAAAATCTCTTTGGCTGGAGGAGAGCCTTGCTCAAGTGAGACAGCAGAAAGATCAGAGAGGGTGCTGGGGAAGGTCTCCTGTGGTGCAGAGCTGTCAGCGCCTGTGAGGTGAGAGCGGGCCCGGCCTTGCCCGGGCTGGAGCCCCAGCAGAGCCCCGGCAGAGGCCGGAGCAGCCTGAGCCCCGGCAGAGGCAGGCTGGAAGGAGGCCCTTGGAGCTGCAAGGGGCAGCAGCCGGGCCCTGGGTGCCTCTTGCTGGGAGCGGGCGAATCCTCCGCTCTCAGGGCCCAGGTGGCAGCTGGCTGCTGCCGAGGGGAAGCGCAGCCGTGCTGGGCACAGCCCGGCCTGGAGGCCATGGCCGTCTGGAGTGTGCCCAGGAGCAGAGAAAGGCCAAGGGCAGCCGCGGGCCGCTGGGCTGGCTGAGGATTCCTCCTCTTCTGCCGGCTGCCCTGCAACTCCTGGCAAAGGCCAGCAGTGTGTGCAGCACTCTGGGCACCGGGGCAGGGAGCCGGGCTGCTCGGCAGGCTGGAGCACAGGGCAGCTCCTTCAGGCCCGGCACTTGTGCCAGGGAAGCGAGGCCAGCGTGAGGCAGGGACAGCTTGGCAGGGCCCATCTGCAGGAGCCAGCGCCTCACGCAGCTCTGGGAGGAAGCGCCTGCAACCCTGCAGTTCTGCACTGAGCCAGAGCAAAGGTGTGAGATGCAGCGTGTTTGGCAGAAATATTCAGGCCCACCAGGCCGGCCTCCTTTGTGCTCTGTGGTGCACAGCAAGCACTGTGCAATGCAGCTCTGAGCTGCTGGGAGAGAGGCAGTCGGGGATGTGCCTGAGGTGAGTCAAGGGGTTAGCTGATAATGGAATTAGGATAATTGAAAAGTGAGCATGAGTCGAGAGGCCAGCTGGGAATAGAATTGGGATAGTAGAAGACTGCATGTTTTAGTTAAGATTTTCAAATGAGGTAAGAAGCTAAGTTAGTAATACAGCTAGCAGAAATCACGCCCCTTAGTTAAAGAGTACCAAATATATTAGGAGCATAAAGTTAGGAGTGACAGGGATAGAGGAAGCAATTGTGAAGAAGCAGAGACAATAGAAATAAGAATAATTGAACAGTTAGGAGAGGCTTGGACCATGAGCAGCAGGTCCAAAGGTCTTGCCAGCTGGCCACGGGAGAAGAGTTCACCATGAGGAAGACGGCTTTATTCCTCCCATACAACCACTCCCTCATATCAAAATCCCACCCACCCAGTTAAGGGAATACAATTGAGCAGCTGTAATAGATATTCAGTTGATAAAAATGCAAAGCCGGCAGGTAATAATTATGTATTATGGGCCCTTAGAAACCTAATGTGAAACCTTTTCTGTAGAAATAGAGCAGGAGTCTGCAACTCCTTGCACATGTCTTTGGAAACTAGTTCACATGTGTCCAGGGCTGCAATAAATACCCTTCTTTTCTACTATAATTAGTTGAAGAGTCATCTGTTCGTGCTTACAGGGTTATGCTGGAGTAGTGAACTGCTTTGCAAGGGAGCAGAAGAGTTTCAGCAGGCAATTTTTGGAAGAGATGGAAGGCTCTTGTGACTGAAGGGAAAGCCATTTGGAATGGAGTAATGATCCCAAAGTACATACAATTGTATCTTTGTGTCTGAATTTAAATCAGAATGATTATCGATAGCTTCATGCAATTTGTCTACAAATTTATCAAAGTCTTCATTCTTTCTTTGACGAATCTGTGCAAAAGACATGGTGTGTAACTTATCTGGAAGTGCAAGGATAGCATTATATGCTGGTTGGCTCATCTGTAAGACTTGATCAATGCTCCTAGCCTGGGCAGTGGCAGCAGCCCAGGGCCCTTTGCCAAGTAACTGTTGTGCTGTTAAACCATACAGAGGATCACCCTGCACTCTAGGTCTTGCTGCTTCTTGATCACACTTTTCCTCGCAGATTTTTTGAAACATCGCCTGCTGATGGGGTGGCATTCTAAGTCTTATTAGGGTATGCACATCAGCTGGAATAAATGTGTTAGATGGAAAAAATATACTGCAGAAGTGACTGTGCTAGTTGGGATTTTCAACCAAATTGTGAAATTGCAGCTCTCAACTTTTCTAAAATCTTCTAGTTGAAAGGTTCTCAAACTCTACTTGCAGCATTAGTTACTACAGAAAAAGCTTCTACATCATTGGAGAGAAAAGTCCCTTCTACACTACCTTCTGCAATAACTTTTTTCTACTTTTGTTTCTCTTTTGTGGAGATAAAGCTCGGCCTCCAATTCCTCAGAAAGCATTAGGGGGACTGTGCTATTTTGGGAAATTGACACTGTTTGCCCCTAGCATTCATCAGATGCTTGACATCAGGCACAAATTCCAACGTCCAAAACGTAGTGTGCATCTATTAGGCTCAGACTGCAAGGATAATGTAGAATTGTGGAATTGCCCTTCGGTTAAATTGGCATCACTTTTTACACCAACATTAGCTTCATCAAAGGCCCTTACATAATTCAAATGATTGGCTTGTTGGACAGGAAAACAAATTAACATTACATCTGCAATACTGAAGGAACTCACCACTGATGTAGGCAGCATACACCACACTGTGTTACAGGATAGGGCTGCTATAGATTTTTTGTTGCTAGCACAAGGAGATGGGTATGAAGATTTTGAAGGGATGTGTTGCATGAATCTTTTTGACCACTCTGAATCTATTGACAAGAAACTGTCATTGCTTAAGGAGAATATGAAAAAGCTGACAGTTGTTTAGAATTCTTTTGATGAGTGGCTAAAATCCTGGGGAATAACAGGCTGGCTCAAGGACTTAGTATGCTTTGCCATTATGTATTACTGCCTGTATTATGTATTCTTGGCTATGTAATTAATAAATAATTCTAGGTATTATTGTCTTTGTATTCTTTTTTCAATTCTGCTTATAGTGCCTTGCTTACTATGCTGTCTGCAAAAAGTAATTGACCGTACTATTAAATCAGTCTGGCTTGTGCAAAAACAAAAGCAGGGAACTGTTGAAGATATTTTACAGGTTGAGGAGTTTTGGTAAGACAATGGCCATATTCAGCCAATGCACTGAAGCCAGCCTGCTTGTAATAATGGACAATGAACACATTCACAAAGAATGAATTATGGACATATTCAGAAATGGGCTCGGTATATCCTTGAAAAAGGTACAAGAAGAAGAGTCATCAGGACTCAGCAAGTTTGTCAGCAAGCTTGGGAAAGTGAGCCATGGGTGGGCCAGACAACCACAGTAAGACACGTGAAAAATTAAGTGATCCAATCAGCATTCTATTTTAGACACGTGAACAGCTTGGATTAAGCAATCATGTATTAGCTAGAGACGCAAGGACAATAGAGATTTATTATAAATAGAGTCATTTAAAGAATAATAAATTTAACTTCACTGGATCATATTGGTCATGGTGTGATGTCCATAAACTTCCGCACTCCGCACTTAAGAGTGTGTTGGTGTTGCCCAGGAAATGTACACATCTGGGGAAGTGCCCTTGGAAGAGAGGGGCTTGATTCCTAAGGAAACTGCTTCTCCAGGAGCCCCCAGTGAGACAGATGCAGGTGTCTCCATTTGACTCCCTGTGTTTCCTTCAGTCCTTGAGGCCCCTTGGACTTGGCAGAGGGGCAGGCCAAGGATGTGAAGACAAGCTTTGGCATCTGCCTGGGCCTGTAGAGACCAAGCCAGGCACCTGCGGCAGGGTTTGTTGCCCACCTTTGAGCACAGGTCTGAGACAGATCCTGTTTGTCCAGCCGAGTGCCCCAAAGCTCTCTTGGGGAGCTGTGAATTCAAAGGCCTTGATGCACACATTCATGCCACCTCCCCTCTCTGGTGTGTTTTAACTCTTGGCAAGATGCGTTTGCCTCGTGCTTGCTGGAGGCTGCTCTGCTCCAGAGCCAGCACCGAGCTTGTCTGTCCTGGGCTGGTACCGTGGAGAGTCCTTCCCCGAGCACTTGGCTGGGCTTGGGGTGTCCTGGGCTGTCTTAGACACTTGGGGCAATGGATTTCTTCCAATCAGAGGCACTATGGGTGGGGTGGGGGTAGCCCCAGAGCACTTGGCAGCGTGTGCAAGGGCCCTTGCTGACACGGCACAGCACGGTTACCATGGAATGGAATGGAACAGGACCCTTTGTGACACGTGGTGACATGGGTGCTGGTGGTGACGAGGCAATGCCACTGTGCTTTGGGCATGCAACAGGACAGGAGGTGACAGAGCGGTGCTGTGAGGTGTCCCCGCACAGCCGGCTTGTTGGTTGCTGACCCGGAGCTTTTCCAAGGCATTCCTCCTGTGGCTGGCCTCACGGCCAGACCTCGGGATTCGGTGTCTCGGAGCTTTTCCGAGGCATCTTCCATCCCTGCGGCCAGTGCCCTCGTGGCCAGGCCCGGGGACTTGGTGACCACTGTCGTTCACGAGGAGTCTCCTGTCCTTGTGGCAGGAGCCCTTCGAGAACAGAGTGCAGGACTTGCTATCCCGTAGCCTTCCTGAGGCTTCCCTGTTGCAGGTGCCTGCAAGGCACAACTGCAGCGCTCGCTCACTTGGGCCTTTGCCAAGGCATCTGTCTCGAAGGTGCCCTCGAGTTCAGACAGCGAGATGGCAGGCAGACTGCCCAGCCTGTTCAAGGGGCTTCGAGGGAAGAAAAAAAATGGCCCTGCAGCTGCCCCAGCGCAGCATCCTGCAGAGCCACAGCAGTTGCAGCCACTGCAGGACGGTGAGTGGTGGAGCTGGGCCGCAGGGCAGGTGCCTGCAGCCGGTCTGGCCCCATCCCATCCCATCCCATCCCATCCCGTCCCGTCCCGTCCCGTCCCATCCCATCCCATCCCATCCCATCCCATCCCATCCCGTCCCGTCCCGTCCCATCCCGTCCCGTCCCATCCCATCCCATCCCATCCCATCCCATCCCATCCCATCCCATCCCATCCCATCCCATCCCATCCCTGCGGACGTCCCTATGGACAGGATGGCACAGGGGCCGGGGCTGACCCCCAATGGCCATGCTCCATCCCCCTGGGCTCCCGGGGGCCTGTCCCTGCCTGGGGAGCGCAGGGCTGGGCTGTGCTCTCCGGCCTCTCCCGCAGCCCCTCAGCTCTGGCTGCGCTCGCTCTTTGCCAGATGCAGCCAAGGACCAGACTCATGAGCAGGAGCCCACTCGTGGCCATTTCCACCGAGCAGCGCAGGTAACTGCAGCCGTCCCCCCTGGGCCGGGCCTGCTGGCACTGCTTGGCCGAGCCCTGCGCTTGGAGCAGGCCATGGAACGTCCCTCTCTTCCAGCCCTTACTTCTGCTGCATACACTGTGGAGGCTCCTGCGCCTTGGCCGCACAAAGACCGGCGGCACTGGCACCAAGGGCACAGCCCAGCCCGACTCCAGGCCCGGCCACCTGCGGGCAGAGCCTGCTGCCAGTTCAGCGTCCTCGGAGCTCGCAGCAGCCTCTGAGCAGGACACAGCCCAGGGCAGGGCGGAGGCTGACATGGCCCTGACTGAGGGCACGGCCACTACCCACACCCAGGCTCAGGGCAGGCTATACACTCAGGCCATGCCCACCCTGACCAGGACTCCTGCACCCACTCTGGAGGTTTTCCAGAAGGGTGCTGCTTCTCCACAGCAGGTAAGCAGCCTGGGGCCAGGGCTGAAGGCCTCCCAGGATCACGTAGCCCCTCAATCTACGTTCGCTGGGCCCCCTTAGCCTTTGAGGCCATCACAGTGGGGTGGGAAGGCAAGCACTTCTTGGGGGAAGCTGGGCAAGTTACTCCCTTGGACAGCACTCCAAGTCTTCCCCAATGCTGCCTCCTCCAGGTGCTAGCCATGGTCAGGGATATTCTCCACAGACTGGCGTCCTGTGTCACCGTGGACACCGGGCTGCAAATGGAGATTCTGAGCCTGATGGAGGAACACCCTGCTCAAGTGGTGATGAGCCTCCTGCGCTGTGCCCCAAAGTGTGACAGGTACGGAGCACAACTGCCTTGAGGGCTTGATGCTCACTGGCCTGTAGGGTCCCTCACCCTGTACAGCCTGTCCAGCGGGCTCTGCCAGACAGGCGGAGAGCTGTGGGAGCCTCGGGTCCCTCTGTTTCCTGAGCCTCTGACGTGCTCCCTCCCTGCCCCTCAGGGCACCGGGGCTCTGTCCCCCGGCCCCATGCAGCTGCATGGGGCACGGTGCTGACGCACAGCTCTGCTCCCACAGAGCCGCCGCGCTGATGTGGAGAGCCATGGGCACGTCTGGAGTGGCTGCCCAGGAGGTGCTTCCAGCACTGCTCTCTGCCATGGAGGAGCAGCCACCCTACGGCAGCTTCTCCTGCGGGGACAAGGCTGTCTTTGCCCTGGCTGTGAGTTTCTGGAGCTGGCCTTTGCTCGTCCTCCCGGTCGCTTCTCCAGCAGCTCTCCCTGCTCTCCCCTGCCTGCAGCTCCCTGCCTGGGCTGAAAGCTGGCGTAGAGGCAGGCTCAGAGAGAGCAGGCCGCGTGCTCCCCCTGCGTCTCCCCTTGGGCCCTGCCTCATGGACACCCTGGCACTGAGCGCTGCCTCAGGCTGCTTTGTCTCTTGCAGGCAACTCTGGTGCTGTGGAGGATTGCCCCCATGTGCGAGTGGCACTGTGCCATTCTGTTTCATTGTCCCCAACTGTTTGTGGCTCTGTTCTTGCAAATTGTCACCACCACAGAACAGATGCCAGGGGACGTTGAAACCTGGAGATTCTGGAGAGCGTGCCAGGAGGAGCACGGCCTTCCCTGCCACCCCCACAGGTGCCAGTCGCCCTGTCCTTCCCACACCCTCATGGCCAGGACCAGCACTCCCAGAGTGACCTGGCCTTGGCTTGGCACACAGGTTTGCAGCGCAGACCATGAAGGCTCTGCTCTCCCACCTGGGCTTTGACAATAAGCTGGTGGCTCTGGAGCACAAGCGTGTCTGGGAGAAGCTGCTCTGTGCCGACACCCAGCACTATGCAGCGGCTCTGCTGGCCAGGTGAGATCCCTTACTCCTGCCACCACCGCCAGCATTTGTGCCCCGTGTCCAGATTGCCCCACACAGTCCCCAGGGCTGTAAGTGAGAAGGCCTTGTCAGCGAGGGAGGGTCGAGCAGACTGGAAAAGGCTGGGAGAGGAGGATGCCCAGCAGCAGCCACCTCCCAAGGGGTCCATGTGCCCTTGCAGAGTGCTGGGGAAAGATCAGACCTATGTGAGTCATTGCTGGGAGAGGTTTGCCCACCCTGGGAGGGCTCAGGGCCTTGGTGCCTTTTTCCCCTGGCAGGGAGATGCGCCGTGGCTTGAGCCCCTTGTGTCCCTTCATGGCCTCGCACCTGCTCAGCCTGCTCATGGGGAAGCAGCCCTGCTGGCATCTGCCTGCCCTGGCCTTCTTTGTGGAGGTGAGCCTGATGGCCAGCGCTGCCTGGCTGAGCTGCCTCCCAGCTCTCGGGCCTCTTGTAGCTGCAGCCGCCTGGGACGCTGCCCACGTCTGTGCTGCTGCCTTGGCCCGGCCCTGTGCAGCTCCAGGCTCCTGCCAGCCGGGTCCCTGTCACTGCCCTCCTGTGCCTTTCAGCTCCTGGAGTGCCTGGACCTGAGCAAACACGGTCCCAGTGCCCTGCTGGTGGTATCCAGGCTCCTGCCGAGCCAGTGCAGGCACAGGCTGCGCCTGGCACTCAGAGGCCTTGTGGTGCTCAGCAAGGAGCCCTCGCTGGTGAGAACGGGGCAGTGGCTGAAGCCACGCTGGCAGTGTGGGGCTGGGCAACGCAGACCTCTGGGCTTGGCTGGGCTTTGGCAGCAGAGGCAGCTGCTCCCAGCTCTCCTGCCTCCTGCTTCAGCTGCCCCAGTGCCCCAGTGCCCCAAGCAGCTGTTGGTGCTGCAGCCATTCACAGCTTCACAGCACAGCCTGGTCTTGCACACAGGGAGGAGGAATACGCGGCCTGTATCAACACCTGGTGCAGCAGCTGGCAGATCCAGATGCAGAGGTGGTCCGGATGAGCCTCTGTGTGCTCACACATATGTTCCGGGACAAAGACCTCCTGCTACCCAGCGTCACCGCCCTGAAGCTGGCTGAGTCCCTCCTGCCACACTTTGAGAATGTAAGGCTCTGTGCCCCCAGCCAAAGGCACTGGACATTGCCTGGAAACTTTGTGCTCTGTGCAGTTCTGAGCCTTTGCCCCAATGGGCCCAAAGCAGTTGTTGCTTAGGACTTTTCCTTTCCTTCCAGGACAACAGCCATGTGCAGCTGCTCTCCATTCAGCTCTTTTGCAAGGTGATGGAGCTGGTAGTGGAAGAGGGGGAAGAGCTTCTCACAACAATCGTGAACCAGAGCCTGCTCCCTCTGTTCTTGCGCTGGCACGATGAGAACCTGCAGGTGGCCGAGGTGAGGTTTTGTGTGACGGTGCCGCATCCCTGGCAGGGGGCTCAGCCGCCTCCTGCCCTGGCGTCTGGCGGGCTCTGGGCTCCCCTGGCTGTGGTGCAGGGACACAGGTCCCGTGCCCTGGGCTCTGGTGTCACCTGCAGCTCTCTGCCGCTCTCCAGGCCTCTTTCCAAGCCCTGCTTTGTGCGGCACGCTTCCTGAGGAGGAGGGACCTCGAGGAGTTGTTGACGAAGGTGCGGCGGATTAAGTTCGCTGAGAGCCTGGTAAGGACAGCCCGGGAGCCCGAGCCCTGCTCCCAGTGCTCGGTGCGGGGGCCTGGCGGCTGTGGCCCTGCCCAGCGCCGCAGCCAGGCCCGCCAGCCTGCGCCCTCCACGCTGCTCCCTGCCCTGGGCCGTGCGGGCCGACTCGGGAGGTGCTGGGCTCAGGGAGTGCCCGGCCGAGGGGCAGAGCCCGCGCCGAGCCTTCTGTGTCGGTGCTCCCCGCAGCTGCTGCAGGACGAGAGCCCACAGAGGACCCTGCGAGAGGCTGCCGCCAGGTTCATGGGTGAGCCCCGAGCCTGGCGCCTCTCCCTGCCCCCTGCCTGGCTGCTGCCCCATCTGTTGCGGGAGCTGAGCCCGGGCCACTGCAGCCGGCTGGCATGGCCCTGGCAGGAGGCTTTCCTTGGATTTCCTCAATCTGGCCTCTGACCTTGGCACTGTTCTTCTCTCTTCCAGCTCTTCAAGCCCTGAAGGAAGATGAGAGTCCATCGTGCATGAGCAAACTGCTTCAGATGATCTTTGAAAGAAGATGGATCAGATGTACCAGCGTTCATCAGTGATTTCCAGTGCCCATTGAAGATGCGACCCCCCTGCAGAGCAGGATGGACCAGCTGGAGCTCCAGGCACAGCTCTGGCTGCTCACAGCTGAGCCTGTGGGAAGCTCCAGGAGCTCCTGCCATCTCTCTCCCTGTTGGCAATTCCCTCCCTGCAGCCCTCAGGCCCTGCCCATCCCCTTTTCTGCTTCCCAGCTCACCCCTTTGCTTCGCTTTCCCTTAATAAACTGTTTGGGTTTTTCACTTTACCCGCATCTCCGTGCAGCTGAAGCAACACAAAACCTGAGCCCAGAGACATGCACGGCCCTGCTGCCGTTCTCCTCTGCGCTGCATTCTGGGCATGGACAGAGAGGAACAAGGGCAGCTCAGGCTGCAAAGGTCCCTGTCCTGCTGCTCCAGCTGCACAGCAGCATGGAGTTAAAGGTTGTGCTGAGCATGCTGAAGGCGATAAGGAGCCTGGCTTTTAGAAGAGCCAGCTTGAGTTTGCTGTGAACCCAGCTGTGCGGGATTCCATGGCAAGCATCCACTGAGGGCAAAGGAGCTTGCATTGGCAGAAGGTTTCACAAAGAGCTTCCTGAAAGCACAGCAATGCTCCATCCGTACACAGGGACAGGAAGAAGGCAGAACCAGAGACCACCGTGGCCTAGCAGTGAGCTTTGGGTGTGCCTGAAAGCAAATGGAGCAGCAGCAGCAGCGCAGTGGCTGGGACTCAGGGGCGCCACCATCCCAGCGGCCTGAGCGCCGTCAGGCAGTGCCTGCACGCTGGGCGTGCTTCTGGCAGCTCTGGTCTTCCCACAAGCAAGGAACCACAGCCCCTGCCTCAGAGCCAGTCAGAAACCCAACCAAGCGAGACCAGAGGCAGGGGACCCTTCCCATCTCTCTGAGGCATGGCTGCCAAACAGCCGCAGCTGTGTCTTCCTGCCCCTCTGTTTGGGCTGTGCTGAGCCCAGAGTCAGCCAGCTTGTGCTCTGCTGTGCCTAGAGCATTCTGGGCAGGTAGGAGAAGGGCTGCCTGCACAGTGGGGAAGGGGCTCACGAGAGCCTCCTGTGGGAACAGGGCTCCGCTCCCTGCCTGTGAACAGCCTGGTTTTGCTTCCATGAGAGAAAGCAGGAGCTCAGGCACGTGAAGAGACAGCGGGCAGCTCTTGTTTATAGGGGGCCTGGGGCTGTGTGCACCAAGGGACACATGGAAACAGGCTCGGGAGAAGGAAGATGAGCTCCAGCTGGAGTGCCTGTGTGCGGGGCACGGAGGTTCAGGGATATCACACCATGACCAACATGATCCAGTGAAGCCAAATTTATTATCCCTAAAAAGACTATATTTTTAAAAAATCTCTACTGTCCACATGTCTCTAGCTAATACATGATTGGTTAATCCTAGCTGTTCACACGTCTAAATTAGAATGCTGATTGGATCACCTAATTTTTCACATGTCTTGCTGTGGTTGTCTGGCCCACCCATGGCTCACTTTTTTCTTACTTTCCCAAGCTCGCTGACAAACCTCCTGAGTCTTAACAACTCTTCTTCTTTTATCGCTTTCAAGAATATACCAAGCCCATTTCTGAATATGTCCATTATTCATTGTTTGTGAACGTGACCATTGTTCATTAGTACAAGCAGGCTGGATTGTGCATCGGCTGAATATGGCCATTGTCTAGCAAGAACTCCTCAATCTGCAAAAAACTCTCAACAGTCCCCCATGCCCAGTCTGATGCTGCACATGGAGCCACTGCCCACAAGTGCCTGGCTGCGTCCGTCTGGCCAATGGCTCGTGTCCACAGCAGCCCACTCTGCCAAGGCAGGGCTCTGAGGGTGCAGGTCAGCCTGTCAAGTAGGACCATGACATAGTGGGTGCACGGTGGGACTGTGGGAACGGCCTGGGCACAGCAAGGGCTGCAAATGCTCAAGGCCAGGGGCTTCTCCATGCAGCTTCCAGTGGGCTCAGCTGCTGAAGGGCTGCTGGGTGTGGCCCTTTGTGACACAGGGCCCTTGATGATGCAGGACATGGTGGTGCCCAGAGACCATTGTGACATCAGAGAGCCCCACCATGACTGAGGGTGTATATAAGGGGCGCAGAGCCCTGGGGTGCCCAGTCCCATGAGAGCTACTCTTGTAGAAGGAAGCAGCTCCTGGGATCTGTCCGTGCTACAGGAGCTCCAAGATGGAAGAGAGCAAGACAAAGCTCAACTCCTTCCAGTCACCCAGCCCCCTGCCCAGCTGGGGGCAAGACCAGGCTCTCAGCAGGCACTTGGTGGGGGCAGTGGATGCCTCAGCCTGGCCACGGTCAGACACTGAGGAGGAGGAGGAAGAGAAGAAACTTGACAGAGATAACAAGTGGGGAGATGTTGGGGCCCGAGAGCTTGGCCTGAGGGAAGAGGTGACAAGCTGTGAATTCTCCCAGTCAGTGCCAGCAATGGCAGCCAAGGAAGTGTCCCCACGCAGAGCAAGGAGTGCCCATGAGTTGCAGCAGTGGAAGGCGGCTGTGAGGGTGCTGTGGGGAGATGGGGCACAGCAACAGCCCTACCAGGGGCAGCAAAGGGCAACAGTCCAGGAGCTGCCCCCAATGGAAGAGGAGGTGACTGAGCCAAAGCTGAGCCAGCGAGGGGAAGGAAGTGTGAACAGCCGGGAGAAGCAGGCACATTCTCCTGCCCCCAGGGAGGAGGTGCCATCAGCAGGGACACAGAGCCCAGTGCCTGCTCCAGACAGCCCCAGCTGCCTGGACAGCCCCTCACCCAGCCCACTGGGAGCCCAACCTCCCAGGGAGCAGCTGGAAGAGGCAGAGCAGGGCTCAGTGCTGGCAGAGAAGGAGAGTGAGGAGGGCACCTCAGCTGGCAATGATGAAGACTAGGAATCCTACACCCAGACTGAGCTGTGCCAAGAGTGCCAAGGTGAGGCAGAGCCAGAGCTGTCCCAAGGAGAGTTCAGCAGCTCCCAAGACCTCTCCAGCTGGGAAGACTGCAGCGAACCAGAGCTCAGAGAACTCTGAGATGATTCCATGGAGGAAGACAGCAGCAGCACAGACCTGCCACAGGACTGCTGTGAAGGTAACAGCATCTTCAGCTTCGCGCCCACTCCCTTGCTGTGGGAGGAGGAGGACAGTGACTGAATGAAGTCAGCATCCACGAGCTGTCTGAAGGGGAAGGCAGGGTCCAAAGGCTGGCAGATCTTGCGGCAGATGGGCTGCCACTACCCTTCCCTCAGGAGGTCTGGGTTGAGGGGCAGTCAGCAGAGTCCCTGCGTGCCTCGCTTCCCTCCCTGTGCAGTGAAGGCTCCGTGGGCCAGCAGGGGCCTGAGGCAGGGCCACAGAGCCCAGGGCCTGCCCCGCAGAGCCCTGGCGGCGCTTTAGCTGGCCAGCTGGGAGCGCAGGCCCGCAGGCAGCAGCGGCTGCCCCGAGCAAACGGCCCGGCCGCCTCAGGCGGGCGCTGCGGGCACTGCGGGCGCTGCTCTGCTGGCCCTGCCTGGCGCGGCAGCTGCAGGAGCAGCGCCCATGGCCCTGCCCAGCCCGGGCCGGCCGATGGTGGCTGCTCCCTGCGCGGGGCCCCAGGGAGCCGCACGGGCGGCCTCGGCCTGGACATGGCCCTGCAGCCTCAGCTGCCCCAGCCAGCCTGGAGCATCTCCCCAGCACCCACAGTCACTGCTGGGGCCAGCCCCAAACAGCACGCGTGGGACACGATTGGTGCCAGAGCGCTCAGCAGGAAATCCCAGAGTCATCGAGGTGGGAAGAGACCCTGACGCTCACCCAGTGCCACCGGCACCCTGGCAGCACCATCATCACTGCAAAACCACGTCCCCAAGGGCCACCTGGAAGCAAGGGACTGTTGGGACACTGTGGGGCCCCATGGAACCCAGGGAACATGGAACAGCTCTGGCTGGCTTGGCCTCCCAGGGGCCACCTGACAGCTCTGGCTGATCTTGGGAAGTCAAGGGCTGCCTCTCATCAGCTCCTGGAGCACTGAGGCTCCATGCTTTCCTTGCTATGGAAAAGAACTATCTCACTTTTCAGATGCCCATTGCCAAAATTGGTACTCTGCCTAAACTATTTCCTCTAGGCAAGGGTATCTTGCAAAACAAAACCTGCCAGCCCTGGCTGGCCTTGGCCTCTGGTGGTCATCTCTCATCTGCCCCTGAAACAGAGGGGCTCTGTTCCTTCATTCCTATGGAAAAGAAACAGCCTTCTTGTCCAGGGACCATGGCCAAAATTAGAATTTGGCCTCCCAAATTCTGTATATCCAAGGATTGCTCCCAGACAAAAGTAACCAGGACAGACAGGTCCGGCTGTCTCTTGTGATTTTCTTAGACTATGAGCTGAATGTTTTGATTTGGAAACACCTTGGAGAGGGCTCAGAGGTGTCCCAAGGAGGGGTTTGGAGGCCTTGGGCACATGAGCACAGTATAGGGACAATGGAGCTCTGTGCTCAGTGGGTTGGAGACTGAGGACAGTGGAGCAGAGCCATGAGAGTGTTTAAAGAGCAGCTTCAGGGATGGTGGATCCTTTTGATATAATGGAAAACAGCCAGAGAGAGGAAGTATTAATGCTAAGGGCAGCTGGGGAGGCCCAGACTGGTACCAGGAGAAAGGAATTTCCCTCCCAGGGCAGGGCTGTGGTGCAGCACGGCCCCCAGCAGGAGCCTGGAGCAGCCCCAGGCTCTGTGTGGGCAGGCAGGGGCAGGCAGGAGGCAGAGCTGTCAGCAAAGGAAGGGCCCAGCCGGGTGGGGCAGCCAGGGGATGCCGACAGCCTGCAGGGACAGAGGCGCAGGGCAGGGACACCGTGGGACAGCCTGGGCTGCACAGGGCACAGGGATGGGCAGCAGCTGCAAGACAGCCCTGCCAGAGCCAACTTGGGCAGCACTTTGGCCATGGCTGCTGGGCCTGGGCCTGAGGCCACGAGGAGACAAGTGACCCTTGCAGGCCTGGGGCCTCATTGCCTCCTCGTCCCTGCTCAGCAGCCTGGCAGGGGCCGCCCCATGCTCCTGCCCTTGGCATTGCACATGCCCACATGCCAGTGCCCATCCCGGGAAGAGCCCTGAGCAAGGAGGGAGGGACAGGATCTGCCTGGCCAGGGGCTGGGGCTCAGGCCTTGGCCCTTGGCATTCCTGAAACACATCCCCACCATTTCCCTCATCCAACCCCTGGCACTCAGAGCAGCTGAGGAATGGAGTCACATCCAGGGGTGTCCCCAGGGCTCAGGATTTTGGCCAGGTCAGTTCAATCTCTTTATTGCTGATCTGAACAAGGCCATCAAGGGCACCCTCAGTCAGTTCCCAGGTGAGCCCAAGCTGGGTGGGAGTGTGGCTGTGCTGGAGGGTGGGAAGCTCTCCTGGGGAGGGATCTGGCCAGGCTGGAGCCATCCATGGGCCCAGGACAGCTGGATGAGGATCACCAAGGCCAAGGGCTGGGTCCTGCCCTGGGCTCACAACCACCCCAAATCCCTGGCTGTGCCCTGCCCCTGATCCCCCAGCCTGTCCTGTTTCCTTCGTCCCTGCATTACCAGGGACTTTCTGGGACAAGAGAGCTCTGCTCTGGGGATGGAGGGAGGTCCAAGTGCCACCACTGGAGTGGGAAGCACACCTCATCAGGTTTGTGTCGTTTGGGGGTCAGGAACTGGTGAGACTCAGAGGCACAGAAAGTTTCTCTTCATGGCCAACAGACCACAATTGAACAGGACACAATTTAATAACAATCATGCTCTTCCCTGAGCCATGTGCAATGTCCCACCAGCGTCTGATGAGTGCATGATCCACAGGTGATTTCCATACTAAAATTAATTTTAGACAAACATGGTTCTGTGATAGATACAAACAGAATTAAGTTCTTGTATCAGGATGTCCATCCTGGAGTGGGGGCAAAACAGCTCAAACAATTCCTGATTTGCAAAGCTGTCAGTGGTGGATAGAGAGGGGAGGTCAGGCTGCTCTTGGTGTTAAGGAAATGCTGAAACCAACCTGACTCATTTCATCTCCTCATGCCCTGCCTGATCTCCCCTCTTTCCCCTCCCACTCATTGGCTTTTGTCTCCCACCAGGCTCCCCGGTGAAGAGCCTGGCTCTGTGTTCTCCATCCCCTCCTCGCTGGCACTGCCAGGCTGGCATGAGGAGCCCCTCAGCCTTCCCTGCTCCAGGCTGGACAAGCCCAACTCAGCCTCTGCTCACAGCCCAAGGGCTCCAGCCCCACCTTGGAGGCCCTTCCCAGACCCTGCTCCAGCTGCCAGACATCTTTTCTGCCCTGGGGAACCCAAACCTGGCCACAGTGACCTGGATAATCCCCGTCCTTGATGTCCTGGTCACACAGCCCTGGCCCCTTTTCTCCTGTCAGGCTCTGGGGTGGATCCTGTGGAACATCCTTTGGTGGAGGCTGTGGCTCCAGGTGGGCCGGGGGGATCCTGGGGGACAGGGACCACGCTGGGCATGGACAGCATTGGACTTGTTAGGAGAAACTGTGAGGGGGAGCTGGGGCAGAGTGACCAACCCAGTGACCTGACACAGCCCTGCTGGGATGTCACACAGCCCCTCTGTGATGTCACAGCCCATTCTCTAATGTCACACAGCTGGTCTCTGATGTCACAGCCAACTCTGTGATGTCAGAATCTGCTCTGTGATTTCAGACCCCTGCCCTGTGATGTCACAGCTGGCTCTGTGATGTCACATAGGATGCCTGTGATGTCATCGCTTCTCAATGACCACACATAACCCACTCTGTGATGTCACAGCCCACTCTGTGACCTCATATTAGCAGATGATAAATTGTCTCCACCAGCTGAGCTGACACCTGGAGTTTGTTCTCCAAAGCCCCAGGCCTGTGGAAACCACACAATGCCCATTGTGTGAGAAGGGGAACTAGAAGTTCAGCAGCCTCAGTGTCCTGCCAGCTCAGCCAGGCCCATGGGAACATTGGGGTCCACAAACACCAGGGACTACCAGAGAGACCCCCAGGACAGAAGAACACATGGGTTAAGGGGAGGGAAAATATGTTAATGATTTTGGGTAAATAATTACCACATGTGTTAAAAAAAATAGAAAATTACCATATTTGCAGATGACACCAAGCTGGGTGTGAATGTTGATCTGCTGCAGGGTACGAGAGCTCTGCAGAGGGCCCTGGACAGGCTGGATCCAGGGCCCAAATCCAACAAGGTGAGGTTTAACAAGTCCAAGTGCCGGTCCTGCACTTTGGCCACAACAACCCCTGCAGCGCTACAGGCTGGGGACAGAGTGTCTGGAGAGCAGCCAGGCAGAAAGGGACCATCAGGGACTGATGGACAGCAGGCTGGACATGAGCCAGCAGAGTGCCCAGGTGGCCAAGATGGCCAGTGGCTCCTGGCCTGGATCAGGAATGGTGTGGCCAGCAGGAGCAGGGCAGGGATTCTTCCCCTGTGCTCAGCACTGCTTGGGCAGCGCCTCGAGTGCTGTGTCCAAGTCTGGGCCCCTCAATTTAGGAAGGACATGGAGGGGCTGGAGTGTGTCCAGAGAAGGGCAACAAGGCTGGTGATGGAGCTGGAACACAAGAGCTGTAAATAGCAGCTGAGGGAGCTGGGGTTGTTTATCCTGGAGAAGAGGAGGCCCACGGGAGACAAGGTAGTGTCAGGGCACAGGTTGGACTTTATGATCTCCATGGTCTCTTCCACCCTTGCTGATTCTGGGATTCTCTGAAGCCACCCTTGGAGCAGTTGCAGGAGGAGCCCTGGGCCTCCTCTTCAGAAGCTCCAGCAGCCCAGGTCCCTCAGCTTCTCCTGCCAGCCCCAAAGCCCGTCCTGTCAGTCCTGCAGAGCCTCTGCAGCTCCTCCTCACTGCCCAGAACAGGGAGCCCCAGAGCCAGACACAGCAGCCCAGATGTGCCCCCCTGGCCTGGGGTGCCGCTGGCAAGGGAGCAGCACCAGGCACTGCAGGAGCCTGCAGACAATTCCTGCAGCACTTGCAGGATGATCCTGCTGCCCAAGGGACGTTCCCATGGGGCCAAGTCAGGAACTGCAATGGGGAGTGGGGCCAGAGAGGAAAGGGCAAGCAGGGATGGGCTCTTTGCAGGGGAGGGAACAGGGGTGGGCAATGGGAAGACATTTGTATCAGGAAGAGGAAAGAAAGCAAAGGTGAAGCCAAGGAAATGCTCAGGGCAGTTTGGGGGTGGCTGCCAGGCAGCCCTGGCTCTGAGCAACAGCGTCTGCAGTGGGACAGGAAACTCCCAGCTGATGGGAACAAACTTTCTGGCTAAATGCAGAGGCCAGGACAGAGCTGAGTGGTTTCCCTGGTGTCCCCCAGCCCTTGCTGGCCCCAGGGGCTGATGGCATTTGTGCTCCCTCAGGTTCATGTCCCCACAGCAACAGCATGGGGGTGCTCCCCCTGCTGTGTGCAATGCAAACAGGGGCTGCTGAGCCAGTGCTGCCGTGTCTGTGCGTGCAAGGATGGGGCACCTGTGTGAGCTGGGGGAGAGGCCAGGGCTGCAGAGGGGGGATGTTGTTGGCAGCTACATCAGGACGCTCTGGGACGCTGCCCTGGGCTGTCCAGCACCTTGGGGATGGATCAGCCCCTGCTCTGCTGCTCCTTCCCGTCTGCCCCAGGGCCCTTGCAGAGCCCCAGCTGTTGCTGCCCTTGGCTGCCATGGCAACCCTGGGACAAAGCAGTGCCAGGGCTGTTCCAGGTACAATTGCAGTGACACTCGGTGTCACCAGGTGCCATGGCACGGCCACAGGGACCCGTTCCTTGGTTTGGTGCAATGGCAACCAATGCCCGGACCCGTTGTGATGGTTGGTGGCCATGGAAAGCTGCCCTGGGCCCTTGCTCAGGGCTGGTGTCAGTGCCCAGAGCCAGAGGGGATCCCTTGCTGGGGGCTGTGCCATGGCCACCTGCCCTGTGCCGCGCTGGCCGCTCTGGCACCAGGAACCAGCAGCCACCGGCACTGCCAGGGCCAAAGGCCAGGTCAGCCAGACAGAAAGGGGCAGGGCTGGGCACTGTTTCCATGGCAACCGGCACTGGGGGGACACCTGGGTCACCTGGCCTGGCAGTTGCCATGGAAACCCCCGGCAGGGACTGAGGGCACAGCCCCTGGCACTGAGACACTGCTGGGCCGGGTGCTGAGCACAGCGCTGAGCACGCAGAGATGGTTTTGTTCTTGCTGAGCTGCAGCACAGCCAAGGCCTGTCCTGCCCCTCGTCCAGCCACGCTGGGGAGGGGCTGGGGCTGCGGGGGAGCTGGGCAGGGGACACAGCCAGGACAGGGGACCCCAACTGAGCCCGGGCATACCCCAGACCAGAGCACATCATGCTCAGGGTATGAAGGGGGGGAACAAGGAGGAAGGGGGGAATTTTGGAGGGAGGGCTTTTGCCTTCCCAGGTAACACTTAGGCAAGAGAGGGCCCTGTTTCACCAGTGGGCAGGGTCACTACCAAAGACACAGACACCAACTGAAGGAATTGTGTCATTTATATCATGCACAGCTGCAAACATTTACAAAAAGATAAGCTCAGCAAAGCACATCATCATTAGGAAAGAATTACAAAACAAGCTCAGCAATCCATCATAACTCATTATTACATTTTGATGACCAATCCCTTAGTGAAACACTAGAGGTGTTTTTGGCAGGCAAAGATTCTGGCTGACTATCAAGGTACACCTTACAGACATCAGTAGTACTTTAGTGACACCATTCTTCATTCTTTTTTCTCAATCTCATTCCAATTAGTAACAAGAATTCTGTTGTGCCTGGAGCTGGCACCTTTTTAATTCCAGAATAATGCCCCCAGGCCCTTTGCTGTTCAGCTTTACCATGCTGTCTGTGGCTAACAAGGCTTGGGGGGCCCTTTCCCCTCTGGCTGGAAGGGGCCGGGTCCCAGTCCCTGAGGGGCACCCAGGCTCCTGGATGGAATTGCTGTGCAAGTCCCTCAGTGTCACAGCAGCTTTCCCGTGGAGCCCCGTGGATCAGAGCATGTTCCAAAGGGGCCCTTGGGGCAAACAGGGAGATCTGGTCTGGCAGGATGTGTAAAACCATATCCTGGCAGATCTACTTGTTCTCACACAGAATCCTTGGCTGCAGGGACACATTCCCATTGTTCCTGCCCAGGGTTCAGGACGCAGAGTTGTCTTTCCTAGGAGCTGCTCCTTCAGCTGCCTCGGGAGGGCCTTTTGGCCTCGGGACCCACACTCTGGCTCCATTATTAGGGCTGCTGCCCCCAAACCCTTTATCTCCACAAATGGTGGTGACTGGAGGTGGATCTCCTGTTTTCACAATCGTTCTTAAAATTGCAAAATCAGTAATTGTGCTACCCTGTCATGGGGTTGAACAATCCAATCTTGTTTGTTATTGTTTACAGAATTACTGTAATTTCTCCTTGATATTCTGCATCATTTCCTCCTGCCATGACAGGAACACTTTGCAAGGCCAAGCTCCAAGGGAGCAGTTACCAAATCAAAGTGTCCTGAAGGAATCTGAATTCCTGTTTCAGGATTGATAGCTCTCATTGGCTTTGAATTTTTCCTAATGAATTCCAATGCATGAAGGCCCAGCCCTGCAGCCTCTGGGCTGGCCCTGCCAGGGGCCATCACAGCCAGAACAATTTCCCAGGCACCCCAAGTCTCACTGCCCATGGTTGGATTTGCAAACTGGGGGCAGCCGTGCACAGCCAGGGGGTTTCATTTCCCCAGTGGGCCATTGTGAAGGGCATGGAGCACATCTGGGAGATGGGTTCTCCATGGGCAAAGGTTCCCATCTCCTCATTTTTCCAACTGCTCTTTTAACAACCCCTTCACCCGTGCAACCAATCCTGCAGCTTGTGCATAATCTGGTACATGAAAAACCCTGCAGGCAAAATCACTGTATTTTTCACAGGAACAGACAAAGCACTCTGCATCACAGTATCAGCAAACCCTGCAAAAATAGCCAATTTCCTCCCTTCCTCCTTTTTTCATTGTATACAATCTCCCAAAGTTGACCACTGACATTAGGGTCCTGGCCAATCCTGTTCTGTAGAGTATTTAGTGTTACATCCCTGAGCAGCCAAAGCTACCAAATTAGTATTGTCAGCACTATTTCACATTATTATATAATTTTATACATAGATAGTGATATAGAAATATAGATAGATACAGACATAAATAAATATATATAAATAGATATATTGAAGTCTTATTATACTATAAATACATATATAATTATTATGTATATAGATATTTCACTTGCACAAATGCATCTGAGCTCAAGACTAAAACCTTCTTCTCTTGCTCCATGTGGGAGCATTCCAACCATAATTGTTCCTTCTGAAGGTGCTGTTTCCTATGTACTCTTTCCTTTTCCATATGCAATTATTGGATGCATTTGAAGCCATCCAGGGGTGCAGCTTCTTTTACCCGACTGCCCCACTACTCCCACAGGGCTCCAACCTCAGCCCACTCCAGAGCCAGGGAACTCCAGGGAAGGGCTTCCCAGCTGGGTATTTCTGATGGGACTGATTCCTCACATTGACACTGAACAAGTAACATTTTGTTGGCATCTGGCCAGACTGTGCCAGTTTTGTTTTACCAGTGGCCAAAGTCAGCACCAAAGACACAGACTCCAACTGAAGGAATCAGTGTCATTTCCTGCAGTTCAGAGCAGCAAAGAATCACAAAAGGAGCAGCTCAGCAATGCACCCAAGCATCCCCACCAAAGATCCAGCAGCATTTACCCTCAGCCTTTACCATCCCCCAGACCCACACAGCAGCTGGGGAAGCTGTCACAGCCAAGGGCTGCAGAGCCACTCCTGGGCACTGGGAATTCCTGCAGGTGCCTCCAGCCCCAGGTGAGGCTCCAACCCCGCTGGGAGAGGGCCCAGCTCTGACAGTGCTGAATGAACAAACTGACAGCACTGCTAGTGTGGCAACATCTGCTTTCATCCTCCTCTTGGGTCCCTCCCAAAGCCTGGCCAGGGCTCAAGGAGGAACCAAGGGAGCTGACTTTGACCATACAGCCCCAAACAAGGCCAGATGTCAGATTTCATGGCCTTGTCTGGCTTCTAAATACACAAAGGTCAATACATGTTTCACTAAGGAGTGGCTACATCTATCACAGGGCTAATGACCATGCATATTTCATCAGGGAGCAGATACAAAGATAACCTTTGGTTGGAAGGTTCATCCAGAGGCCACCTTTGGCTCAGGGCCTGCTGTCCAGGCCTCACTCAGGGCTGGTGTCCAGGCCTTGGCACTTCAGAGACGTGGTTTAGTGCTGGGCTTGGCACTGCTGGGTGAGCGGCTGCACTGGGTGAGCTCAGAGGGCTTTTCCAACAGAAAGGATTCTGTGATTCCATGATTATATCCACTGCATTCAGCTGGGGCTATTTTAGCAGCATTCCTTTGCTCCAAAAGTTCCCTCTTGCCCAGCTCCTGTGGCCTGAGGCTTCAGCTCCTTCAGCTCCTGGTGCTGAGCTGCTCATGCTGAACGAGACGGCTCGGAGAGAAGAACACAGTCCATGCAATTCCTTCTGGGACACGGAGAGGGGAGGCTGTGCAAACAGGAGCTTGTTTGCTGTGGCCTCCTCCTCTGCCCTTCACACCTTTCAGCGCTTTGAACCAGCCAAGAGCTTTCTCCAAGAGTGCAATGGAGCAGCTGCTCCTGCTCCCAGGCCTGGCTCTCTCCAGTCTCTGCCCTTGCCTGCTTCTGTCCCTCTTGCTGTGCCCTCTGTTCCCCCAGGGCTCGCTGGCTGCTGCCCAGGACTGTGGCACTGGCACAGATCCAGTGCTCCAGAGCCTCCTTTCTGTGCCCTTGCAGCTGCCTGGGCACAGCAGCCTTTTCCATCTGGAAGCTCCCCATGGACAGGGAGTGCCCAGCTCCGTTCCTTGCACAGCCTCCAGGAGCCCAGGGCTGCCATCTCCAGTCCCTGCTGGCCCTGGGGGCTCCCAGGTGCCTCAGGCTGCTGTGACACCGCTGCACACGGGAGGGAAGAGGGGCAGGGGCTGTGCTCAAAGTCAGCTCCATGTGCTGCTGCTGCTGCTGTGGGGTCATTTGTGCAGCCCTGTCTGCCCAGAGTCAGGGATCAGATGCTGCCAGTCTCTTCCAGCCCTGGCTGCTCAGAGTTTGGGCCTTGGAGCCCCAGGTGGCCAAAGGCAGCTGCTGCTGGTGCCTCTGTGTGCCCGTGTTCAGCAGTGCTGCTCCATCAGTCTGTGCCCAGCAACGGGGAAAAGCCTCAGCCCTGCAGGGCCAGGAGCTGCTGGGCTCTGCCTGAGCAGCTCAGCCAGCAGGAAGGGAGCTGCTCCACATGGGAACCAGGAGCAAAGGACATTCCTTTTATAGGACATGTTTTCGATTTAGAGGGAAAAAAAAGGAAAAAGGAAAAAAATAGGTAAATTGTAAAAGATAAGAATAAAATCCAAGTGTTAGTGAAAAAACATAACACAATGTTAGTGAAAAAACCAAAACATAAATGCAAAGATACATTCTTTGCATTAAGAGGTAAATGATCTTTTTCAGAAGAGAACTCAGTTCTTTACATTGTAAATGTGCTGATGGCATGGATCCATCTTACTGACCTCAGCAGCCTCTTAAAAGATTTTGGGCTTTTTTCCCAACACTGGTATTTGAAATTGTGCTCGAAGCAAGAGGAAATTGCTTTGTGCCCTTCCAGCTCCAAGCAGGACTGGGAATGGAAACTCTGTCAAAGCCCAAATCCTTTAGAAGATGACCTTCCTTCTCACCCTGCAAATGAGCTGCACATTCCCTTTGAAACTGCCAGGAGTTTCTTAGAGTCACAAAGTCCCACTTACGGATTTTTGCTCTGGTTTGGAAGTGCAGAAGGGCAATTCTCCATCCACCAGCTCCAGACTGCACTGCCTCAGGAGCACGGCCCACTCGCCAGCTTTGGCCCACTCGTGGCACTGCTAGAGGAGGAACAAAGTGCAATTGCACAATTCCAGCCAATCAAGAAGGAAGAATGGGACAGACAAAACACCCTGTGCAGATCCAGGCGTTCAGCTGGGACTGTGGAGAGTTTGGGTCCTTGCCAGTTGGATGTGTGTCCCCAGCTGCAATCTCTGGGCCTGCAGCAGAGTCTCACTCACCTGCCAAAGCAGAAAGCTCAGGCGCTGTGCTCACAACGGGCTTGTCTGATGCAGAGCTGTCAGAGCAATGTGAGGGCAGAGCCAGCCCAGCTGGGCCCAGGGCTGAGCCCAGCTGAGCCCTGGCAGAGCCCAGAGCAGCCTCAGCAGCCGCAGAGCCCGGCTGCAAGGAGAGAAAGCAGAAACCGCCCGTCAGCTGAGGGCTCCTGTGCCCTTGTGCCAAGGCCTGCGGTGCCCAGGCCATGCTGGCTGTGCCCAGAGCTGTGCCCAGAGCTGCCCATCCCTGCTGCCTTTGGCACAGAGCAGGAGGGCAGCACATGTGCCCAGCCTGCAGCCAGCCAGGGCACATCCAGCCCTCAGCAGCTGCCCAGAGCAGGATGCTCCTGTGCTCGCTGCCAGCTCCCAAAAGCTCTGATCCCACCCTGCCAAGCACACAGGGACCCACCTCACGCCAGCCACGGCTGCAAGAAAAGCTGCTCCCAAACCATGGCCTCAGCCTTCTTCAAGGGCACGGCCCATCCACCCCACAGCTGCTCCCAAACACTTCCCCATCCACACTGGACCACCTCGAATGCTTCCTCTGGAATAACAAACAACACATTATTGAAAAGAGTTTAGAGACAAAAAGGGAAAAAAAGAAAAACGGTAAAAACTCTTATCTCTGTCAGGCCCTTGAGGAAGGCCCAACCCCTACATGGTAGGGAAAAACCCAGCCATGGCTGTGAGAAACCCACACTTTCTCTCTTTCCCCCTGCACTGCCCCCCCAAAATCACGGTGACCCCAAAGCAAACAAGGGCAGTGGAGCAGCCCAGCCCTTCCTTGCCTGCACAGCAAAGCAGCTGTGCACAGGTTCTGGAGTCCCACCTCTGCTCCCACCATGGGGCTTTGTTTGTGTCAGGCTGGCTGCCCCAGCCCCAGCCCGGGGCACGGTGGGTGCTGGGGCTGTTGGCAGGGCCAGGAGCCCACTCCCATTTCGTACCCACCCCAGCCCATCCTCCCAGCCCTGCCAAAAGCAGCTGGGCAGCCACTGAAGAATGAGTTGCATCTGCCCCAGCAAAGGGGGAGCCTTTGGTTCCCCGCCATGCTGGGCAATGCCCAAATCTGGCAGAATTTCCCTGGGTGGGGACTCACCTGCAAATTCCCTGTGGAGTTTGGCTTTGAAGAAGGTGCCAGAATCAAAGTCCATCACCTTCAGCCTCCCGTGGCCAGGCTGAGAAGAGCTTGTCATTACTGATGTCACCCTTGCTGTCTCCAGCAGCAGCAGCAGCAGCATCATCCCCACCCGGTACAGCTTCTCCAGGAGCTCCTTCTCCTTCCCTGGGGGCAGACCAGGCTCTCAGGGCTCTGCCCAGGGCCCCAGCTGTCAGGGAACCAGGACAAGCAAAACCAGCTGGGATGGCGGCCACCAGTGCTGGGCAGAGCAGCTCAGCTCCAGCACAAGGGCTGCGTGTTCCCATCCCATGACCCCGGTGCTGTGACACTGGCAGCACAAAAAACTCTGGGTTCCTTTTCTTCTGACTGCCAAGGCACATGTGGAGTAGGAACTTACCAGGGCTCTGGATCAAAGTGTGCCTGTGGCTCTCTCCCTTCTTCTATGGCAGAGGAATATCCCACATCCAAGGATCACAGAACAGGTCTTCCAGTGTGGGTCTGTCCAAGGAGTTCACGGATAAACACCACCTGATCAGGTCTTTGCACTCTGGGGAGAAAAAGCAGAAACTGAAGGTCAGCCAGAGAAGGCTCCTGTCTGCTTTGCCCCACTATTCCCTTTCCCAGGCCATGCTGGATGTGCTCAGAGCTGGGCCTAAACTTTCCCATCAATTCCCTGTTTTGGAGGAGAGCAGGACATGTGCCACCTCCTCAGCAGCTGCCAGAGCGGGATGCCCACGACCCCGCTGCTGGCTCCCAGCACTGGCATTCCCCCCGTGCCCAGACAAGAGGATCCACCTTGAGAGAGCCGTTGTGGCAGCGGGAGCTGGCCCCAGCTGAGGTTCTGGCCCCTCCTGAAAGGGTGCTCCCCGCAGACCATCTGGTGCAGCAGGATGCCCAGGGACCAGACCGTTGCTGCCTCGCCATGGTACCAGCCAAAGTCGTTCCATTCCGGGGGGCTGTACGACAGTGTTCCTATGGAATACAGATGGAGTTCATCAGGGGGATGCTGCTGCTCCCAGAGCCTGGCCCCAGCATCCCTGCACCTGCGGGGGCTGCATCAGGGGCACCCAGGGTGACCACTGCCCTCTCGCCAGCACCTGGGACTTGTGCACAAAGTTAGGGTTGGAAAAGAAGCCTCTGGTGCTGGAAGAGGGCAGCCCTGGCTAGGCTCAACCATGACATGCAAAGGAAAAACCCACTCCATGCTGGGGAAAAAACCTGCCCATATCCTCCCTGCCTGCATTGCCCCAAAAATATTATGAAGCCAAGGGAAACAGGGCGAGTGGAGCAGTCCAAGCCCTTCCTCTCATCTGCACACCAAAGTGGCTGGGGCACAGGTTCCGCCCTCCCTCTCTGCTACCCCCACCCACGGGGGGTTTGGTCGGGCTGGCTGCCCCAGCCAAGCCCCAGTCCTGGGCAGAGTGGCTGGCAAAGGCTGCCAGCAGGGCTGGAAGATGGCTGCCCACCCAGCCCTGCTCTAAAGCAACTCAGCTGAAGATTCAGTGCCCTGACTGGCAGCAAAAGGGAGAATCCCCGCTGCCACAGCCAGCTTGGGCTGGGAGATGTTGGGGCATGAGATGTCAGCAGCGGGAGCACAGCCCTGTGTAGGCTCACCTGCAAAGTGAGTGTAGACTGTGTCCTGCAGGTAGGTGCCACAGCCAAAGTCAATCAGTTTGGCCTGCCCGGTGTCCAGGTCAACCAGGATGTTCTCTGGCTTGATGTCCCTGTGCAGGACCCCGCAGCTGGTGCAGTGCCGCACGGCCTCCAGCACCTGGCGGAACAGCTCCCGCGCCTCCTCCTCGGGCAGGAACCGCCGTGCCCGAATGAAACGCTGCAGGTCCTGACACTGCTCTGGCCGCTCCAGCACCATCACGATGCAGTTGGGGAGCTCGAGCCACTCCAGCAGCTGGACCACACCGGGGAAGCCAGTAGACACCTTGGTCAGCAGCACAACCTCCAGGGGTGCGCTGGTGCCGTCGGGCTGCGGAAGGAGCACGACGCCGTCAGTGGGGCCGATGCCGTGCCGGGCCTGGGGAAGCCCTCAGCCAGCCCGGGATGCTCTGCGCCCTGCGCTGGCCCCACGCCCGCTCTCCCTCGGGGCGTCCTGGCGGCTCCCACCGTGCCGGGCCCCGGCTCATCCCCGGCCGGCAGCCCCGGCTGCTGGCCCCGCTCACTCACCAGCTCGCCCCAGTGCCGGACGCGGTTCCGTGGCACCCTTTTGATGGCCACCTGCAAGCCAAGGGCAGCAGCGGGGTGAGCTCGCTGCCCGCACTGCGAGCCCCATCCTCCGCTCTCCGCCCTCCTCCTCCTGCATCCCCTCCTCCTGCGCCCGCCGCCGGCCCCGCCGCTCACCGGGGCGCCGTCCGAGAGCCTCGTGGCCGCGAAGACTCTGCCGAAGCCGCCGCGTCCCAGCAGCGATCCCAGCCGGTACCGCTCCTGCAGGGCCTCCTGCGCCGTCCCTGCGGGCGGGACGCGGCTGTCAGCGCTCGGCCCGGGGCCAGCAACGGCCCCCGAGCGCCCCTCACCCGCCCCGGGCCGGCCATGCCCGGGCGTTCGCTCCCGGGAACGCGGCACGGGAGGCTCGGGGCCGGCGGCCGCGCTGCCGAGCGGCGGAGCTCGGGCCGGGGAAGCCGCAGTGGAGGCGGCGGGAGCGGCCGCGCCGCGTGTGTGCTCCGCGGGCCCCGGGAGAAGCCGGGGCCGGGGCCGGCGCCGGGGCTGTGGCCGGGGCCGGGGCCGAGGTCGGGTCGGGGGCCGGGCTCGGGCCAGGCGGAGCCGAAGGGCGGCGATGCCGCCCCAGCCCCAGGCACTGATGCCCGCCCAGCAGCGCCACCGCCAGTACACCCAGAGCCGGGCGGAGGCGAGACCGCGGCGGGACGGCCGGGGCCGGGCACGGGGCAGCCCCGCCCGGGGCCGGGGGCGGGCCGGGGGCATGGCCCTGCCCTGCAGGGGGGAGGGAGGAGGGGAGAGGAGAGGGACGCCGGACAAGGGACCCCGAGAGAAGGGTGCCCGACAGCGGGAAAGGGAGAGAAAGAGAAAGAAGAAGAGAAAGAAAAAGAGAAATAGAAAGAGTGCTTAAAACTATCTGTTTGCTGCTGCTGCTGTCGCCGCTGCTGCTGCCGCCGCTGCCGCCGCTGCAACTGAAGCACCGGGGCCGTTCGTCCCCGTGTCCGTTCCCCGCTCGCCCCACGAGCCCCACGTTCGAGCCCCGCGCGCCCCGGGGACAGCCCCTCCGTCTGCCCAAACACGGGAACTTTGCAGCCTTGAGCCCAAATGCAGAGCCCTGACTCCTGCACGCTGGCACAGCGATCCCCTCGCTCGCTGCTGGGCATTGTCCTTGCTGAGGGGCAAACACTGTCGGGACACTTCCCTTGGGGTAGGATTCCTACCTGAGCCCAGCACTGCACTTACATCTCCAGTGTTGCTTTGCAGTAAAAACAGGGGAAGGAAAACTGTGTGTGGCTCATGGTATTTTAGTGTCTAAAAATCACTACGTCATCGATCTTAGAGATGAGATGCATCTGGAATTACTGGGATGCAACATGAAAAAGGGGAGCATAGAAATAGATAAGGGAAAACATCTTAGATTGTTTCTTTCATTTTTATTTTACTTCTGGAAAGCTGTTTCAGTTTTCCAGGAATCTCCTCCTGTCTGCTCTCCCCAAGAACCTCTCATGGAGAACGAGGTCAAGTTTCTGTTGCAAGATTTTCCATCAGGAAATTATGCTACATGTGAAGTTTTCATTGTGACTGTTCTGGTTTAGGGCAAATTTTGGGAGGAAATCTCCAAAAGGGGTCCATCTAGAAAGCAAGTTCAAGCGTCCCCTCCCCGACTAGTTCAGGAAAAGACTTCCCTTGAGAAAAGTTAAAAACCCCAGTTTGTTTAACAAGTAAAGTATTCACAAGCATGAAAAATGAATAATATTAAATAAAACCTCGGACAGTGCTGAAGAGATGGCAAATTCAGAAGGTCCTTTTTGTGGGTTGTAGTTGGCTCCCTCGGTCTCTTCTAAGTCCCTCTGGTGCTGGAATGCAGTGTCCCAGAGCTCGGGGGGCCACAGGTGTGAGCTGCTGCTGCCGGTGTTTTTCTGGGTTTTCAGTCCAGAGCAGGTGTAAACAGTTCCAAGAAAAAAGAAAGTCACAGTCCAAGGAACTTCCCTGCCCCAGCTAGCTAAAAAACAATTGCTAGACATGGGCTGTGAAGGCATCAGGAAGTTTCCAAGTCTGAGCACTGGTGGTCTCAGCTAACACCAGAGCTGGATGGTGCTGGAGCCAGAACCTGCAGATTTCCAAATTTTGGCTGTCTGTGCCAGCAAATCGCTGGACTTGGGCTGTGCCAGCACTAGGAAGTTTTCAGATCTGGGCACTGGCGTTGCCAGCAAACACCAGATCTAGGTGACGTCGTTGCCAGTGATAGAAATCTGCTGGATTTGTGCTCTGCTGGCACTGAGAAATTTCCAAATCTGGGTTCTGGTTACATGAAACGCAAGATGTGGGTGGTGCCAGAGCCAGTAAGAGGAAGCTGCCACAGGGTTTGGATTTCTGTGCCAGCAAATTGCTGCACTTGGGCTGTGCCAGAATTGGGAAATTTCCAGATCTGGGCACTGGCAGTGGCAGCAAACAGCCCATTTCAGGCTCCAGGCTCCAGGCAGGACTGTATCTGGATGCCTTCCTCTTTGTCTTCCTTCTTTCCTTCCTTATTTCTTGGGATCCTGCGGCCAGCAAACTCCAGATTGTGCAGTGCTGGCAAGGGGAAATTGACAGGTTTTAGCTTACTTTGCCAACAAATTCTGGACATGGGTGGTGCCAGAAGAGGGAAATTGCCAGATGTGGGCACTGGCAGTGCCAGCGCACACCAGATCTGGGTAGGGAATGTGCCAGCACCAGGAAATTGCCAAATGCTAACTTTCAGTGCCAGCATATTGCTGGAATTATGCTGTGCAGGAACCTGAAAAATTCTGGATCTGGGCACTTGTGGTGTCAGCAAACACAAGACTGGGTTGCTGTAGGTACCAGGTATTTGCAAGGTTTTGGCTTTCTTTGCCAGAAATCACTAGACTTGGGCTGTGCTGGCACCGGGCAATTCCTGCATCTGGGCACTGGTGGTGCCAGCAAACACCGGATCTTGGCATTGCCAATGACAGTAGCAGGGAATTGCCACATTTTGGCTTTCTTGACCAGAAAATTGCTGGACTTGGCTCTGCCAGAACAGGGAAATATCCAGATGTGAGCACTGGCAGTGGCAGCAAACACCAGGTCTGGGCACCTGTATTGGCATCAGGAAATTGCCGGATTTTGGCTTTCTGTGCCAGCAAATTGCTGGACTTGGGCTGTGCCAGGACAGGGAAATTTCAAGATCGGGGCGCTTGTGCAGCAAACACCAGATCTGGGTGGTGCTGGTGGCAGCACCGGGAAGCTGCTGGGTTCTGGCTTTCTTTGCCAGAAAATTGCTGCATTTAGGTTTTGCTGGCACTGAGAAATTTCCAGATGCTAATTTTCTATGCCAGCAAACTGCTGGAATTGTGCTGTGCAGGCATCTGAAAAATTCCTGATCTGGGTACTGGTGGTGTCAGCAAACCCGAGATCGGGTTGCTGTAGGTACCAGGTCTTTGCTTGGTTTTGGATTTCTTTGCCAGCAAGTTGCTGGACTTGGGCTGTACCAGAATAGGGAAATATCAAGATCTGGGAACTGGCAGTGCCAGCAAACACCACATTTCAGGAAGGACTGGATCTGGACCCGTTCCCTCCCTGCCTCCCTCCTTTAGCAAGGTGCCAGAGGGGCTGGACAGCAGCCAGACAGAAAGGGACCTGGGGGCACTGATGGACAGCAGGCTGGACATGAGCCAGCAGTGTGCCCAGGTGGCCAAGGAGGCCAATGGCTCCTGGCCTGGCTCAGGAATGGTGTGGCCAGCAGGAGCAGGGCAGGGATTCTTCCCCTGTGCTCAGCACTGCTTGGGCAGCACCTCGAGTGCTGTTTGCATTTCTGGACCCCCCAATTTTGGAAGGACATGGAGGGGCTGGAGCGTGTCCAGAGAAGGGCAACAAGGCGGGGGGTTGGGGGGGGGATCTGGAGCACAAGAGCTGTGAGGAGCGGCTGAGGGAGCTGCTGGGGTTGTTTATCCTGGAGGAGAGGAGGCCCAGAGGAGACAAGGCAGTGTCAGGGCACAGGTTGGACTTGATGATCTCCATGGCCTGTTCCACCCTTGCTGATTCTGAGATTCTCTGAAACCACCCTTGGAGCAGTTGCAGGATGAGCCCTGGGCCTCCTGTTCAGAAGCTCCAGCAGCCCAGGTCCCTCAGCTTCTCCTGCCAGCCCCAAAGCCCATCCTGTCAGTCCTGCAGAGCCTCTGCAGCTCCTCCTCACTGCCCAGAACAGGGAGCCCCAGAGCCAGACACAGCAGCCCAGATGTGCCCCCCTGGCCTGGGGTGCCGCTGGCAAGGGAGCAGCACCAGGCACTGCAGGAGCCTGCAGACAATTGATCTGAAGGCCAAAGCTCCTTAGCTCCTTCTGAAAGAGCAGGAACAGTTCCTCATTCCAGAGTGGTGGAATGCTGGGCACCGCAGCTCCGGGTGAGGACTGGACACAAGTTTGCTCCCACTGAGTGCTGGGATGGGTTCTGCAGGAGCTCTGGGCTCCTGTGCTTGCCAGGCACAACGAGGAGAGAAGGAGCCAAGTGCACTGATGTGGGAAATGGATTTGTAGAAAGTTTTTAGAGCCTAATAGAAGGCCCACAAAATATGAATCTGTATATAAATCTTGAGACAAGGAATGCTAACTTAAAATTTTCCATGGAATAGGACAGATATTGTTGATAGAGTAATGGAGCTAGAAAAATATTTCTAAAGATGGCCTTGCAAATAAGACTTTGGAAAAACAGAGCTATGAAAGATGCATTGTAGTGGGACCCACAAGGGGTATTTTTAAATAATTGGCTTTAACGCATCTACAACATGGCATGGCAAAAGGCTGAAAGACCAAGAAACACTTATAATGTAAAATATTTAGGAAGTAGTTGGCTTCTGATTGTGATGGCGTGAATGATAACATCTGTATTGTCTCACCCTTCTCATGAGACTGAAAATGGAATAAAAGTTTTTAAAACACCTCTCAGTTGCCCCATCTCTAGGTCAAGAAAAGAGTATTATCCAACACACTGACACACCTTTGCCTTAAGCATAGCCCAGCCTGGACCAAACACACTGAAAGGTTTCCCCTGTGGCCCATGTCTCGAAACATCAGGTCTGCTGTTTGACAACTCAGGTTGGGTTTGTGTCAAGGAGTTCCCTCAGAAATACTGGGTTTGTCTTCCTCTGTGCCTTCCCCTCAGCAGCCTTGGGGATGCTCCTGTGTGAAGCCATCTGTCTCACACAGTTTCAGACAACTTCAAACAGGATACCGTGCAATAAGTCGTCTCCTCTAAAGTGTGCCAACAATCCCTTTCCAGCAATAGGAAATTATTACTGATAGATGAAAGTGGAAAACCCCCAACAGTTTATTATCAAACAGAATCCCCCATGACACGCGTTCCAAGAAGGCGCCGGGGTCTCTCTCGGAAGAACAGGAGCTGTCACGGAGCAGTTCCAGCAGCTGATGGAAGCTCGGGGACTCATCCGGTGTCGGCTTTCTCCCACGGCAGAGCTCCATGGGGCGGGCAGGGCAGTGAAGCAGCTGGGCTGGAGCCCCTCGCTGCCTTGTCTCCCCGGCGTGGCTCAGCTCACAGACTCTCGGGCTGGGAGCGGGGCCGCTCCGCTCCTGCCGGCACCGTGTCCCTGGGCTTGGACAAACAGTTTCCTGCCAGGAGAGCCCTGCACACTGCTCCACAGATCTTTCATAAAGGCCCAAACCAACTCCAAACACTCTGTCTGCAGCAGCTTTGCACAAAGGGCTGCAGCAATCCGGGACAGCTGCAAGTGAGTGTCGGAAGGCTCTTGTCTTGTTCCTGACAGCAGAATTCTTGATGATCTGATGCAGTTTTATTCAGATGTAACATGAGAGCGGAGGTTTTTTGTTAAAATATTTCATGATGAGTAACAAGCCTTGGGTGCATGAGGTACAGGACTGACATGCCAAAGCATGAGCATATCCTCCAAAGTGGCCAGTTTAATTGCCCATTTTATTACTCTTGTATTTACTCCACACTAATAAGGAAAACCAAGCTCTGCTTGGAGGCAAAACAGGCATGGGATACACTACAGTCCCTCGCAGGCTCAGCAGGGCTGGCAGTGACACAGCAGGCCGTCTGCTTCACTGTGAACCACTACAGAGCTGCATCCCAATCTGGTTTAGGTAGCGTGGTATAATTAAGAGCTCCCTTTCTGCAGGAGATACAAAAAGGAGATCCCAAATGATCTTCTGCAAACAAGGTGCAAACAACACAGCTGCACTGCTGTCCCGGATAAATATACATACAGGTGAACTTTGCCAAAGCAGTGCATCATTTCCCAGTGAAATACATGACCTTTTCTTAGCTATGGAATTGTGATTGAAGACACCTGTGAGCCAGATCAGTGGGAGATTGCAAAGGAGCAAAGCTTTGGGATTTGGGCACACTTCTCTTGGTTTCTTTGCTCAGGCCTTTGGTGAGCACAGAACACACCTAGGTAGAAAACCTTTGACTAGACAGGATCTTTTGGATCCATTGTCCCCCAAACGTGTCAATGTGTGGCCCCGTTGTAATGCCAAGTAACAAAGAGCAGCACAGATGACACAAAGAAAACATGGCCAAAGAGGAATAGGAGAGGCCCAATGAGGAAAGGATGTGGTGAGACACTGGCACATTGAGTGAGCTGCACTCCCATAATCTCTAGGCTAGCAGGTCCTGGTCTCACTTTCTCCTTTTGGTTTTTTCAATTGTGTTTATTTATTTACTATTTTTCATCATCAAAATAAAATAGCTAGAATTAAAAAAAAAAAACTCATAAAAACTTAAAGACAGAATCAAAAGACATTAATTCAAAACGAACCCTAACCCCAACCCCAACAACAACCCCAACCCTAACCCTAACTGGGGTCGTGTTTTCCTAATTTTCCCCATTTTTCCCCCAATGTTTCCCCACCGTGTCTCGGATTCCCCCCCGATATTCCTTCCGGGGATCCCCGGCCGTGTCCAGTTCTTTACCCCGATCCCGCCCGGCCATGCCCGGTTCTTTTCCCCGATCCCACCCGGCCGTGCCCGGTTCTTTTCCCCGATCCCGCCCGGCCATGCCCGGTTCTTTTCCCCGATCCCACCCGGCCGTGCCCGGTTCTTTACCCCGGTCGCGCCCGGCCGTGCCCGGTTCTTTTCCCCGATCCCGCCCGGCCGTGCCCGGTTCTTTACCCCGATCCCGCCCGGCCGTGCCCGGTTCTTTTCCCCGATCCCTCCCGGCCGTGCCCGGTTCTTTTCCCCGATCCCACCCGGCCGTGCCCGGTTCTTTTCCCCGATCCCGCCCGGCCGTGTCCAGTTCTTTACCCCGATCCCGCCCGGCCGTGCCCGGTTCTTTACCCCGATCCCGCCCGGCTGTGCCCGGTTCTTTACCCCGATCCCGCCCGGCCGTGCCCGGTTCTTTTCCACGATCCCGCCCGGCCGTGCCCGGTTCTTTTCCCCGATCCCGCCCGGCCGTGCCCGGTTCTTTACCCCGATCCCGCCCGGCCGTGCCCGGTTCTTTTCCACGATCCCGCCCGGCCGTGCCCGGTTCTTTTCCCCGATCCCGCCCGGCCGTGCCCGGTTCTTTACCCCGATCCCGCCCGGCCGTGCCCGGTTCTTTGCCCCGATCCCGCCCGGCCGTTCACGGCCCTCACCCGTCCCCGTGCCCGGGCCGGCCCTGGGGCTCTCCCTTGCTGGCCCCGGGCGGGTGCGGGAGAGAGAAAATCCAGTAAAATGGAACAAAACCCAATCCAACCGTGCGGGGTCTCGGTGGGGTTTGGGGTGCACAGCTGGGATTTGGGGCGTGCGGGTGGCACCTTGGGCTCCCTCCCGGGTGGGGTTTGGGGTCAGCTGGGGCCGGTTCGGGGCTCCCGTCGACAGAGGAGCCGGGCCCGGTCGGAGGAGTCCGCAGGGGATTTGGGGGCAGCTGAGCTGGTTTTGGGGGAAACGGGGGCATTTTGGGGGCTCCGAGATGAATGCTGGGATCACCTGGGGGCATTTTGGGGCTCCCGAGTGGGTTTTCGGGGCACTTGGAGGCATTTGGACAGTCCCGGAGGGATGCTGAGCTGAACTTGTGGCCGTTGCAGCTCAGCAAGGAAAGAAAAGGTAAAACAGAAAGCCTGAAAGCCAGGCAGAAAGAAATTCCTAATTTTTAACCCCAAAAATGCCGGTTGGAGCCCTAAACACTTCCAGATTTTCTCCCTGCAAGGACCCAAAATTCCCATTTCCCCCCCTTTCTCAGGCCCTACAAATGCAGGATTTTACCCCAAAAATCCGGAGATCCATCGCTGAAAGATTCGGGTTTTGAAGCCCAGAAATGCCGGGCTTGAACCCCAAACAATCCGATTTTGAACCCCAAATCTTCCCCAATTTGTTTCGCCTTCCAGGGCCCAAAGGTCCCGGTCTGGAACCCCCAGAGTCGCGATTTTCAAGCCAAACATTCCCAGGTTTTCACCCCCAAAATCCCCACCCAAATGCATGCCCAGAACGGGGGGGATTGAAGCCCAAAAGCCCCGACTTTTCGGGCCGGAGTTCCGGGAATTTCCCGCCGAAATGCCCCGGATGTTTCCCGCCAAAATGCTCAGGGCTTGCGGGCGCGGCAATGGTGGCGGCGGGATCGGCCCGGCTCAGGTTGGGGGTGTCCGCGGGGGGGTTGGGGGGAATCGGGGGGATTCTGGGGCTGCTGGGGGGATCGGGGGGCTGCCAGGCCGGTTTTGGGGTGAATCGGGGCCGTTTCTGGACTCCCATCGAGCGCGGCCGAACCGAGCGCGGCATAGGCGGCGGCGGGAAGGGGGCGGGGGGGCAGCGGCGGCGGGAAGGGGGCGGGGGGGCAGCGGCGGCGGGAGCGGCCGGGGCGGGGCGGAGGTGTCCGGGGGGGATTTTGGGGGGATTTGCGGGGACTCTGGGACAATTGGGGGGATTTTGGGGCTCCGAGGCCGGTTTTGGGGGGGATTTGGGTGGGTTCTGGGCTCTCATAAGCGGCGCCGAGCCAAGCGCGGCAGAGGCGGCGGCGGGGGACGGGGGGCGCAGCAGCGGGAGCAGCCGGGCCAGGGTGGAGGCGTCCGGGGGGGGATTTGGGGGGAATTGGGGGGGATTTGGGGATGGTAGCCGAGGCTGGAGGGGTCCTGAGGCGATTTTGGGGGTAGTTGAGGCTTTTTGGGGGGAACTGGGGGGGGGGGTTTGGGGCTCCCGGGTGAGGTTTTGGGGGGGTCCGTGAGGGGTCGTGGGCGTCCTGGATGGGATTTGGGGAGATGGGAGGGATTTTGGGGTGAATGTGGGGGATTTGGGGGCCGGCAGGTGAATCTTGGGGGGGAATTGGGCCATTGTGGGGGTCCCGAGTTGCTTTTCCCAATCTTTAGCCCCAAGTTCCCGATATTTCGGCCGTCGGTGCCTGCGCCCGTTCCCCGCTGGCCCCACAAGCCCCACGTCCGAGCCCCACGCGCCCCCGGGACGGCCCCTGCGCCTGCCCCAACATGGAAAAGGGGAGCGCAGAAATAAATAGAGGAAAACATCTTGGATTGTTTCTTTCGTTTTCATTTCACTTCTGGAAAGCTGTTTCTGTTTTCCAGGAATCTTCTCCTGTCTGCTCTTCCCAAGAATCTCTCATGGAGAACAAGGTCAAGCTTCTGTCGCAAGATTTGCCACCAGGAAATGATGCCACTGGTGAAGTTTTCATGGTGACTGTTTGTGCTTGCTTAGGGCTAATTTTGGGAGGAAACCTCCAAAAGGGGTCCGCCTAGAAAGCGAATTCAAGTGGCCCCTGCCCCTACTAGTTCAGGAAAAGACTTCCCTTGAGAAAAGTGAAAAAAAACCCAGTTTATTTAACAAGTAAAGTATTCACAAGCATGAAAAATGAATAATATTAAATAAAGTCTCGGACAGTGCTGAAGAGATGGCAAATTCAGGAAGTCCTTTTTGTGGGTTGTAGTTGGCTCCCTCGGTCTCTTCTAAGTCCCTCTGGTGCTGGAATGCAGCGTCCCAGAGCTCGGGGGGCCACAGGTGTGAGCTGCTGCTGCCGGTGTTTGTCTGGGTTTTCAGTCCCAGAGCAGGTGTAAACAGTTCCAAGAAAAAGGAAAGTCACAGTTCCTCCACAGAAAGAGGAACTTCTCTTCCTAAGCTAGCTAAAACCAAATTGCTAGAGCTGGGCTGTGAAGGCACCGGGAAATTTCCACATCTGGGCACTGGCAGTCCAGCAAACACCAGAGCTGGATGGTGCTGGTGCCAGAACCTGCAAATTTCCAAATTTTGGCTGTCTGTGCCAGCAAATCGCTGGACTTGGGCTGTGCCAGCACCAGGAAGTTTTCAGATCTGGGCGCTGGCGCTGCCAGCCAACACCAGATGTGGGTGGCGTCATTGCCAGCGACAGAAATCTGCCAGATTTGGGCTCTGCTGGCACCGGGAAATTTCCAAATCTGGGTTCTGGTTACATGAAACACAAGATGTGGGGGCGGTGCCAGAGCCAGTAGCAGGAAGCTGCCACAGGTTTTGGATTTCTGTGCCAGCAAATTGCTGCACTTGGGCTGTGCCAGAATAGGGAAATTTCCAGATCTGGGCACTGGCAGTGCCAGCAAACAGCCCATTTCAGGCTCCAGGAAGGACTGGATCTGGATGCCTTCCTCTTTTCTTTCCTTCTTTCCTTCCTTCTTTCCTGGGGTCCTGCGGCCAGCAAACTCCCGATTGGGCAGTGCTGGCAAGGGGAAATTGCCAGGTTTTAGCTTTCTTTGCCAGCAAATTGCTGGACATGGGTGGTGCTAGAAGAGAGAAATTTCCAGATGTGGGCACTGACAGCGCCAGCGCACACCAGATCTGGGTGAGGGATGAGCTGGCACTGAGAAATTTCCTGATGGTAATTTTCTGTGCCAGCAAATTGCTGGAATTGTGCTGTGCAGGCATCTGAAAAATTCCGGATCTGGGTACTGGCGGTGTCAGCACACGAGATCGGGTTGCTGTCGGTACCAGATCTTTGCTTGGTTTTGACTTTCTTTGCCAGCAAGTTGCTGCACTTGAGCTGTGCCAGAATATGGAAATAACAAGATGTGGAAACTGGCAGTGCCAGCAAACACCACATTTCAGGAAGGATTGGATCTGGACCCGTTCCCTCCCTGCCTCCCTCCCTCCACAAGGTGCCAGAGGGGCTGGACAGCAGCCAGGCAGAAAGGGACCTGGGGGCACTGATGGACAGCAGGCTGGACATGAGCCAGCAGTGTGCCCAGGTGGCCAAGGAGGCCAATGGCTCCTGGCCTGGCTCAGGAATGGTGTGGCCAGATGGAGCAGGGCAGGGATTCTTCCCCTGTGCTCAGCACTGCTTGGGCAGCACCTTGAGTGCTGTGTCCACTTCTGGGCCCCCCAATTTTGGAAGGACATGGAGGGGCTGGAGCGTGTCCAGAGAAGGGCAACAAGGCTGGGGAGGGGTGTGGAGCACAAGTCCTGTGAGGAGCAGCTGAGGGAGCTGCTGGGGTTGTTTATCCTGGAGGAGAGGAGGCTCAGGGCAGACAAGGCAGTGTCAGGGCACAGGGTGGACTTGATGATCTCCATGGCCTGTTCCACCCTTGCTGATTCTGAGATTCTCTGAAACCACCCTTGGAGCAGTTGCAGGATGAGCCCTGGGCCTCCTGTTCAGAAGCTTCAGCAGCCCAGGTCCCTCAGCTTCTCCTGCCAGCCCCAAAGCCCATCCTGTCAGTCCTGCAGAGCCTCTGCAGCTCCTCCTCACTGCCCAGAACAGGGAGCCCCAGAGCCAGACACAGCAGCCCAGATGTGCCCCCCTGGCCTGGGGTGCCGCTGGCAAGGGAGCAGCACCAGGCACTGCAGGAGCCTGCAGACAATTGATCTGAAGGCCAAAGCTCCTTAGCTCCTTCTGAAAGAGCAGGAACAGTTCCTCATTCCAGAGTGGTGGAATGCTGGGCACCGCAGCTCCGGGTGAGGACTGGACACAAGTTTGCTCCCACTGAGTGCTGGGATGGGTTCTGCAGGAGCTCTGGGCTCCTGTGCTTGCCAGGCACAATGAGGAGAGAAGGAGCCAAGTGCACTGATGTGGGAAATGGGTTTGTAGAAAGTTTTTAGAGCCTAATAGAAGGCCCACAAAATATGAATCTGTATATAAATCTTGAGACAAGGAATGCTAACTTAAAATTTTCCATGGAATAGGACAGATATTGTTGATAGAGTAATGGAGCTAGAAAAATATTTCTAAAGATGGCCTTGCAAATAAGACTTTGGAAAAACAGAGCTATGAAAGATGCATTGTAGTGGGACCCACAAGGGGTATTTTTAAATAATTGGCTTTAACGCATCTACAACATGGCATGGCAAAAGGCTGAAAGACCAAGAAACACTTATAATGTAAAATATTTAGGAAGTAGTTGGCTTCTGATTGTGATGGCGTGAATGATAACATCTGTATTGTCTCACCCTTCTCATGAGACTGAAAATGGAATAAAAGTTTTTAAAACACCTCTCAGTTGCCCCATCTCTAGGTCAAGAAAAGAGTATTATCCAACACACTGACACACCTTTGCCTTAAGCATAGCCCAGCCTGGACCAAACACACTGAAAGGTTTCCCCTGTGGCCCATGTCTCGAAACATCAGGTCTGCTGTTTGACAACTCAGGTTGGGTTTGTGTCAAGGAGTTCCCTCAGAAATACTGGGTTTGTCTTCCTCTGTGCCTTCCCCTCAGCAGCCTTGGGGATGCTCCTGTGTGAAGCCATCTGTCTCACACAGTTTCAGACAACTTCAAACAGGATACCGTGCAATAAGTCGTCTCCTCTAAAGTGTGCCAACAATCCCTTTCCAGCAATAGGAAATTATTACTGATAGATGAAAGTGGAAAACCCCCAACAGTTTATTATCAAACAGAATCCCCCCATGACACGCGTTCCAAGAAGGCGCCGGGGTCTCTCTCGGAAGAACAGGAGCTGTCACGGAGCAGTTCCAGCAGCTGATGGAAGCTCGGGGACTCATCCGGTGTCGGCTTTCTCCCACGGCAGAGCTCCATGGGGCGGGCAGGGCAGTGAAGCAGCTGGGCTGGAGCCCCTCGCTGCCTTGTCTCCCCGGCGTGGCTCAGCCCACAGACTCTCGGGCTGGGAGCGGGGCCGCTCCGCTCCTGCCGGCACCGTGTCCCTGGGCTTGGACAAACAGTTTCCTGCCAGGAGAGCCCTGCACACTGCTCCACAGATCTTTCATAAAGGCCCAAACCAACTCCAAACACTCTGTCTGCAGCAGCTTTGCACAAAGGGCTGCAGCAATCCGGGACAGCTGCAAGTGAGTGTCGGAAGGCTCTTGTCTTGTTCCTGACAGCAGAATTCTTGATGATCTGATGCAGTTTTATTCAGATGTAACATGAGAGCGGAGGTTTTTTGTTAAAATATTTCATGATGAGTAACAAGCCTTGGGTGCATGAGGTACAGGACTGACATGCCAAAGCATGAGCATATCCTCCAAAGGGGCCAGTTTAATTGCCCATTTTATTACTCTTGTATTTACTCCACACTAATGAGGAAAACCAAGCTCTGCTTGGAGGCAAAACAGGCATGGGATACACTACAGTCCCTCGCAGGCTCAGCAGGGCTGGCAGTGACACAGCAGGCCGTCTGCTTCATTGTGAACCACTACAGAGCTGCGTCCCAATGTGGTTTAGGTAGCGTGGTATAATTAAGAGCTCCCTTTCTGCAGGAGATACAAAAAGGAGATCCCAAATGATCTTCTGCAAACAAGGTGCAAACAACACAGCTGCACTGCTGTCCCGGATAAATATACATACAGGTGAACTTTGCCAAAGCAGTGCATCATTTCCCAGTGAAATACATGACCTCTTCTTACCTATGGAATTGTGATTGAAGACACCTGTGAGCCAGATCAGTGGGAGATTGCAAAGGAGCAAAGCTTTGGGATTTGGGCACACTTCTCTTGGTTTCTTTGCTCAGGCCTTTGGTGAGCACAGAACACACCTAGGTAGAAAACCTTTGACTAGACAGGATCTTTTGGATCCATTGTCCCCCACACAGGTCAACAGGTGACTCTGCTGTAATGGCAAGAAACAAAGAGCAGCACAAATGACACAAAGATAACATGGACAAAGAGGAAGAGGAGAGGCCCAATGAGGAAAGGATGTGGTGAGACACTGGCACATCGAGTGAGCTGCACTCCCATAATCTCTAGGCTAGCAGGCCCTGGTCTCACATTCTCCTTTTGGTTTTTTCAATTTTGTTTATTTATTTACTTTTTTTCATCATCAAAATAAAATATATAGAATTAAAAATACGTCATCAAAACTTAAAGACAGAATCAAACCACATTAATTCAAAACTACATCGAAAGATCAGAACATATGTACAGCTGTAACTATGAAGCCTAACGCATCAATCCTAATCTGCAAACACTCTTCATACAGGCGGTATTATAGTGACTTGAGTGGGCTGCTGCTGGTGAGAGAGAGACGGTGAATCTTGTATCTTGATCAGAAGGCTTGATTTATTAATATATGATATAATACATTATAGTTATACTAAAAAGAATATAAAGAGAGGTTTGCAGAGTTGCTAGTTAAGCTAAGAATAGATAGAAAAGAATTTACAACAAAGTTGTGTCCAGGGACTCAGTCCCCTGGCTTGCACTGATGATTGGCTCTTAATTATAAACATAGAAAATGAGCTAATCAAGGTGAATCTTATTGCATTCTACAGCAGCTGATAATAATTGTTTACTTTGTCTTCAGAGACTTCTGGCTTCCCAAAGACACAGAAATCCAAAAGGAAAGATTTCTGTAGAGAAATGTCTGCGACACAGGCGGCAGCTTCTTCCTGACTTTGGAGGACAGGGAGCTCTTCTGGAGGGGAGGCGAGGACTTTGTGGGTGAGGGAACGTCAGAAGTGTCCAGAGAAAACTTCTCGGTAAGACTGTAACCAGCCAGATCTGCAAAATGGAGACACAAAGTTTAACAGAGAGGCAAAGTTTAACAGAGGCCACAATGCAAACCTGAAGCATCTGAAGCTCCATATTTCATGGGACACATTTCCTGGAAATGTCCAAACAGCTGCACAGGGAAACATGCTCCTGCTGGCAGACACTGAGGCAGGCCAGGGCAAACCCTGAGCCACTTGCCCAGAGCTGGCACAGGCCCAGCCTGGCCTCTGGGCTGCCCTGGGACAGCAGGGAGCCCAGAGCCCTGTGCTCCCCAGGAATGGCTCAGCTGCACATGCACCCTCCTGCTCCTCTGCCTGCCCCACAGCTCAGCAGCCCCACAGCTCCAGGGGCACTGGCAGCAGCACAGCTCATTGCAGGGGCACATGCAGGGCACAGCTGTTCCCTGGCAATGTGCACAGCCTCTCTGGGCTGCCACAAGACCCTTCCTGCCAGCAGAGATTGGCCCAGCTCCCCCCTCACCTCTGTGTGAGGCTGAGCCATGATTGCCTTCACCTTGTCATTAATCTGGAGTTGCTTCAGGCCCCCCATGCCATGACTAGGAAGGGCAATGGAGAGAGCAGGGGCAGATGCACACCCTTCCTTAGGATTTTGTCATTTTTGGCACAGCTAAAAAGGGAAATCCAGAGGTGTCCAACTCAGCGCTTCCTCAGCCTTCTGGAGAACATCTCGCCTTCACCAGCCCAGCATTTTGGAGAGGTTTTCCCGCACATGTGGAGGCTTGCTGGCAGCACATTCCTTCAGCTGGGTGCCCATCACCTTGCAGAGGGCAGAGGCCAGCTTGGTGGCCACGGTGCGGACGCTGGCGCTCCGCACAGGCAGCGCCTTGTTCTCCAGGCAGGACCAGAGCACGGGCAGGGCGTCGCGCTGGGCGACTCCAGGGCTCCTGGCATGAACCCCCTGCACAAGCACTGCCGGGACAGAGACACAGCTCCTTACCCACCAGCCTCCCTGCAACAAGGATCTGCCTCTGCTTCTGCTTCTTGCCAGCCTCTCTGGCCAAGAGCAGCAAAACAGCACCCAGAGCCCCTTGGTCCAGAAAGGGGCAAAGCAGCTGAGCATCCTGGAAACAGAACCACCAACCCCTCAGCACTAATTGCTCTCACCAGAGCCTTGTCCCTGCGGCAGACTTCCTACCTTTACTAAATTATTTCACAATCTCTGCATGAGCAATGAATGAAATGTCCAATTGCCTTTGATTTCCATTAAGAAGTTGTCTAAACCCACACTGAAGATTTGGAAATGCACCATAGAGAGGAAATGGAGAGATTTCTAATAAAAGGGATGATTCCATTTTTGTAACTTTGATGTCAAGTGTCAAATGTCTAATCTGGCTCTTCCCTGTGCTCAGTGGCACACAGCAAAGGGCAGGGTTAGAACACACCTCAAAACTCCAGCCCACCAGAGATGGCTGCTGCCTGACAGCTGGATGAGAAGCATCAGTGACCAGCTGGGGTCTTTGGCAGAATGCTTTTGGGGCTTCCAGCAAAGACCTGGTTCAAATCTCAGGGTGTCTTAGATAATTACCCAGACCCCATTGCCTTGGCATTTGGGCATTTTCACATTTTAATGCCACTTCCCCTCCCAATGTTAATGGCATTTTTCTTATAATGTCCACTCAAATAGGGGCACAGAGAAAGAAAAATGCTACACAGGGGACTGAAATGTAACCAAAACATGAGTGTTTTCTCATATTGTCTCTGAAATCTCTCTGCCCATTTTCTGAACTGAACTATATCAAACACAGACAAATATTTACTACCAACAGGCTTCTTGCATGGCAGATTTGGCTGAGAGAACAAAAAACTGAAATGCTCTGGAGACCATTCTTGTTTTCTGATCACACAAAATGTTATCTAGCAGCCATTTAATATATTGTGGTGGAAGAGACTTCATTTTCTCTATGCTGTTAATCCGTCAGCAGTCATCAAAATTGAAACAGCTCCTGCAAGTACCCAAAACCAATTCTGCTAAGCAGGAAAGGGTTATGGTGCCCATTTTAAACTGGGAATTCATTTGAGTTTAAATGTAATTAAAGACATCGGTGACTACTGAACATGAGGAACAGGTGTCTGTCTGTAAATCTCAGAGGGAACATCTGCTTTTTCTAAAGTAGTCCTAATTTATGGCTAATTCCTTAATTTGAAAAAGAGATCAAAAGAACTGCTAAACTAAATTCCCTATTGCTGGAGATCTACTTTATTCAAATGCTCTTTACAGGGCCTTTGACATTCCGAATTGCTGAACATGCCTTTTTGAGATTCCTAATGAAGACACAAAGTGTATTAAACCTTGCATTCAAAGATGTTGGCATAATTAGCAGTGCTTTTAGCCCCAGTTAAAGCAAGGCTATCAATCGTCTTTACTGCTATATATTGAGATTATCCTTTTTCCATTCCTTGGCTCTGGCTGACACAGCAAGCTCCTCTGAGGAATCAATTATCAGCTGCATGTGTAGCATTTTGGACAGCGCTGACCCAGGCAGACACTGTTTGCACACCCTGAAAGGCTCAGTCCAAGGCCCCTCTGACAGCACAGGCAGGGAGCCTCAGCACTCTGCTTCTGTCCCTGTGCCCCAGAGGCTGCCTTGCACTAAACCCGTGCCTCTGGTACCTCTGTTGAGTTCTGGCCTAAGCTGTGACCCCCAGGCCCTGCACGGTTCAGCCTCAAAACTTTCCAAGAGAAAAACAAGAATTCTGTGAGGACAAAACAAACTGATGCCCTGAAACAGCATTTGCCACCATTTCCCCTCAAAGATCACAGATGCCCCTGAGCTCCCCAGAGAGGAGCCAGCTGGGGCATTTTTAGCCCTCCCTTTGCTGGAGGTGGTTCTGAGATGCCCCAGTGAGAGCTCAGCCCCAGGCCGAGCGCCGCCCCCATCTCAGGTGCTGCCCAGCTCTGCAGCAGCCAGGGAAAACCTGCCAAACCCACCTGCCTTGGCCATGGGGCAGCAGGGACACGCTCAGCACCTCCTGGTTTGGAGGAGCTGCTCTGCTGTCTGCTCACAGGCATTCCCTGTAAATGCTCCCTGGGAAGAGCTCTGGGCTCAGAAGGGGAGGCCAAGCCTGTGATACGCTCGGTGACATCCAGCAGGGCTTGGCCACTCAGGTGATTCCATTGGTAGCTGAACTCTTTCAGCAGGGACACTTCATCTACAAGGGAAACACACGTTCCTGCTCACTTTTCTCAGGTCATAGGAGAAAGGGCAGGGCCAATCCCATTTTATAAAATAAAGTACATTTCTGCTGTGTTTTGAATCCTTTTCTTCTTTCCTTCCAGCCTACTTGGCAGGGTTTTAAATTCCAAAAGAAAAGCTCTCCTCTTACATTTGTAAATCCAAAGTTATCTGCTGTAGCAGGAGCTGTGTTAAAACATTTAACATCAGGGACCTCAGGAGTTCAGTCACATGGAAGCAGTGAAAAGGTTTTGCATCCCAGAGCACAAAGGAAGAGCCCCATACTTGGGTCACAGAAAGGCACCGAGTCAAGACAGTTCCTGAGTTCAGAGAGCAGCTGGGGAGGAGAAAGTGGAAGCTCCCCTTGAAGACATGCCTCTTCAACACTCCTTTTTTCAGGCATATTTCCCCAGTGCAGCATTCTCAGAGCTGACATAAATCTGTGTGGCAAAGGAGTTTAGAGCAGCCCTTGCCTATGTAGTTAATTGCTGTGGCCATCTTGCCCCACGCAAAACAACACGTGGAACAAGGCATCATTGACAGCTGGGTTTATACCTGTTTGATATAAAGAAATGAACTTGGGGAATCACAAGTTCCCCTTTGAACATAGAAGACAAAGAAGAAAAGTGGAAAATAGGCAGCTAATGCCTCTAATGTAGAGCCTCCCAGGTGGCTGCCCTGCAGAAGCTCTGATGGGTCAGTGTCCCTTCATGCCAACAGCAAAGCTGTTCATTTGGGAAGTCAGACGGGGCCCAAGCAAACTCCAAACCCCCTTTGCCTCTGAACTGTAGCAGAGCTGCAGCCCAGGACTTGCTCTTCAGACAAGCAGCACAGAGCCAAGGGCTCCTGGGACTGTTGGGAATTGCTGATCCCATTCCAGCCTGTTGGGGATGGTGCATAAGGACTGCACCTGCACAGCCTCTGGTGGGTGTCAGCTGCAGTGTTCCCCAGACAAGAGCAGCTGTCGAGGCACTCAGTGCTCTCTTGTGCAGGAGAGACAGAGACGAAGCTGAGGAGAGTCCCTGCCAGGGCTCAGCCTTACCCAAATGAGCAATGGATTCTCCCAGTGCTTTCACAGCTGCCCCACGAACCCTGGGATCCTTTGAGTTCAGGTTCTTTGTTATTCCCTCCACCAAACCAATGATCACCGGGTTCAAGGCATCTTTCAGGGCCCCTGTGATTTCAGCCAGCACATCCAGCACCCTATGCTTCACTTTCTTGTGGCTGTCAGATATTCTCAGGACAAAATAATCAAAAATCTGTGAAGAGAACAAGCAATGTGAAAGCTGGATTCAAATGCCCCTGTTTGAAGAGTGGCTGTAGCAGTCAGCAATGTCAAAGATGAAAGTGATCCTTTCTGTCAGGGCAGCACTCGCTTGCACAATTTCACTGTTTTCCTGTGGGCCACTCAATGGAATGGTGGCACAGCCTCATGCTGGTTGAAAGATTTTCTTCTGTTTTTAGGAGGTTTGGCTGGGGACTGAATGGTTGCTATGGTATTTCTCTCCATCTATAAATCATTAAATCAATTCCATTTTTTAATGCTAAAGAGTACCTTTGCTTTGAATGGAAGCAGATGTTTACAATGCCTGGTTTTCTATACAGTTGCCTCAAGTACTGAGGGCAATTATGATTTTGCCAAAGCTATGGCTGGAGGAGATCTAAGTTTTCTTTGTTTGTCTCAGAGCCAGTGTCTGGAGAAGAGCAGGGCCCTGATCAACTCTTCCAGGATCCAGACAATTTCTCTAAGTAACAGGTGGACTTCTGAAATGCAATGTGCTGTACAGCTCTCATTAGAGCAGGTTCAGTCCCTTGACAGCCACATTATCAGGCAGCTTTCCCTGGAGAAAGGGAAAAAGCAGCTACTGGGAGGAGAAGGCAGAGATGAGTCCTTAGCTGTTTTCCTCCTTTTCCAAAGAGAAAAAAAGACTCCCAAGAAGGGTGAGCACTGTCTTTACCAAGAGGAATAGGAACAAGGATGGAAATGAGTAGCCAGAGCTGTGCCTGTGTAAGACAAGATGGAGTATATAGAAGTATTCTTAAATAAAACAACTGGGTTTAAACCAACCCAGCCTGATACTTCTCTTCCCTGTGCAAACCCATTTTTGGTCTGGAGAACAATTGCCATGCTTTCAGGGGCTGGATTCCCTTCACTTCACCCAGCTGGGAGTAGGAGAGAGCAGCAGTTACACCAGCAGAAAATTCTGCCATCATCTGATGAACAGCATCAATAGGCACCTGCCAGACAAATACAGCTGGACTGAAATAACTTGTCCTGAAGCCTGGACCTGAATTACATTTGTCTGGGTGAGAGGGACCAGCGTGTCCCAAACAGCCAGGACAGAGTGCCAAGACACACTGAATTAACTTTGCTGCTACAGGCTGAGGAAAGGAGCTAAAGGAAAGGAGCAGTGAAGATACCCCACATACTTGGGCAATGTTAGTGGAGATGAGCTGGGGGCTGGTTTTGCACAGGTCTCGGAGGAGTTCCACTCCTTCCATCCGTGCCTGAAACCCCTTGGCTTCCAGGAGATGGTGAAGCTTCTGGAGCAGCTCCGTTTCTTCCACAGCTGGAGGTGACGTGACCTGGGCTTGTGCACGGGGTAGGAGGTGTCCATCAGAGGGAGATTTCACCCTGGGAAATAAAACCAAATGAGGACCTGGTGGTGATAATTATCATAACATGGCATCCCCATAGTGGAAATAATTAGCATGGGCTCCATGATTCCAGAAGGCTGATCAATCACTCTATCATACTATACTATACTATACTATACTATACTATACTATACTATACTATACTATACTATACTATACTATACTATACTATACTATACTATACTGAAACTCATTGCCCTCACAGACAGTCTGATACAGACAGACCAGATTGGGCAATTGAATCCAAAACACCATCACCAGTGGCCAATTAAGAAATTACCCTTTGGTAAACAAATCTCCATAACACATTCCACGTGTTCACAACAACAGGTGCAGCAAGTGAGGATAAGAATTGTTTCTCATTCTTTTCTCTGATCTTCTCACAGCCTTCCCCAGAAAAATGCCTGGGAAAGTTGTGCCTGCTGCTCTCTATGGAGACAGCTGCAGCCACAGACAATACCTGCAGTTAATTGTGAGCAAAACATCTTGAGCAGCTTTCCTAATTATGTGATTTCAAGCTGCAAAGTCATGGGGCTCTGAAGAACAACATGGACCTCATGACAATCATTACAGGAGACAATCTGCAAGTGACATTCTCACCACTGCTCACTCAGGAAAACCAAGGATGAGATGCATCTGATCTATCTTCAGATGGCTGCCAGGGCACACAGGTCACTTTGCTTTGTGGAGAAAGAGAGACACTACTGCCAAGTTTAAATGCCTCCTCATATGGGACGTGTGTGTCTTAGAATAAGGGAACTCATCACTCTGGAGAAGTGTCTCTACAACCAGGCATGACAATCTGGAAAAGTAGCTCAGATGCATTCTGAACAGATGAACAGGGCCATATTTGAAAGATTCAGAAAATCAGTAAGAGAGATAAAAACAGAAGCCAGACATCCCAGAACTACACTCACATTTCATTTGCTTCCCTGGAGACCAGATGCACAGCTTCACAACCCCACCGGGAACAATTCTCCTGATCAACCTGTCTCTTCCATGAGCACAGGAAGATGCCAGCTGTGCTACTGAGGCATGTGGTCACTTTCCTGCCACTGCTGAGCAGGACAGAGCTAAATAAATCCCCTCTGCTATCAGAGCAGAACAGGTACAAGCAGCTCTGCAGCTGCCATGAAGAGACAGCAAGGAGCAAATTCCTGTCTTAAATGCTGATTGCAGCACAGGGGGAAATAAACCAAACATGCTGTCCATCAAGCAGATTACGTGAAGGACAGGAATATCAAGGCAAAAAGTGCACATTGAGACACCTGTTGACTGAAGTTGTTCAGGAATTGCCTTGCTCCTTACTACTCAACCTTGGCACTGTTTGAGGGTAAGGAAACCACGATTCCGCCAGGCCAAACCACACGGATGAGAACTGCATCTTTGTGGAATGGCATCTTGCTTCCAGACTGAGATTTCTCATCAAAACACCCATCTGAAAAAGACTCCACTCAGGTGAAAAAAAGCCTTGTTTGAATTTACTTGTCCCAAGTCAGGCAGCAGAAACTTGGCTCTCTCCCAGCCTCCACAGCACTGCCCTTGCCACTGCACTGGATCGTCTGAGCTGCCACCAATGGGTGTCTGTTTGTCTCTCCATTTTTGTGGAAACCCCTCCAGAGAAGTTGTGTTCAGCACAATGCACAAGTCGACGTTTTTTATCCTAGAGCATTTGTAGGGAAAGGAAACAATCTGTGGCATTGGTCATCTCTGCCAGAGAGTTTTTCCTGAGGAAGAGGCATGCAAAGCTTGCCATGTGCTTTGTCACATCTGACAAAAGTGCTCAGTACCGTTTGCCAGCAGACAATGTGGCCTGGGGCTCCTCTGAGCCATCGTTCCTCTCCTTCACCGGCTCCTTGACAGATGGGCCTTCAGCCTTCTGGTTTTCCATCCCCGACAAAGACACAGAGAAACCCCATCAATCTTTAGAGTATAAACCAGGAAATTCCCTGTTGAAAACACAAGTTAAAACCAGGATCACTGCTACCAAGGCTTAGGGAAACATTTCCTAACTTACAGATGAAAACAGACCAGAGATTCAGTGATGCCAACTCTTTGTTTTCAATAGCCCAAGGCAGGTTATGGGTGCTACCAGACTCAGCAGCAGTCTAAAATCCCAAATTCCTTAGTCTTGAGCATTAATGGGAATAATGCAAACTGGCAGGCAATTAGTGTTTGTGAAGGAATCAACAGAATAAATTGGACTCTTTGAGGGTTGGCCCAGTGTGTTGGAAGTTGATTTGGTTCAACACTCACTCTCCCTGTGCCTGCACAAAGGCAGGCTCCCTTCTATAATGTCAATAGAAAAAATAAAATTGCCTCCCTCAAACAAACAACGGATTTTTCACTGGATGCTGCTGAATTCACCAAGCTTCTTCCAGCCCCACATGGCTGGACAGCAGGGCAGTATTCCCAAAAGACAGACAGTCATTGTAGTAACTAGGATTGGCTTGGACATCTTTTGTAAATTTGGGAATTTTCTTGGCACTACTACTTCCAGTGTCCTTTGCAAAGACTCTGTTATCTTCAGAAGCACAATTCTCACTTAATTGCTGTACAGGGGGCAGGGTAGGGAGAGCATGGTGGGTGCTTACGCTTAAATGTAAATCCATTTTCTCCTCTTTCCCTTTCCTCTTTGTGACCAGTATTGAAAATATTCAAAACCCCACTTTTCCCTAGTAATATCAGTTCCTTTGTGGTCTGCAGATGAACAGGCTGAGGATTAACAGCTCATTCCCAGGAGCAAAATGATTCAGCAGAAGAGGAATGAGCTAAAGACGGATTGGGTATGTTTGATCTCATATTAGCAGTGGCAATACTTGCACAAAGGAGACATTTCTCCTGCCAAGCACTTATTTTCTTCCTAATTCTTGTCAGAATATCCTCCAGGTCACGGGGGGAAAGAGATTGTTCCAAAACTGTTTTACATTGTTGATGATTGAGCAACATCTTCACCATCTCCTGTCCATAATGCCTAAAGAAGGAAGGAATGAAGGAAGGAAACAAAACAAAAGTGAACAAACACAGGAAGAGCGTTACCAGAAGAGACTGATACCTTAAACTCATCAGGTGCAATCCCTGCACAAGAAGGCATTGCCTACTCAGCAAAGAGGGAGATTTACCTCACTTGACACTGCACAGTGCTGTCAGCTGAACACAAGAGGCAAGAGGAGAATGTGGGGCCACAGAAAAATACCATTTCACTCTGAAACTGGGGGTGTGCTTCTGTGGCATCAAAGGATCCCAGGGAACAAGCAAAACACATCTGCTTTGTTGTCAGAGCCTGTTAGCAGTGTCTTGCTGCCATTGCACAATAATTTGCCTTTCTTTACCTGGCAGGGAAGCCAGGACAAAACACCTCATGCATCCTCTTGATTATTCTATACTATGGGTATGAACAGGGGCAGCTAGTTGCTCTGGTGTTCTTGGCAGCTATTCATGGGAATTTCATCACCAAAGGAAGGGGATTTTGGTGATTTGGGTGGATTTGCCAGTAGGAAACCACAGTTTTCTTCAAGAAGAAGTTTGGAACTCACTGAGCCACAGATAACAGCATTCTAGAAATCTGCAGAACAGGTTTAGAAAGACTGAATATTTTGGCTAAAGACCCCTGAAATATTTCTGGAAAGTCTGAAGTTAATGAGAAATGGATGTTGGGATCCTTCAGTGATGAACATTAGCCAACACTTTGGCTTTGTGTTGTGCACCTAAGGCCAAACAAAAGTGTTGGACTGGCTGATCTGAGCTCTTTTGATCTCAGTAAAGAATCCTTCAAGCCACAGGAAAAAGGTGGCAATGCTCCTTTTTGCTGGCCAGCCTCAGGTTTCCCAGCACAGCCATTTGCCCAGGCAGCCCAGAGCAGTGGTCACAGTGCCAAGGCTGACAGAGCTCAAGAAGAGTTTGGACAATGCTCTCAAGCACATGGAGCGACTCTTGGGGTCACTGCACATGGCCAGGAGATGGACTCGATGACCCTGATGGGCCCTTCCAACTCAGCATATTCCATGGTTCTGTGACCCTTATTCACACCGTGAGGTAACTTCATATTCCCTTTAGTTTCCACTCTTGTGTGGTTTCACCTTTACAGCCAGACACAAAGCGGTTTTCCTGTTTTGGGAGGTGAAATGAAGATCATTACTTGTGTCCTTGTGGCAGTCCTGAGCAAGCTTCCCTGCCACGTGTGGCAGCCTCTCAGCCCTGGGGGTGCCTGCGAGCTGGGTGACTCCAATTCTCTCCACCAGGGACAGGAGGAGTTGGGCCGCACACTCGCGCACCGGGGCGGGGCGGCTGCTGGGGAGGAGAGAGCAAACCCTGGGCACAGGGACAAGGAGCAGCGGCAGCGCCGGCCTTGGCCAGAGCTGCTCCCTGCCCTTGCTGGGGGAAGGAGCCCGGGCTCTCCCTGCGCCTTCAGACACCTGCACAAGGCTCTGTCCTCAGCTAAACACAAAGGTAGCATTGCACACTAGGCCTGCCTGCACGGAAGAGGGAGGAATTCAGTCTCCCTGCTCTGTCTGATACTCAGTTTCTTTCACAGTATTTGCTCGGAGAAAGATTAAAGAAATAGATGACATATGAATAATTTAGAAATTAAGGACAATTGATGCTGACCCATCAGAGGACACCCAGTACACAGAGCTGCAGCAGGACTGAGGCTCTTTCCACGCCTTTATCCCCAAATCTGCAGACCTTTGGAAAACAACAAATGCAGGGAAAACACGTGGTGGGCTGTGAAGTTGCAGAATATCCAGCAATGCAGCCTGTTTCTGCTGTGGGGCTTGGCAATGGATCCATCTGAATGTTTTACCCTATTGCAAAGCTGAGGAAAGGGGGGCAGGCAGTTTAGCCAGGCTGTCCTGCTCTAGAGAGTCTCTTGGGAACTATCAGGCCCAGCACCAACATTTAAGGCAGCATTTGCTCCAACTGTCCCATGGCTGTCAGCCTGTGGAGGTGCCTGTAGAGTGATTCATCTTCTCAAGGCTAACATGAAACATCAGTTTGCATAGAAAGTAGAGCTCTAAGCCAGGACAGTCATACAAGACTCCTTTGGCAGGAGCTGCACCTGCTGTGCAGGCTGTGCCACACCCAGCAGATTGTCCCCCATGTGCTCCACGCCCCAGCAAGGACCCTCCTCATTTCCCAAGTTAGTGGCATCATGAGGAGACATGGTTTTCCCAGGGCCTCTGTGGTTAGCACTGTAAAATACCAAACACTGCTCACAGCTGCAACTGCAATTGCCCCTCTGCCCACAAAAGCACAAGGCTCTATCCTTGGCCTTTGCAGGCACTTTCCCTTCCCCATCAGTCACCACATCTAGGAAAATCTGACAGACTGGGAGAACTCCAGGGAGCAGCAGGAAGCTGAGTCAGAGGAGTTTTAGTTTGGATATCAGGAAAAAGGGTTTTTCACCCAGAGGGTGGCTGGGCACTGGAACAGGCTCCCCAGGGCAGTGGTCACAGCACCAAGCCTGACAGGGCTGAAGGAGCATTTGGACAGCAATCTCAGGAACTTGGTGTGACCCTTGGGCTGCTCTGGGCAAGGCCAGGAGCTGGACTCCATGGTCCTGATGGGCCCCTTCCAGCTCCCCATATTCTACACTTCTGTGATTCTGAGAACTGATGGGCTGCAGGAGGGCAGAAATAGGTGACGAGAGGACAGAAGTGAGGTTGGTTGGAGAATCAAGTCACTGAGTTCATAGAAGATGCAGGATACAGGACCCTTCCCTCCAACCATTCCCATTCTCTGTCTCATCCCTTCTCCCTCCCACACACACAAAGGTGAAGAATATCACTAAAAGAAGAAGAACCTACTTGACTCCCATGTCCATGAGAGCAGTCATTGCTCGTGCAGGAGTCACATTCTGCACCATGATCCCCAGGCTCTGACTGGCTGCTTTCTGAACAAATTCTGGGGAGCTGGACACCATCTGGAGAAGGACCCGAGCACCCTCATCCACCTCAGAGTCCATGTCCTTCTTCAAGGTCACAGAGAGCTCTCCCAGAGTGACAATGGCAGAGCAGGACACCTTGGAACGGAGGTTGGTCACCTGGGGAAGCCATGAGGGGAAACATAAGAATCACCTTGAAAAGAAAACCAGTTGCCTTCAACAGAAGTCCCAGGAAATGACAACACATCCCACTGTGTCCAGGGTAACATACAAGTACAGGAAGAGCTGGAGAGCACAAGCACAGAAAGGCACTTACTCTGGCACCAATTTCTGGCCTCAGACCTGCTCACTGTGGGCCTAAACTAAAAATTTCATTCAGTGTTCTACTTAACACTTCTAAAATGTCCACAGCTTTCATTTTAGGCCGTTTTACTAGAAAATTAAAGCAAGGGCTGCTTTCAAATCATCAAGGCACAAGTCATAAAGATAAAAGAGTCAGGTGCTCCTGTTCCAAAAAGCAACACCAGCAGTTGAAGCACTCAGCCAGGAAACAGAAAACACAGGCTCAGGTCTACAGAATAATTTGCATTGTTGAATTACAGCTTGGGCAGAAACTGGGACTCTGGGAAATAACATCATCAGTGTCTCAATTTCTGCCTTTGCACTCAAAGATGAGTGTCAGATACCCGACCTGCCAGTAAATACAGCTGCATGTGCCCACAGATCCTACAGATAGCTGACAGAAATTAGAAATCTCAGGTCTAAAACCAGAAATGAAGGCAGACCCTGAGCACACATAGAGATGAACAAGCACATACCTACTCTACACACCGTGTATGAAGTATGTGGGACAATTCAGAACAACGTTCTCACCTCGCTGGTAACTGCCAAGCAAACCTCACAGAGGCTTCAAAGCAGGACCTCTGAATGGGACCCAGCCAGGTGTTGGATGGTGAAGAGTCCCTTCTCGTTCAGCTCCCTGAAAGGCAGAAGATTGATTTTTCTCTCCACCAAGGCAGCACCCTCTGAAATGAGCAGCACTGGGACAGGTACATAGAGGTGTCAGGGATGGGCAGGGGCGTTTGGAGCCTGCAGTTGCTCCTCAGCTTGGCCCCTCTCCTGCAGAGGCTGGTCCAGGCCAACACTTGGGTGGTGCTCCGGGGCCTGGAGCCAGGGGTGAGGTACCACATCTGTACCAGCTGTGCAGCAAGCCCGACGGTACCTCCATGGACGGCGTCTGGGGGCCCTGGTCGCAGGCTCTGGCTGCAGAGACCCCCCACTCCTCCGGTGAGCAGCCATCCCCTCTGCAGGGTGCTGGCAGCAACAGCAGGGAGGCACCCACGCCTGGGGCTGCAGGGCTGGGGGTCCTGTTGTAGCAAGGTGTGACTCCCAAGTTTTGGGGGGCCAAGGGGAAGCAGCCCCCTCCCTGTCCTGGCTCTCCCTGCCCAGGAGACATCGGGCTGTGCTGCAGAACCCCTGACCTGCGGCACGTGCGCTGCGAGCGGGGCTGGGACCCTGCAGAGCCCCACAGCTCCCACCAGCTCCTCTACCGGCCACCTCCGAGCGGGGCTGGCACAAGGTAAGGGGCATGGCAGGCAGGTGGCACCCATGCAGGCACATCCCAGAGACCACTGGTCCTGCTGCGTCCCAATATCCCACACTGGGCCCCTTGCCCATGCCCTGCTCTGTCCTGCCCTTCCACCACCAATCTCATACCCCCTCACCACATTGCACCTCCAACTACAAGCAGCAGTAGCTTTCCTGGGGAAGAGCAGGAGGACTGCTGGCTGTGGGTATGCTTTGGTGAGACACTCTGGCTCCCCACTCCTCCCACAGGGAAGATGCATGGCAACAGTGCGAGGAGGTAAGCAGGGGGGCACAGGGCACCTATGCCTGCACCTTCCAGCCCAAGGCTGGCAGTGCCATCTCTGTCCTGGTGAATGTCACCAGGACCCACATGCTGCCCACACTCAGCTACTTCAAGGAGCCCTTTTGGCTGCACCAGGCTGGTGAGTCCCAGTGCCACCGCAGCCCCTGCTTGGCTCACAGGGGACACAGTGTCCCCTGTCCCGTTTCACAGGAGCGACAAATGCCTATCCCCAACACCAGCAGTGCTCACAGATGCCCCACAGCTTGTGCAGGCAACAGCGTCGCAGGGCCGGCTGAGCCTGCAGTGGCTGCCGCCCCTGGAGCTGCCTGCAGAGTAGCTGGACTAACAGGTCCGCTAGGCCATGGAGAACAGCCATGACTGGAAGGCAAGGCCTGCCCAGGGTACCCCGAGCAGCGCTGACCCCTCCGCTGCTGACACACGGCAGGCGCGGGGTCGGGCCAAGCGGGACCCGCCCCTTGGTGCCAGCCCACAGCAGCCCTGCCTCCAGCTCGGCTCTGCCCCGCAGGTCCTGCAGGTTCCGCGAGCAGCGAGGAAAGAGGTCCTGGAGCTGCGGCCAGGCTCCCGCTACCCCGCACAGGTGCGGGCCCGGCCCAGCGGGCCGTGGTACCGGGGCAGCTGGAGCGCCGGGCCCAAACCCGTTGTGGTTGATGCCGTGGCCAATGCGGGTAAGGGGCAGGGCTGGAGGCTGCGGCCGCAGGAGCCACACGGCTGACGGCAAGAGGCGGACAGTGCTGGAAATGGGGAGGGGGGCACGGGGCAGGGGGCTGTGAGGGGCTCAGAGATGGTGGCTCTGGGAAAGGCTACAGTTCCGGCATTCCTCCTCCGATGCAGGCTGGCTCATCCCCAGTGTTACGGTGGTGCCGCTGCTCTTCTCAGCAGCGCTCCTGGGGCTGCGCTGCACCTTCCCCTCCCTCTACAGGTAAGGGCTGTGCCAGGGGCAGGCGGGGGGGTCCAGCACCAAGCCTGGGCACCTTGCATGGGGCATTAGGGCACCTCAAGTCTGAGGGTCAATTCGATGCCCCTTCCTGCGTACCCAGCAACATGAAGCAGAAACTCTGGCCGCCCGTTCCTGAGCTGCACCGTGCTCTGGGCAGCTTCCTCCAGGAAAGCAGCAAGCACGGCCAGGTGAGTGGGTGGGCAGGGCGACTCAGCTGCTCCCGGGGGCAGCTCGAAGGGCAGCCCCTACCCCGTCCACTCCATGTCGCCCCAGGCCATGCCTTCGACAAGCAGCCGCCGGAGGAGACCGTCCTGCCCTGCCTGCTGGAGGTGCTGCCCGGCCCGCGGCGTGAGGCGGGCCCGCCGCCGGAGCACGCTGGGGGCTGCCTGTCCAGCACCGACATCGCCAACCAGTCCTACCTGCTCATGAGCGGCTGGGAGCCGCGGGCAGCCACGACCGCCCCCACCCCGCCATAAACTCCTGTTCCCCCCGAGCCCCGGCCTGGTTCCTCCTGCGCCGCCGCGCCCCTGGCCCGGATCGCCTCACCTTAGCAAGAACGCCCCGCCCTGGTCCCGCCCTGGTCCCGCCCTGGTCCCGCCCTCGGTCCCGTCCCCGGTCCCGCCCCCTCACTTCACGCGCGGAGCGCTCCGCCCCGTCCCGCGGCTCAGCCAATCGCGTTGCGTCGCGCGGCCGTCGCCGGGCAGTGCGCGGCCGGTGGGTGTGAAGCGGCCAAGCGCGGCCCCGTCCGCCCGCCGTTTGAAATGCTGCGGGGCGGCCGAGCGGCGGCGGCGCCGCTGCTGAGGTGAGCGTGCCACAGGGCCGGAGAGGCGGCCTGGAGGCGCAGTCCCGAGAGGGGAGGCTGTGGTGAGGCGGGCAGGGGAAGGGAGAATGTCGCTTATCGGAGGGAGCCCCAAAGAGCGGCTGGAAGAGGTGCCGGCTGATCAAGGAGCCCCGAGGAGCGGAGGGAGGGCGTATCGGCTGACGGAGTGTCCCGAGGAGCAGCTGGGGAGAGTGGGGGTGTGCTTTGGCGGGGAGGAGCGGCCGGAGCGCTTGCACGGTCCGGTGGGGGGAGGCCGGCGGGGCTGTCGGAGTAGGTTCAGCCCGGCCGGTGGGCACGGCTAACCCCACCCGCCCGCAGGACCACGGCGCAGTTCCTGTTGGAGGCGGACCTGCACGGGCTGCTGAAGCTGGACACGCTGATCCCGAACGCGCCGCCTGCGCGATGGCAGCGCAAGGCCAAGGAGAGCGGCCCCGGGCCCAGCCCTGTCGGCGTGTCGCCCCTGAAGCCGGCCAGTCGCTCCCACAGCTCCAGCAAGACGCCGTCCACGACAGCCGGTGAGCGCCGGCCACCGGCGGCAGAGGTTGAGTGTGGGAGCCTGGCCCAGGCTGCTTGTCCGTAGCCACGGGGCTCTGGGCTCCCTGCCACGCTGCCCTACCGGCTGCTGCTCAGGCAGGAGGAGGTGGGCTGTGCTCCTGACAGCCACCCACCTCCTTGCCAGCATGAGGGGCAGAGCTCTGAGCACTGGGGCTGGCCAGCTGCTGTTCGCCCAGCTGAGCCTTGCTGGCACAGCTGTATGCTAGGACCAGTGTGGGCAGGACTGTCAGCTGACAGCTTTACATCCTGTGAGCCTTTTTGTATCTTCCCCTTATCTCTGGACTCTGGAATTGTTGCACTAGACCCAAGGAGTTGCACCACACTGTCCCTAACCAACTTGGTGGCAGGGAGGAAAATATAAGTTAGTTGTGACTGTGTGGCATGAGACCTCAGAGTCCTACTTGTCTGGTGGGTGTGATGTGGAAGAGTGTTGGGTTTGCTCCCGTGAAAGCTCTAATACAGGCTGTTAAATAGCTGTAAGACAATATTTTCATATGTGAATGCAGGTAAATCTGGATCCAAAATTCAAAGCTACCCCACAAAGGCCAGGGGGGATCGCTACATTCCCAAACGCAGCATTATGCAGATGGAGATGGCAAATTTCCTCCTAAGCAAAGAGAATGACCCTGCTGAGGATTCCCCTACCAAGAAGGTGAGCATGTTGCTAAGTTACAATTACTTCAACAACCCGCTTCTCCTTCCTGCCCCTTTACAGAGCAGTGAACAATAGGTTCTATCAAGTGGGCACACGGGACTGACAAGTCCCAGCCATCACTACTTGCAGCTCTGGGCTTCAGGAGCCTAGGATGAGAGTGAAGCTGTAGAGACTGCCATGCACTCTAAGCCTATGCTGCTTCTGGTAGCAAAATTTAGCTTTTGACTAATGAGGCTTTAAAATGTAGCAGGCAACACAAACACAAAGCTGTGAGCCTATGCAAAGTGAAACTGCTGGTGGTAGCTATTCTAGGACAATGTCTGCACAGGGAGCACTTCTGGAATGTTTTACACTGTCTTCTGAAATCTGTTTGTGAAGCATTTGGTCGCTTTGTGGCTGTGGCTTTTCGCACTGGCAATGACACTGAATTTGCCATTGTGTGAAAATGTGAGCAGGACGATGTATGAAAGTGTGAGGAAAAACTGCTTTGACCTGCCTCTGTGTGACTGACCCTTGCAGCACAGGCAAACATCTTCAGATTCTAAGAGAAGGGGACTTAGGTGTCTGTTTAAATTGCAGTGTGGGACTTGTTTAAATGCATTGCACTGAGGGTGATTTGTCTCTGTAGGAGCAACAGAAAGCCTGGGCAGTGAATCTGAATGGTTTTGATGTAGAAGAGGCAAAAATCCTCCACCTCAGAGGAAAACCACAGAATGCTCCAGAAGGTATGATCCAGGCTCTGTGTGAGCTGAATCAGCAGGAGAGATCAGGTCAGGGGAACAGCAACACAGAGGCTCTGTGTGTGGTCACAGGAGAAATCAACTGGTTTCTGAGAGCTGTACAGGCTGGAGTCTCCTTTCTTAAGGTTCCTGAGGTGGAGGGAGGGCATAACAGTTACAGTGAATTTATTTAGGAGAGTTGCTATGACTGCCAGTTGGTCATCTGTTACAGGGCTTGCAAGGGTCTTCAGGGTGGAGAGAGAGACGAGAATCTTGACCTCATGTTCAGAAGGTTTGATTTATTATTTTATGATATATATTACATTATTACTATACTAAAAGAAATAGAAGGAAAGTTCCCAGAAGCTAGCTAAGCTAAGAATAGAAAAAGAATGAATAAACAAAGGGCTGTGTCTCAGCAGAGAGCGAGACCTAGCTCTGCCTTGAGTGGTCAGTAAATCCAAACATCCACCCGAGACCAATCACACATCCACCTGTTGCATTCCGGAGCAGCAGATAACCATTGTTTACCTTTGGTTGCTGAGGCCACAGCTTCTCAGAAGGGGGAAAAATCCTAAAGAAAGGATTTTTATGAAAAGATGTCGGTGACATTTCACCTATACTGCAGGTTCCAAACCTTCCTGAAGTCTGTAAGAGCATCAAACCCTCTTCTGTGCACTTTCTAGCTTAAACTGCAACTAAATATAATGGGATTTAAAAACCCAAGTGTTTGTCAAATTTGTTTCCATGAATGAGGAAATTGTAGCTCACCCCTGTTCAGCAGTTCATACTGCCCGTGATTTTAGTGCACTGCAGGCTTGTGAGTGTTTCTCTTAGGACTTTATTTTCACTCCAAGGGATTCCTAGTTGGGTGAGCAGTACTCAGGTGGGAGGAAACTAACTCAGGTTAACAAACCTGTTCCCCTGCACACAGGCTGTCAGAATAACCTGAAAGTGCTCTACAGTCAGAAAATGGCACCTGGATCCAGCAGGAAGAATAGCAGAAATATTCCCTCAAAGCCAGAACGGGTCATGGATGCACCAGAGATGTTCAACGACTACTGTAAGTAGGCTGCAGGGTTGAGTGCTGGGCATCCAGAACATTCTGCACTGGATTGCTGTTCCTAGGACAGTGTAACTGGGCTGTCTGTATTATTTGGTGTACCCAGGCTAGCACAGACCCCTTCTGGAGTGTCCCTGTGTGGCCTTAGCGGGACACTGGTCTAGGGCACAGTGTAGATGCCTTGGAGCAGGGTACCTGGCCCCAGCAGCTGGGCATAGTGACACTCAGAAGGCTGCCCCTCACCTGTACGTGTGTGTGTGCACATGTGCACCCACACCTGCTGCAGCAGCACGGGTGAAGGGCAGGGCTCTCTAGCCATCATGGTGTGACCTGCATTGCTCTTTCAAATTGTAGAACTGAATCTCATAGACTGGAGCTCCCAGAACTTCCTGGCAGTGGCTCTGGACAACACTGCTACACAGCGCTCTCATACCAGGACCTCAGTGCTGCCTCACCTGAGGATTTAGAGCTGCCTCCCGGCCTTTCCAGGCTAAGTGCAGGTGCTCAGGACTCTGAGGTTTCCTAGCTTCTTGGGAGAAGGTGTTTGCTTCATCTGGACTTCTTGGGGTTTCCTCGGAGGAGCCAGGCACAGGCAAATTTCATCTCCACTGTGAGCTCTTCATTCTGCTTGTTCCCATGAAGCTCAAATGCCACCCTGAGCTCATCATTCCTCTGGTTCCCGTAGACCATCACAGCCCTTCCATGGCCTCTCCAGAGAGGAGCAGCTGCACATCTTCAGAGCAGCAGTTGCCGGCCCGCATCCCATCAGGGAGGGAAAGAGTTTCTACCCTTGCTTTCCAAGCAGGCTCTGGTTAATGACCCTTTAAAGTGTTTTCCTGCAGTGCTCTATCATGGGTAGATCTCAAGTGAGAATCAGGTAGAAAGGGTCAAGTCGCCTAGGAAGGGGGACCTTGAAAACAGAAAGATTCTCTGCCTGCTTTTCCTGTCCTTGCTGCAGATTTGGATGGTGTTCTGGGCATTTTGCAGACAGCCTCTCTGTAGGGGTACAAGGGCAAGGTGGAAGATATTGCCTAACAAGTGGTCAGTGTTAGGTGCACTCTCCTCTTTCTTTGAATGAAGCCAAACTAGGACTCTGATAGGATATTGCAGATGTTTAAGACTGTCTGCCCTGTAAATCAAGCCGTGCCATTTGACGCTGGCAGGGGCTATGTAGAAATCACGAGCGGGCCGGGGCTGCTGAGGAACGCGCCTCGAGCTGTTTGTTTTCCAGCATCAGTCTCATTACATGGTTATGACAATGGGAAGATGCCAGCAGCTCACATCCCAGGCAGCAGACAAAGAACTTAATGTTAAAACTTACTTTAAAAGTTTTTTGACCAATTACACAAAGTAAAAGCATATTGACAGTAGTTCTATCCAATCACTATAAGCACGGGTACCTTTGGTTAAAACAGTGCTTGTGTATTTCGAAGACAATACCTACTAGTAAGCCTTAAAACACAATGCACTGAGCTCCATTATTAAGCTTCAACATTCCCAATATCTTGCTAGATAAACTTTTCTGTAGCTTGGAGATTTATTCTAGACCAGCGTTAATACACAGACCATTGTTCTATTTGTCCTTGCTCTTCTGCAGTTTAAATAATTTTTCTGCTGACCTATCTCACGGCTGCTGCTTGGCTCTAATCACAGTTCTGCTGTATCTGAGACCTGCCTTTTGCAGCTTTCCCAAAACTCTCTAATTTTGTGGATTCCCTCAGAGGACTCAGTGTCAGAGCCTCTGGAGAAGCGTGGAGGGCAGGGCTCAGGCAGGCTGTGCCAGCGCAGGATTTGAACTCAAGGCACCAGGAAGCACCAAGGCTGCAGACAGGAACTCAACCCTTCTCATCTCCCTCCCTGCCAGAGGCAGGCTCAGAGCAGCCATCTCACCCCTCTCTAAACCAGTGGGGGCTCTGTCCTTACCAGGCTCCTCGGGCTCCTGGGGATTGTTCCCACGGCTCTCGGTGCCAGGCAAAGCTCCCTCTGCTGCAGCTCTGTCCACAGGCTCCCCTCCTGAAGACTCAGGGGCAACATTAATATTCCCCTTGAAAGAGAAACAGAAAGGAAGAAACCCTTCCCACCACTTACACAAAACACCTGGTCCAACAACTGCATGGCTCACACGCTTCATCCCTTGTTCCTAACAAGAACTCTGGGCCCCAAAGCCCTTCAACAGTCAGAAAAAATTGACTTCTCAAACACAGTCCAAAAGCTGTCAAAGCTGACAGTGACAGTGTTGAACATGGGGGTGACACTGAACACATGGAATGGCTGCTAAGGAAATCAGTTGCTGCTCTGTTCTGTGAGGTTGCATGTCTGACAGCACTAATATCAGTCCTCATGTCACTAATTGCAATGGAAGTAGCACTGTCTCCTTTCTTCAGCCAACACCCCAATCAGTGTAGTGGTTTCAATGCCTCACCCAAGGCAAGTTGATGTAGAAATAAATTCAATGTACCTCATTTTGCAGGGCCCTAGGGTCTGAAATTGCTATTCCAGTTTTCTTGATAATGATGGGCAAATCTTTTTTCTCTGTGTTTTCTCTTGATGGCTTTTTTAACGATAGGTGCTATCACAGTGAGTTGTCTGATGCTACATGGGCCACCTTTAATTTTTGAGGGAATGTCCTGCCAGGCTCTATCTCCACAAATGAGCCAATATTCTGCTGCTAAATGATGTGGGGACTCATCTAGGTCATCTACCCGTCAGCAGTTTCACCCTTAGGGGGCACTGGGGTAGTACAATTGCACCACAAACTGGAGTATCTGTCCTCAGGATGGTGGGGAGTAACATTCAACTGTGGATCTCCCTGGTACTGAAACTCAGCACAAGATTCCATCACCAATGAACCAAGAATCCCAATTCTTGAGGTTCAGAAGGTTCTTTAAGAAGATCAGGGGCCCAGTGATGTCAGCTGGTTATGGGATTGGTCTCGTTGGCAGCCTCACACCAATATTTGTCACGATTGGGTATTGGCTGCTCCTTGGCTGGCACAGGCACACCGACCAGACGGGTTGCAAAGGATTTGTCTGGGCTGAAATGGGTCAAACACACGGTGTCTGAGCCTGCTGACTTGGCTAAAGCAAGGCAAACATTCATTTTTGGTTGATCTATAGGCACGTATGCATGCAAAAGCAAGCAAGCAAAACCAACAAGTGCCAGTATATCATTTGATCAAGCTCCATGTTCCTGTTCAGCTGTTTTTTGGCAAAAGCTTCCCCATCTATTTCAGTTCTCAAGCAAATCTTTTAGTGCTTGTTTAGGGACTGGCCAACTACAGGACACTAAACTGTCCCTCTAACCTTCAATTTTTACAAATTTGGATATCTTAGAATTCTTTGGAACACAATGGACACCACGCTTTTGCTGAAAGAGCTCTATGATACAAACCATTTTCCCAGTCCAAAAATCAACATCAGACTCCAGAATTGTAGCTTTCACAGGTTGAACGGGGAACGCCTGGCATGCACCGTAGCTTCTCGTGCGGCTCACGTCTGCGTGCTCATTTCCCTGCTGGTGGAATTGTCGGTGTGCTCTTGTGTGTGAGACAGTTTCACATCCTTCACCAGGACCCACTTAAGTCCAGCACCTGTGCAAATACAAGCATACCCTTTGCCCCAAGTGATTAGTGAAAATGGTCCTTCAGTTTGTCCTAACTCAAGGTTTCTGATCAAAACTGCAGGATTTTCTTTCAATTTTTCCTGTGTGCTGTTTGAAAAGTGCCTAAAAATTGGAGGATTAGTTCCTGCAAATGAGCTATTAAAGACATAAAGACATAAAAAGCTTTGCTCAGCCTCATCTGGGGTGTTGCTTGGGCCACTCCCCGTTTTCTTGATGTAGAATGGTTTTAGAGTGTGTTGCATCCTTTCAACAATTGCCTGACCTGTGTAGGAATAGGGAATTCCAAAATGTGGCGAACACCCCAGTCCATCAAAAATGTGGCCAATTTTTGAGCTGTGTATGTGGGGCCATTTGTTTGTTTTCATCTTGTGGGGGATCAGTTTGGCGAGCTCTGGGCCCAGTGACACTGACAAGGACAAAAGCAAAAGACGAGAGGCGCTCTCTCTTCCCGGGACCAAAGTCCCACAGCTTTAATGGAGAACAGCTCCAGGAGAGAAAGGGAGTGTCCAGGAGAGGAAAGAGGATGTCCAGGGGAGGAAAGAGAGTGTCCTCCTTGTGGCAGGAGACTGTAAATGCTTGGAGAGGGGGGCACTAGAAAGGAACTGCCATAGTTCAGCATAATAAATCACCACACTGTAGTTTTCTGCATAAATTGCTGCACTTGTTGCAAACAAAATCCTGAAATCTCCCCAAACACAACCGTGCAGTCTCAAATGACCACAGTGTGGGAGAAAAACCACTCAACCCCCCTGTATACCCAAGCACCAGGTGTCACAGGGAGCACCAATCCCTGCAACTAGAAAGTCCACACACACAGGCTCACTGGGAAGGGAATATCTCTTTATGAGGGGACAGAGAGCTCACTCTTCTCAGCACAACACACACCATACACCACATTGGCATCCACCCACATCATCTTCCTCAAACATTCACACACTGAAAACACAACCACAATTACAACACACAGGAAAAACAGCAGCAATAAAACAGGATTTGCTCAATTCACCCCCAGAATTGCTAGCAGGTCCTTATTGACACAGCAAATCCTTTCTGCCATCAGCCAGACCCAAGCCCAAACTGCACAGGCGTACGTTGTGCACAGGACATCTCTGTGTGACTTGTGAACAGCCCTTCCCCTGCATACGCCTTAGGGTTACTTTATACAGAGTTAAACGTTCCTTTCTCCACAGTGCCAGCAGTCTTGTCTGTCCCCCACGAGGAGCAGCCGAGAGCGGAGGTGCCTCCAGGAAAGGAATGTCCTGGCAGCGCCCAGAGACGTCCAGAGCCCGGATGTTCTCGCTGGAGCAGGGAAGCGTTCCTGCCGCGGTCAGCAAATGAGGTGTGGAATAGAACTCCCCACAGTTAAAGGTAGAAGGTGGTGTGTTTACTACAGCCAGGCACAGGAGGAGTTGTCTCCTAAAGACTTGTGTGAAGAATCACTGGCTCTCTCTCTCATCTCTACTCATCTAAAATATCTTACACATTCATATAAATCCCAAAAAACCTAACACATATTCATTAGATAACACTGCCTACCCTCCTTTGAATTAAAATGTATTATAATTGAGTCCAAAGTTCCTTCGCATTTCTGCAGTCTTTCACTTCAAATGGGTTGGTGGGTTTTAAAGTGGGGAATGGTCTCCTCCATTAGAAAGAGACGTCTTCCTCAATTTGACCTCTTTCCTTATGATCTGTTGGCAGGCTTTCACACCCCTTGGCTATAGTTGTGGTTTCGGGGCCCAGGTGCAGGCTACGGTCCTCTTCTTTGTCACAAAGAAATCCGCATCCCATCCCGCTTCTTTAAACATAGTAAAGACAGGCAAGTGATATATTACCCTAGCCTTAACTACCTTATCTGATAAAAATTAACTATCCCTTATTATTTCTACTCTTCTTGCTATACTCTTTCCCCCTAACTAAATCTTGCTAAAATTTTAACTCTTCCAGTTCTTTTAAATCCTGGATTCATGGCCTCATCTCACACACCAGCCATGTGTGAGCCGATGCTGTAACTGGGAAATTCCACTCCTGAGCAGGAGATCCCAGGCCTGGTTCTGAGCTGGAAGGGTGAGAAGGATGAGGTGCACATGGTTTTGCTCCAGGGGATGTCCTGAAAGTGCACTGCCTACCTGCCTCTGCTGCCAAGCACCACGCTCCACCTCCTTCTCCCACTCAGCAGATTTTTAGGAATCCAGGGCTTGGTATGTATTATTTGCTACTGCAACAAATGGAATGAATTTGCTTTGCAAGCCCAGTTTTGTCCTGGGTTATTTTCTGCATGGGTCTCCTCCTGAACCTGGGACAATGACCAGTAGGGACCTACAGGACACTCCTATTCTCTTGTCAGTAAATTCGGAGAAGTGATTTAAGTATCAAGAAGTCAATAAGTATCAATCAGTAAATCAAATAATTTGGGGGAATATTTAGCCTGTGAGTTTCAGCAAAGTATTGAATATGTCTTAGATCCATGGATACAAACTAGTAAGTGAGATTGCTGGGTGTGCACGTGTTAGGGAAGTGATTCCCCACACACCCAGTGCTGAGATCAAGGATTGCCTCTCTTCTAACCCTGAGCTGGCAGCAGGAATTGGGCCCTGCTTGGTAACGTTCATTTTGAAGACTTCTGTTGAGCAGGTAAGAATGGTCAAAATGAAATCTTTTCCAGCTGTTTCCCTTTGGTTTACCAGTTTGAGGGTTAAAATTCTGTGCTGCAGGTGTGCTGGGTGTGTGCAGAGCAGAGCAGCCCCAGAAACTCCTTGGCTTGCCCACAGGTTGTCATGCCTTGCTGCCAGGTGTGCCCAGCTGTGGCAGGAGAAGGAGCCCGCAGCGCAGTGGGCACCGTGCCCTGCCCAGCCGGGGCTCTCTGGCACAGAGCAGCAGCAGCGCCAGCGCCGTTCAACCCGCTCCTGCCTTGGCTTCCCCTGGCACACAGAAGCCTCTGGAAATCAGCACCGCCAGCGGCGTTCCCAGCTGGGAGCAGCTGCTGCTGGCGGGCAGATGCTGCCAGTTCGACTGCTGCCAAAGGGGAAGAGAGGCAGAGATGTACCCGCACCGGAGCCCTGGGCATGTCCAATAAAGGTGCAAATATGTGGGGAGATTTGTTAGGAAGCATTTCAGCTGTGATGCCAACAGTGGCTTCTCTCCTGGTTCTGTGTGTTCTGGACGAGTAATGCAATGGTTGGGTCTGACAATTAAGAAGCAGATGTTATGTGAATGTTCAAATGAGTAGTGATTATATTGTAATATATCCTCCCATAGTCCTCTTTCCCGTCCCCCTTGTAACAGCCTGGGTAGTCAGGGCATTTGGGGAGGGCTGGCTTGTGACCAGCAGGCAGCGTGTAACAACACCTGACCTCCAGTCGGGATGCAGGAAAGTAATCTCCACCAATGGACAGCAGAGAAAGAGTTGACTGACAAAACTTTTGGAGGGGCTGAGGGTATAAAAGGCAGAGCATCCTTTTTGTAGATGAGCACGTGGCTGCTAATCACAGAGACTCCCAATGATGCGACTTTTCCTTATTCAGTCCTTTGTTAAGGTTTACTAAACCTTTAAATTTTTAAAGTGAGAGTCATTTCTCACACGTGCAATGCTGTGGGCCATTATCTTGGTCTGGTTTCCTTTGCTTGGGTCCCATCTGAGTGCTCAGCTGGGGTACAGGCTGTAGGTGCTTGGGGCAATCCTGGAGTTCCTCTTGGATCCTCTGAACAACAGGGTTTGGCCCATGAGGGGAATTTTTGCTGCTTTGTGACAGATGAGAATTTCCCAGGCTCTTTTGTGTTTTCTGTAGGGAAGGTTGGTTATTGCTTTGCATAAACTCACAGACCAACACAGAGCTGTCCCTTTGTGATGTCAGGGAATGGTTGCCCCATCGTCATAGTGGCATCAGAAGGTTGCATTGGTGCACGGAAGGCCTGAGTGTCAGAGCAGCCCTAGGCCTTGCTCAGATCAGGAGAACTTTCCTGGTCCAAGCATCTGTCAGTAGGCAGCTGCCCACTGACAAGAGGCTTGTTTTTTTAGCGTTTAGAAAAATTGCAGAAATGCCAATAATTAACCATCTGGCCACTGCAGCTTTTGCTGCATATGGCATTACTTATTCCATTTATTATTTCACGAATTTCGCACGTAAGTAGAGGCTTCCCTTCTGCTTATGTTAGGGTGTATCCTAACCTGGCTTTTGCATGTCTTCCTGCTCTTTGTTGGGGGCTGAGTTTCTGATTTTGAAACAGAAAGAGCATTAGGATGCCTCTGCTTTGGTAAAGCTCCTGTCAAGAGGTCCAGCTAAAAGGGGGTGTCTGTAGCCACAGGGGCAGCATTTGCAGGGGAACCTGCAGGGCTTCCGTTCCCTGCACGGGAGAGTCTGTGGCAGCAGAGTCTGTCATTTCCTCAGGTTGCTGGGAGAAGCAAGACACCTTTGAAAATGTAGACTGGCAGATCTTCTTTAAGGCTTTCGAAAAACTCTGCAGTTGTTGCCAGAATTCAGAGAAAGCTTCTTTCTTTTTAAATTTTGTCATGAAAGAATTTGACTAACTTGACCTTTTACTGAGTGCTAAAATAGTTGTTCCCTTTGAAAGGAAGTGCTGCTGTGCTTTAACCACAATAGAACTGCGGCACCTCTGGGGGATTTTGGGGAAGCTTTTCTGGGCAACTATTTCCTGCAAGTTAATCAGAATTAGTGCATGACACTGAGTGAAAAAAAAAAAGACCTGAAGGAGAAGATTTCAGAAGCTGTCTTATGTGTTTGGTAGAACAGGAGCATTGAATGTTAGAAACACTTTGCATTTGCTTGATCATATTTGTATTCATTTCCTGGCTAAACTGGCTGCAGTGTAGGCACAACCAAGAATATTGTCCTGATCTCTTGCTGGCTGTGTGAATGAGATGTGTCTCCTGGAGGGATGTTGTGAAATGGGAAATCTTCTCTGTTTGGGTTGACTTGTTCTGTGGGATTCAGCAGCCCAGGCAGTTTTCTGACAGCATCTGGTTCATTTTCCCTTCCCACTACAGGTCACCTGAAGCGCGTATTCAGCAGCACTGAAGATCCTGAGGTGAGTGAGAAAGGAACATTTCATGTTCCTGGTGTTTAAGAATTGTAGAGGAAGATGTGAGCTTGGCCAGTAGCAGTAGACTGAAGAGGGCCAGCTAGGAAGGCCGAAAGAAAAACCATATTCATGCCTGAAACAAAAGTAACAAAGGCAGCGATAGATATTTTTAAATTTCCTTCTCAGAGTTTGAAGAACTAAAAACCTAGTTTTGAAAAGAGAACGATGCTTGCAGACAGCAGATAGGGAAAATTTAATTAAGAGCAATTTCCTGTACAGTTGAATTAGATCATTTTAATTTAAACAGAGGGACTTAGAATCCTATTCCTATCAAACTTTATGATATCTACTTGGAACATGAGGTGGTAGAACAGGAAGGCCATCTTGCAATGGTGCCTGCAGTATCTGAAGTGCAATGGGCACCTTTGTGGCTGGGGAGCTGCGTGGGCCCAAAGGACGCAGGGCTGGCGGCCGTGAGCAGCTGGAGATGAGGCAGCGTGGGGCCAGGGGGCCAAGAAGGCCAAGGGCACGGTGGCTGTGCCAGCAGCAGTGGGGCAGCAGGAGCAGGGCAGGGAGCGTGGCCCTGTGCTGGGCAGCGCTGCGGCCACAGCTGGAGTGCTGTGTGCAGCTGTGGGCCCTGGGAAGCAGAAAGTCATGGAGGGGCTGCAGCGTGGGCACAGAGGGACAGGGGAGCTGGGCAGGGGGTGCAGCACAAGGCCAGGGAGGAGGGGCTGAGGGAGCTTTAGCCTGGACAATGGGGGCTCATGAGGGACCTTCAGGCAGACTTCCATAGATCCCTGCCTTGGATCCATAGAGCCAATGCTCAGCACGAGGGCTGTCTCCCTGCCAAACATCCCTTCACTGCATCCAAGTGCTTTAGACACTGGTGTGGGTAACACTTTCACATTTTGTTTGTTTATTTGTTTGTTTGCTAGAAGGAGAAGCCTTGTGCAATTTCTCCTTCTCCAGGGAGCTTTTTCTGAATCTCTCCTGGCCTTTTCCAGCCATGGCAGAAACTTTCAGGTTAACGGCTCCCGTGTCTTTTGGCTGCCCAGGGAATCAATGTGTGTTGTGTTTGGGAACTGAGTAGGAAATCAATGCCCTTGCATTCCAGCTGGTGCTCAGAGATTAGAGGAGCTGGGAGGGGCTGGGCTGCATTTCTGATTCCAGCCACTTCAGCACCATCAGTGTGGCCGAGTCCAAGCGAAGAACTTGCCCGAGCACAGACGCACAAAGAGAGCCGTTCCCAGTGCAATGCTCTGGGTCTGATTGCATTCCATAAGGACCTACATGCTCCAGATTCCCCAAGAGTGTGGGTTACTGAAGCAACAGGAGAGCAAGTTCAGGATGGCTGCTGGTTGGGGCACTGCTGCCGAGTGCTGATGTGTGTAGCGACAGAAAGGACAGGATTGATTCAGGGTGACCCCCACGTGGCGAAAAATGTGCTTTCACTCTATGATTTAGAAGTTTAAACAAATGCTTTATTAAGCTATGTTATATTACACTGGTATTATATTAAAACTATACTAAAGAGATATTATACTAAAAACATACGAAAGAAAAACTCGTGACTGTCTCCACACAGCCTTTTATCTAATTATCTAATCAGTCTAAACAACTATCACTAAAATCCAATTAACAAATCACTTTCAGTAAACAATCACTATAACACATTCTTCATGTACTAAAAAACAAGAACAGCAAGGAGAGATAATAATTGTTTTCTCTCCTTCTATGAGTTTCTCACTACCTTCCCTTAAAAAAAACCTAGGAGAGAGAATTATATCTCTCTCCATTCAAAGAATGTAAATACTAGAGCACAGTAAAGAGAGATGATAAAAGTGAGATCTGTCTATCTATCTATTTTAATCTTCCTGGCTCTGCTCCAAAGCAGTGGAAGATGCAAAGCTCACCTAAAGGCATCCCTTCAGGAGAGAAGTAGAGACAAGTTCCATTGACTGATCCTGAGCAGGCAGAGATGTTTCCCCCTCCAGAGATGGTTGCTTTTTCCCGTCATGTTTTCCTACTCCAGCCTTTTCTGACCTGAAGCCTTCATTTGTCCTTTAAATTTTTGCATGTCTTAAGGGAGTGGAACTATCCCATGCTGTAGCTGGGGTCTGGTGACTCTGGTCATACATGCCATGCCATACATGACACATGGTTTCCTTCACTGGCATCCCCAGGGCTGTGTAAGTGCATTCGTTAATGGGGCCTTATGAGAAACTCTGTTACTGCTGGTCAGAATTCTCCGTTGACAAAAGAGGGAGAAGAAACACCTTGGTCCTCCTCCATATACTGAGGTGGCCATAGAGGTTCTCTGACTTCCATCAGAGATCTTTGCATGCATCCTTATCTCCTGAATGACCCGGTTTTCTAACAAGAGTGTGGATGTCAGGAAGGAGGAATGCTGGTGCGGGCCTGAAGGGAAGGTGAACTCCAGAAGTGTCTCTCACAAGGAGTGAGCTCACCCAGGAAGCCCCTGCAGAGCCAGGATGGAGCTGTGGGACAGGGCGGGGAGTCAGTCACTACTGAAAGACAAACAGGACACGGCAGAAGCAGAGGGAGGCCCTCACCAGACCCTTGAGAAATGCCACCCCTTCCCTGTCAGCTGCCTGAGAGGCTGCTGGAGCTTCAGTCCCAGATGGCCCCTGATTGTAGGGCCAGGGTCACTTTGGAATCTGTGCCTCCCCTCGGGCAGAGAACGACCCAGGAGAGCAGCAGCACAGTGCTTTGGGAACGTGTGAGCCCAGCAGTCTGTGAGTCTTGGCCCACAAAGGGCGTATGGGAAGTTGAAACCCATCTTCTCTTGCTTTCTGTGCAGGTGCTTCTAGAGAAAGAGCAGGAGCACACTGCCTCATCTGAGCTGCCATGCCAGACTCAGGGAGAGCTGTTCCCTGCCCGAGGGCAGGAAGAGCAGCTCAGGCAGCAGGTGGAAGAGCCACAGGAGAATGGCCAGGTAAGCCTGACTGGCCAGGGCACAGAGGGAAGGGCAGAGAGAGGGGCATAAACCAGAGCTCTTGGGACTGAGGAGGCCAGGAGTCCCACAGGCAATGGAGGCACAGAGCCTTGCAATCTGCAGAGATCAGCCCTGGGACAGGAGGTTTGCAGGGGAGGCGGATGTGGGGAGGGAAGCAGAAAGAAGGGGCTGAATAAATGTGATTTTGAGGCTGCAAGAGGAAAAAAGCTGAGCCTGATGGCAGCTCTCAGTCCCTTGCTCTGCTTTTGTGTGTACAGAACATCAAGGAAGAGCCACAAGCAGAGCTGTCCGAAGCTCAGGGTGACATCATGGCAGTGAAGAGAAAGAACAAGGAAGACATGGGAAGAATTCAAGAGGAGAATCTCCACCAGCAGAGGGGCGATCAACAAAACCAGGTGAGTGAAAGAGTGGCAGCCACTCCACTCATGAAATATCCTCTCTTTTGTTTGTTAGAGAACATGAAGGAACAGCTGGATGCAGAGCTTCAGACAGCTCACAGTATGATCAAGGCAAGGCATAAGCGGCTGGAGGAAGAAATGAAAATCATCAGAGAGAAACTTAATCGCTTCCGTCAGTCTCTGCAAAACCAAGTGAGTGAAAGAGGGATGCAGCCACTGCAGTCACCAATCTGGTGGTTTCTGCCCTTCTTGCCTTTCCAGTGCAGAGCAGCAGGGAGTGGGGCCATGCCTCTGAGTGCCATGCTGCTGTAGTGTGTGTATCACAGTCACTCTGAAGGACATTTCCTGGTGTGCTGAATCTCAACTGCTGCCCTGGACAGTGAAACTTGTCCTTTGGCCTTTTGGCCAGCAGTCATCCAAATTGATTCCTGCTGGCCTGTTCCTGCTCTCCTTTTTTCTTGAGGTGTTTTTACAGTGGAACTTGGTGACCCAGATGGAGGATTGAAACAAGCTGTTGTATCCCCTGTCAATCTGTTCTTTGCCTTTCCTCACAGTCGATGACTCCTGGCCGACAGGGACAAGCTGTAGTGTCTGACTGCTTTGTTCTGTTTGACTTGAGGTGCAAGTGTTGACATCTCACCGGGCAGCCTGCGAAGACTTGCAGGGAATGTGTGGCAATGAAGAACCCCAAGTTAGGAGTGAGGCACAGGAACAGTGCCCACCAGAAATGCTCCAGGTCCAGCACATCATGGGCTCTGAACCTGCTGCTGCAGCAGCATCACCTCGAGGAAGCCCTTCTGTGAAACCTGGGAACTCAGGCTCGGGCACATCCGGGGAACAGGAGACTGAGGAGGAGTACCTGGAGCTGCTGGGTACGTCTGGGGTGTTTCTTATCTGAGGGACAGTGTGTTGTGTGCAGGTGTCAGCAGAGCTGTACCAAATGCTCCTCCTGAGCTCGGTGTCACAGGGCCATTTAGGACTCCCCAGAGGCAGTGCTGTGCTCCGGGGCAGCGAGAGAGCTCTGGGTGTTCCTGCTGCCTCTGAGGGCACCTGGGACTGGCTTGGGTTTGCCTGAGCTTCTCTCTCTGCTAAAGGCTGAAGCAGGGATTGTTCTTGGATCAGCAGAAGGCTGTGACCTAGCAAATGATCTAGGCAAGTCCTGTGTGCTAGTGGCCAAACTGAACAGAATTTTTAGCTTCCTAAATTCTCCTTAGACTCCTGACTTCCAACCAGTCATCACAGCAAAAAAACTTCACAGAAATAGACTGACTTTGGACTTTTGTCTTTTTGGTTGGGGATTTTTTTTTTGGGGGGTGGGGTAGGATTGCTTTTCTGTTGTTCATTTTTGGTGGGGGTTTTTTGTTGTGTTTTTCTCCATCCTGAAGGAGCCCTTCTACCCCACGTTTTACTGATGTCATTTTTATGACTGTTCCTGTTACCACTACTACATCTGCAGTTTATTTTCATGAGAATGCTATATTTTTGTCAAGAAGAGAATGCTATCTTTTTGTCAATAAGAACTACTTTGAAAGAACATCAGGTTACAGGACAAATAGAGAGCACAAGGTGTTTTCCATGTGCCCCCAAAGAAAAAACAGAGACTTTGATAACAAACTTTATTTAATCTTCTAGTTTTATGCTTATCAAGATGTGTCCAGGAGACACATCCAAGTGGCGTGATCAGATAAAACTGTACTGCGGGCATTTCTCAGGAGAGAGCCTCCAGCCCAGCCATGGTATATCCCTCAGATCCATGGCACTTTTCCATACCTGATTCCCACTCTTTCCCATGACTCTTAGAATCCTACCCATTGGCCCAGGCCCTGCTCAGATCAGTCTCTAGGAAAACACATCAAGCCCTTTGTGATTCTGCAGCACAACCCAATGAATCTGCTTCTTGCCCGTAACAGCTGCCAGTGCTGTGCTCTCAGATAAGAGACCTGGTGGGGCTGAGACCAGAGCCCAGTGGATTCTGTGTCTGCCATCACCTGTTGGGACAAAAAGGGCACTGATCTGTGCCTGGGTGTGGCTGATCTCAAAGCCCATCCTGTTGTGTCCTGAATGGGGGCAACAGCTTGTCCGGGGCTCAGGCTCACTCTGGCTTCTTCCCATCAGTGCCTGTCAGTGCTCATGCTTGGGCTTTGCCAGCCTTGTTGTGGTCAGTGCCCTGTCCCTGAGGGCTGGAGGGACTGCAGAGGCTGGAGCCTTCCTTAGCTGGGAGAGGGGCAGCTTTGAGCTCAGCCTGCTCACAAACAGGTCAGGGTCCTGATGCTGAAAGCCCCGTCAGGATCGGTTACAGCTGGAGCTGCTCTGGTTTACAAATGGGACGGCATTCCTTTGGCAAACTGCTGAAAGGTGGGGAAGATGTCCTCCTCTCCTGGGATTGTATGTCCCTGTGCTTTGTTTCCTGTCAAGAGAACTCTTCAAAGGACTGTACAAATCAGTCTCTGTGCTGGCCACCTGTGCTGCAGGGCTGTCTGGCTGGTTGTGGTTGTTGTTACCCAGCCGACCACAAAGGACTCAGAGCTCCAGGCGCTGGGGCTGCCTTTTGTATCTCCTGGAAGCTGGGATCTCTGCTTTAAAGTCAGCATCTTGCATTTTGTTTCCCTCAGGGAGAATGGTGAACACCACTGAAAATCCCCTGATGAAATACACGCATCTGAATTATATTGGCAGCGGGTGAGTCCAACAGCAGTTACTCCTGTACAACCATGGGCCAGGTGTTTTTGGGGTGGAATGTCTATCCAGCGTGAAGTCAGGCCAGCTGCAAAGATGATCACACGGTGGGGATAGATTGTCCCATCTCTCAATGCTGCTCAGAATTTGTGAGTGGGCTCAGAAGGCATTGTCAGAGATGCCTTGCTACCGAGGTCTTGCCTGCATCAAGGAACAGGACCTGGAAGGTCTCCTTGTCTCTCAAGTGTGGGACAGCTCTGTGTTAATTTCTTTAGCATTTTGTGTATGTCTCAAAATCATACTGGCACACTAATGAAAAGAGAAGAAACTTGCTTGCCTGAAAGATCAACCTATGCCCTATCAAAGCTGTGAGATAACAGTTCCCAGGAACAATTCTTTCCCCTGGTTTGAAGAGGGAAACACTCTGTGGTCAGGATAGGAACCACACTGTTTAGACAGTGAAACCCAAGAGGAAAGACTAAACTCCCTTTAGAAATTGAACCCCAGTGCTTCAGGAACAGGCCCAGTGCCCATGCACTTGAGAGGAAAATGCATCATCTGCCTTCTGGCAGAGCCCTCCTGCATCCTGCAGGTTTTGACACTTCCAGCAGAGATCTCCTGTGTGGGCTGGCTTTCACTGCAAGATCTAAACAGCTTCTCCTTTCTCTGCTTCTGTTTTGTTTCTAGGACTTTTGGAGATGTTTACAGAGCACTCCACAGTGCCACAGGAGGAGAGGTAAATGTCAACAGCCCCTGCAGGCTCTGCTGCACTCGAGGGCTTTCCCCTCTGGTGTGAGCTGTGGCTGGAGCTTTGGACACAGCTGTGCTGAAAAGGCACAAGAAGCACAGACTGGTGCCAGCCCACAGAACACATTTGGGACTTTGTCCTCCTCAGCTGCCAGAAGGAAGGCACGGAGGGCAGCGGTTCCTTTCAGAGAAGGACGCGCTCACTCGCTCCCCATTGCTAAAACAAAGGTGGTGCCTGCGAGCACCTCACTGCTCTTTGGGGCTGCAGCTTCAGAGTCCTGAATTCTCATTTCTGGCTGCCAGCAAATCCATCTGAAAGTTACTGGTAGTTCCTTAGCCACCTGCAGTGCTGCACTTGGGAACTGCACGTAGGGAGAGATCTGCAAGGCGTCCCTGAAAGCCCTAAGCCCTGCCCATATCACAAGATGTATCCACAGAGTATTAAGGCATGGATTCCTTCTTCTGAGTCCCAAACAAAGCAGCAGAGAGTGCGGTCAGAGGTTTGTGGGTGATAACTGAGACACCGCTGTTACCAAGTGGTCAAGGCAAAATGCCAGTGGCCCCACGTGCCCTGTAACTGGCTCCCAAGGGAGCAGAGAAATGGGCTGTTGGAATGTCAGTTCCTGATTACTGCAGTGCCTAATCACAAGGCAGTTTGGCACAGCTCAGCTGTGTCATTGCAAAATCACTCGCTCCACGTGCCTTGTGGTCTCGTGCCACAAACCTCTCAAGTTACTGATTTTCAATGTCATTTTAGGTGGCAATAAAAAAAATAAATCTTCAAGGAGTGAGGAGGAAGGAGCTAACCTTTAATGAAATAATGATCATGAAGAGGTATAGGAGTCCCAATGTTGTGAATTATTTAGACAGGTGAGAGGTCATGGTCTTATCTCATGGATGTGTGCTTACATAAAGCAAACATGAGAGGTTCAAAACCCACTTTGGTCAGTGGCAGCAAGTAAAGCTGTTAATTTTTATTTATTCATATTTCTCTCCTCATCTCCAATGGATGAGAAGAGAGTGCATCTTGTCTGCATGAGTCTTCCCTGGCACAGCTAGTTTGATAATTACTCCAAAATTATTCAAAACCTGGATCAGCTGTATCTTCCTAACTCAATAGCCTCAAAGTTCATTGCCTCCACATTTATTTGGGATTGATTTTTTAAAGTTTCTTAAGTGCAGATGAACCATCCTAAAGTGGATTTCCCTTGGATTGTTGCCCCTCTTTGCCATTGCTATGCATGCCAGGAAGACTAGGTGCTTATTTCCAGAAACACCATGCCTGACATGTTTTTTATCTGGGCTGTTTCTAACTGCACTTTTCATTTGCTGCCCATCTAAGACATCTCCTTTTTCACAGATGTGTCTTTCTCTTTGAGACTGCTCAGATTGCAAATAATGCACAGCCAAGAGGGAATGTCTATTCCTTTGATTCTGTCCTTGTCACAAAGGCATCTGGAAATAAGAAACCTGGAAGCAAAAAATCAACGTAGCCATGCATGTTCATCTCTGCCTGCTTGTTTCCTTCTTTCAGCTACCTTCTGGGCGAGGAACTCTTGCTGGTTATAGAGTACATGGATGGAGGTGTCCTGAGCGACATCGTCAGCCAGACCTGCCTGTCTGAAGATGAGATGGCAGCCATCAGTCGGGAGGTCAGCAATCCCAGCTGTGTTTCCAAGGGCTTGGGCAGGATTGTCTGGGAAACAGGGGCTCAGAACAGGAGAGGTTTCTTGTGCCGAGCTTTGTTTCTGTGTTGCTGGTATGCTATGGGCAAGTAAAAGCATCTCAAGTGAAAGGCCTGCCAGTGCCCCTGCACTCCCTGTACTCAGTGCCAGTACTCTTATCTCCTGCTGTTGTATTCTCGCTCTGTCTCTTGTATTTGTATTTGCTGTTCTCCACCTTGCCTCTCTACATGTTTGCCTGGAGTCTGTCTTCACTGCATTCCTTGCCTGTAAAAGCAAAGGTGCTGGTGGCAGGATTTGAAACAAACAGCAAAGAAAGAAGAGAGAGACTCGTTTCTCTCAGTGCTCAGCTAAAAAGGATAGGAGTGCAGCCAGAATGCTCTTTGCTTCTGAGCACATGCACTGCAGCAGGAGTCATCCTGGCTGGTTGGCAGGGGACAGCCTACAACAGCAGGTGCTGTTGCTCTTTCAAAAGCTGACGTGCCTTTCCTCAGAAAGGTCCTGCTCTGCAAGTGTTGGAGCAGCAAGCTCTTCCTCTCAGTGGCCATTACTGTTCTGCCAGTACTCCCCATTCCCCTGGAGAGGGAATCTTTTAGATTCTTTGTTTCCTTTCTTGTGTGATGAAATCACATCACTCATTTTTGCCCTTCTGTTTCTGTTTTCTCGCTCAGTGCCTGCAAGGACTGGATTTTCTTCATGCAAACGATGTGATCCATCGAGACGTGAAGAGTGACAACATCCTTCTCAGAACCGACGGTTCTGTCAAACTGGGTCAGTATATTCTTGGTCAGGTGCAGCGTTCCAGGGATGTGGGTGTGGGGCTGCTTGGCGTGACTGCCAGCTCCCCAAAAATGGTGCTGGTGGCAGTGCAGGGACCCCTGCTGCGAGCTGAGGGCACAGTTGCAACGTGCACAGAGGTAGAAGGAGCCACAAGCAGTCAAGAGTGGCCTTGCTCTGTGTGTGTCCCTTCCAGAGGGAGGGAGTTACAAGTCTAAAGTTTCCAAAGAACAAAAGCCACTGCTAGAGGCAGTGTAAAACATGGGGGGATTTTTAAAGTCGCCAATGCCAGGAGATTCAACAGAGCAATTTCAAACTTCTGGTGGGGAATTCTTTTGCTTGCTTTCCTAACTGCACAGAATTCAGATAAAACCAGTATTTTGTTTTCTCCTCAGCTGATTTTGGCCTCGCTACTCAGCTCACCCCTGAGCAGAGCAGACGGTGCTCGGTAACCGGGACTCCTTGGTGGATGGCGCCTGAAGTGGTGACAGGTCAACCATATGGCCCCAAAGTGGACATATGGTCTTTTGGAATTGTGGGAATTGAAATGATAGAACAAGAACCTCCTTACTTGGGCGAAAGTTCTGGCACGGTAAGGAGCAAATACTCACTAATCCCACTGTCTTTCTCACCTGTCCCATGTCCTGTGTGCCACTGGACAAAATCCCATTGCCATCTGCTGGAACTACTTCCACCAAGGTCCCCTCCTACAAATGTCCCTGCAACACATCAGCATCTGCTGTACTTTTGGTTGCATCAGTGGGGGAACTCAAGCCTTACCACATGCAAACAAACTCCAAACAAACTCCATTCTCACTCAACACTTTCCTTTGGGTTAGTGGTTCCAGTTCTTTTGTCTGTGTAGATGGCCTTAATAACAGGAAAAAAGCATCTTAAAAGTGTTGTTATCTTTCCAGAAATGAAGGAAGGATACCCAAACCCAACAAAGTTTCTAAAACCGTGGTCTTTAGAGAGGAACCTAACCCTGTGTGCAGTTTCTTCTCACTGGGAAACATGGGCATGAGGGTGTAATGCACAGAGTCTCTTCTGCTTCTTGTGCAGTGCTGCTGAAACACTCAGTGACCGTGTTTCTCTCCTAGCCCAAGCAACATTCTGCACGTCACCAAGCCAGAGCCTGGTGATGTGGAGAGCCTGCCAAAACCTCCTGTTTGTTTCCTGGCACTTTCTGGCATGGGCCTACCATTAATGCATTGACTTGAGCAGCCAAATGACTGGAGGGTGTCCATAGGGATGGAACCTCTCCTCCTTCTGACCTAGACAATTTTTCTTTTGCTGCAAAAATGGGAAGCTGAAATTTTCAGACTGCTGAGAGACAGAGCTGCAAGTGGCTCCTGTGTGCCCAAGCAGGCATTTTCATCCCAATACATTTGTGCAGGCATCTTAATGTGTCTGTGTTGAAGAGGAGATTGTAAATGTTTGTTTCCCTACCTGGCTATTAACTGATGGATTTTCTTTCTTTTCTTCCAATTCCCATTGTTTTCAAGAACAGCACAAAAAGCTTGATGAGTTTTGTTCTAGGGCACGTGCTCTTAAAGGACCAACAAGCACCACAGAGATGCCTTTCATGTACTAACCCTTCAAATTAGCTAGTATAGCAAAGTCCCTCTTCCAAAAGCCCTCTCAAGCTGGCATGAATCCTCAGAGAAGCAAATGTCCTTTTGCTGATGTAGTTCCCACTAACTAGGTCAGGCATTGAAATCAGCTGCCAAGGCAAGATCTGCAGGATGGTGGAAAAGCTGTGGCTGCGTCGGGGTTTGGGTTTTTGGTTGGTAAAGGAAAGTCATCTCTGGGTCTGTGCCAGGGCAGAAACTGCCACTGAAGAACAGAGGTTAAACAAAGGGATCTGGGAGAGCCTTAGAGATGTGAAAGCAGGAGGTGGAGCCTGGTGTCTCCTTTCTCTCCAGGCTACATACCTGATAGCCACAGTAGGGACTCCACAGCTGCGGCAGCCCAAGCTCCTCTCGGCTTTGCTGCGTGACTTCCTGAGCTGCTGCCTGCAGACAGACGAGGAGCGGCGCTGGTCTGCCAAGGAGCTCCTGCAGGTAAAATGTGAAGGGGCTGCAGGTGAAACAGGCTCTGAGGGATGGGCTCCTCCTCCACTCAAGCCCAAGGCAGCAGATGAGCCCCCTTCCTCCTCACCTCCACTCTTGCTGCTCTTCAAATGAAAATGGTGAGGAATCCTAGACTGAGCTGGGCTGGCAGGGCCCTGTAAATGTCCTCTGGTGCAAGTGTCCTGCAATGAGCAGGGACATCTTTAAAGAGATCAGGTTGCTCAGAGCCCTTTGCCACCGGAGCCGGAATGGTTGCAGGGATGGGGCTCCTACAAGCTCTTGGGGCAAGCTGTGCCAGGGTGGCACCATGCTCCGAGTAAACAAGTTCTTCCTTAGACCTACTCTGATTAGGTGCCCTTAGTGTTTAAAAATATTTGTCCATATCCTATTGTAACTGGCCCTGTTAAAAAAGATGTTCCCCACTTTCTTCAAAGCCACTGTGAAGTCTTGGAAAGTGGCAATAAAGTCTCCCTGGGGCCTGTCCTTCACAAAACTGAATAACTCCAGCTCCCTCTGCATTTCCTGTGAGGAGAGGTGCTCTGTCCTCTGACTGTGTCTGTTGCCCTCTTTTGTGATTTGGTGGAGTGTTCAGTTTTATCTAATGGCAAAAGAATTGAAGCAGAGCAATGCAGGGTACAGAGACATGAAATGGTGGTGGAGGAACCCAAGGAAGCCAGTCCCAGCCTAGGGGTCAGAGATTTGGCTGTGGGCAGGAGGGGCTGTGGGGGGCTCACTGTGAGCCTCTGAGGGGCCCTGGTTGGTGCCCCCCAGCCCACCCTCAGAGGTTTCTGCCACGCAAACAGGGACAGCTGGGAGGGACTTGTCCCAGCCCCATCTGCTGCCTGGCACGCTCAAGCAGACGGGAACTGTGCCAGGGTTACTGCCAGGTTGTGTGGCAGAGAGGGAACTGCAGGGCCCAGTGCCACTGGGCTGGCCCTGCTGGGAAGGAAGGTGCCATCCAGCACACGAGGGGCAGGGCATGGAAAGGCAGACACTGCTTTCTGTCCCTGTGGGAATCAGCACAGTGCCTGTCTTTCAAAGGCAGGGACCTATGTGAGTCATTGGAGTTTCCTGAAAGGAAGAAAACCCAGGGACAGAAAGCACCATTTCTAGAGCACTGGCAGGGCAAAAATCCCAGCATGATGAAGACATCACAATAAACAGATGAGTGGGATTCTGGGCCAGGTTTGCCTGTGATGGCAAGGTCTTGCACATTGGGGATGACTGGGGAGCAGATGGTCCCATTGCTCCTCTTTCTGGGTCTTTCCAGCAACTTGATGTATCCTGATTGAGTCCCTGAAACAATGAGCTTGGAAAGTAATGGTTCACTGTTCTTTGTTGTATTTTTTTTTCCGGTGGACAGCATCCATTTGTAACTTCAGCCAAGCCACCATTCATCCTGGCACAAGTCATCAACTCAGTGAAGAAGACGAATAACCCTAACCCTAAACTCTAAACCTAAAACCTAACCCTAACCTTAAATGCTAACCCAAACCCTAACCCTATCCCTATCTCTATCCCTTACCCTTTCCCTTACCCTTTCCCTAACCCCAATCCTAAGCCTAAGCCAAAGCCTAAACCTAAACCCAAACCTGAACCTAAATCTAAATCTAAATCTAAGCCTAAGCCTAAGCCTAAGCCTAAACCTAAGCCTAAACCTAAGCCTAAGCCTAAGCCTAGCCCTAACCCTAGGAGACGAGAACATAGCAATCATGTCAAGATGTTATCTCTGTTACCAATTTAGAGTAGGATTGTAGAGTAGGGTTGCTAAAGAGATTTGAAGCATAGAATTATAGATTAGAGTTGTAATTAATAAAGTTTCTGAAACATCAATTCACTTGGAAGATTCTCCTCCTTCTGACCCCTTCAGAAAATTCAACATTTTTTTCTGAATTACCAATTGTTTTTTATTGGTACTAAGTCACACATATGGCTTTTTTTGTATGGTTTCATAAGTGAGGAGGCCTCTTCTTCATTCATCCTCTCCAGACCGCACTGCCTTTGGAATATGACCCACTGGCTGGTTATGGCGCAGCTGTGGTATTTCTAGTTGAGGCAGAAAGGGCAATGGCATTTGAAGGCAAAACCAAAGGAAGAATGAGGCAGCCCAAACACCCTGTGCAGATGCAGGCCTTCAGCTGTGACTGGAGAGCAATGGGGTTCCTGCCACTTGGATTTGTATCCCTAAATGCAATAATCTCTTTGGCTGGAGGAGAGCCTTGCTCAAGTGAGACAGCAGAAAGATCAGAGAGGGTGCTGGGGAAGGTCTCCTGTGGTGCAGAGCTGTCAGCGCCTGTGAGGTGAGAGCGGGCCCGGCCTTGCCCGGGCTGGAGCCCCAGCAGAGCCCCGGCAGAGGCCGGAGCAGCCTGAGCCCCGGCAGAGGCAGGCTGGAAGGAGGCCCTTGGAGCTGCAAGAGGCAGCAGCCGGGCCCTGGGTGCCTCTTGCTGGGAGCGGGCGAATCCTCCGCTCTCAGGGCCCAGGTGGCAGCTGGCTGCTGCCGAGGGGAAGCGCAGCCGTGCTGGGCACAGCCCGGCCTGGAGGCCATGGCCGTCTGGAGTGTGCCCAGGAGCAGAGAAAGGCCAAGGGCAGCCGCGGGCCGCTGGGCTGGCTAAGGATTCCTCCTCTTCTGCCGGCTGCCCTGCAACTCCTGGCAAAGGCCAGCAGTGTGTGCAGCACTCTGGGCACCGGGGCAGGGAGCCGGGCTGCTCGGCAGGCTGGAGCACAGGGCAGCTCCTTCAGGCCCGGCACTTGTGCCAGGGAAGCGAGGCCAGCGTGAGGCAGGGACAGCTTGGCAGGGCCCATCTGCAGGAGCCAGCGCCTCACGCAGCTCTGGGAGGAAGCGCCTGCAACCCTGCAGTTCTGCACTGAGCCAGAGCAAAGGTGTGAGATGCAGCGTGTTTGGCAGAAATATTCAGGCCCACCAGGCCGGCCTGCTTTGTGCTCTGTGGTGCACAGCAAGCGCTGTGCAATGCAGCTCTGAGCTGCTGGGAGAGAGGCAGTCGGGGATGTGCCTGAGGTGAATCAAGGGGTTAGCTGAAAATGTAAGGAGGATAATTGAAAAGTGAGGATGAGTCGAGGGGCCAGCTGGGAATAGAATTGGGATAGTAGAAGATTGCATATTTTAGTTAAGATTTTAAAATGAGGTAAGAAGCTAAGTTAGTAATACAGCTAGCAGAAATCATGTGCCTTAGTTAAAGCGCAGCAAATAGATTAGGAACATAAAGCTAGGAGTGACAGGGATAGAGGAAGCATTTGTGAAGAAGCTGAGACCATAGAAAGACCTTGCCTTAAGAGTAATTGAACCAGGCTGGTTTTGTCCTGCCTGTAGCTCTGAGCAGGGGTCAGCAGAAGGGAACATGCAGCTCTTGGGCTGGAGCTGAGCTGGAGACCCGGTGTGACAAGCACTGGTGGCCACCATCCCCCTGGTTTTGTTTGTATGGTTCATGGATGGCTGGGGCCCTGGGCAGAGCCCTGACAGCCTGGTCTGACCCCAGGGAAGGAGAAGGAGCCCCTGGAGAAGCTGTTCCAAATGGGGCTGGTGCTGGAGACGCCAAGGACAACCTCAAAGATGACAATCTCTTCCTTGGCCTGGCCAGCTGAAGATGATGGACTTGGATTCTGGCACCTTCTTCAAAGCCAGGCTCCAGGTCCAATTTGCAGGTGAGTCTATAGGTAGGGGGTTGCTCCCGGATCTGGGCATGGCACAGCTGGGCACCAAAGGTTCCCCCTTTGCTGGGGCAGATACAATGAATTCTTCAGTCAGCTGCCCAGCTGCTTTTTGGCTCTGGGCAGCTGCTGAGGGCTGGATGTGCCCTGGCTGGCTGCAGGCTGGGCACATGTGCTGCCCTCCTGCTCTGCTGCCAAAGGCAGCAGGGATGGGCAGCTCTGGGCACTGCCAGCATGGCCTGGGCACCGCAGGCCTTGGCACAAGGGCACAGGAGCCCTCAGCTGACGGGCGGTTTCTGCTTTCTCTCCTTGCAGCCGGGCTCTGCGGCTGCTGAGGCTGCTCTGGGCTCTGCCAGGGCTCTGCTGGGCTCAGCCCTGGGCCCAGCTGGGCTGGCTCTGCCCTCACATTGCTCTGACAGCTTTGCATCAGACGAGCCCGTTGTGAGCACAGCGCCTGAGCTTTCTGCTTTGGCAGGTGAGTGAGACTCTGCTGCAGGCCCAGAGATTGCAGCTGGGGACACACATCCAACTGGCAAGGACCCAAACTCTCCATAGTAGCAGCTGAACGCCTGGATCTGCACAGGGTGTTTTGTCTGTCCCATTCTTCCTTCTTGATTGGCTGGAATTGTGCAATTGCACTTTCTTCCTCCTCTGGCAGTGCCACGAGTGGGCCAAAGCTGGCGAGTGGGCCGTGCTCCTGAGGCAGTGCAGTCTGGAGCTGGTGGATGGAGAATTGCCCTTCTGCACTTCCACACCAGAGCAAAAAGCTGTCAGAGGGACTTTGTGACTCTAAGAAATCCCTGAAAGTTTCAATGGGAATGTTCCGCTCATTCCCAGGCTGAGAAGGAAGGTCGTCTTGTAAAGGATTTGGGCTTTGAAAGAGTTTCCATTCCCAGTCCTGCTTGGAGCTGGAAGGGCACAAAGCAACTTCCTCTTGCCTCGACCACAATTTAAAATAACAATATTGGAAACAATCCCCAAAAACTTTTTAAAAAGACTGCTGAGGTCAGTAAGATGGATCCATGCCATCAGCACATTTACAAAGTAAATAACTTTTCTTTTCAAAAGATCAGTTGCCTCTTAATTCAAAGTTAGAGATGACTTTTCACTGCACACTTGGGTTTTTTTTTTATCTTTCACATTTTATATAGTTTTTGATTACTTTTTCCTTTTTTTTCCTTTCAATAGAAAACATGTCCTATCAAAGGAACATCCTTTGCTCCTGGTTCCCGTGTGGAGCAGCTCCCTTCCTGCTGGCTGAGCTGCTCAGGCAGAGCCCGGCAGCTCCTGGCCCTGCAGGGCTGAGGCTTTTCCCCGTTGCTGGGCACAGACTGATGGAGCAGCACTGCTGAACACGGGCACACAGAGGCACCAGCAGCAGCTGCCTTTGGCCACCTGGGGCTCCAAGGCCCAAACTCTGAGCAGCCAGGGCTGGAAGAGACTGGCAGGATCTGATCCCTGACTCTGGGCAGACAGGGCTGCACAAATGACCCCACAGCAGCAGCAGCAGCACATGGAGCTGACTTTGAGCACAGCCCCTGCCCCTCTTCCCTCCCGTGTGCAGCGGTGTCACAGCAGCCTGAGGCACCTGGGAGCCCCCAGGGCCAGCAGGGACTGGAGATGGCAGCCCTGGGCTCCTGGAGGCTGTGCAAGGAACGGAGCTGGGCATTCCCTGTCCATGGGGAGCTTCCAGATGGAAAAGGCTGCTGTGCCCAGGCAGCTGCAAGGGCACAGAAAGGAGGCTCTGGAGTACTGGATCTGTGCCAGTGCCACAGTCCTGGGCAGCAGCCAGCGAGCCCTGGGGGAACAGAGGGCACAGCAAGAGGGACAGAAGCAGGCAAGGGCAGAGACTGGAGAGAGCCAGGCCTGGGAGCAGGAGCAGCTGCTCCATTGCACTCTTGGAGAAAGCTCTTGGCTGGTTCAAAGCACTGAAAGGCGTGAAGGGCAGAGGAGGAGGCCACAGCAAGCAATGCTCCTGTTTGCACAGCCTCCCCTCTCCGTGTCCCAGAAGGAATTGCATGGACTGTGTTCTTCTCTCCGAGCCGTCTCGTTCAGCATGAGCAGCTCAGCACCAGGAGCTGAAGGAGCTGAAGCCTCAGGCCACAGGAGCTGGGCAAGAGGGAACTTTTGGAGCAAAGTAATGCTGCTAAAATAGACCCAGCTGAATGCAGTGGATAGAATCATGGAATCACAGAACACAGAATCCTTTCTGTTGGAAAAGCCCTCTGAGCTCAGCCAGTTCAGCCGGGCACCCAGCAGTGCCAAGCCCAGCACTAAACCACGTCCCTGAAGTGCCAAGGCCTGGACACCAGCCCTGAGTGAGGCCTGGACAGCAGGCCCTGAGCCAAAGGTGGCCTCTGGATGAACCTTCCTAGCAAACGTTATCTTTGTATCTGCTCCCTAATGAAATATGCATGGTCATTAGCACTGAGATAGATGTAGCCACTCATTAGTGAAACGTGGATTGACCTTTGTGTATTTAGAAGCCAGACAAGGCCATGAAATCTGACATCTGGCCTTGTTTGGGGCTGTATGGTCAAAGTCAGCTCCCTTGGTTCCTCCTTGAGCCCTGGCCAGGCTTTGGGAGGGACCCAAGAGGAGGATGAAAGCAGATGTTGCCACACTAGCAGTGCTGTCAGTTTGTTCATTCAGCACTGTCAGAGCTGGGCCCTCTCCCAGCGGGGTTGGAGCCTCACCTGGGGCTGGAGGCACCTGCAGGAATTCCCAGTGCCCAGGAGTGGCTCTGCAGCCCTTGGCTGTGACAGCTTCCCCAGCTGCTGTGTGGGTCTGGGGGATGGTAAAGGCTGAGGGTAAATGCTGCTGGATCTTTGTTAATCATTGCAGGCAATCTTTGGTGGGGATGGTTGGGTGCATTGCTGAGCTGCTCCTTTTGTGATTCTTTGCTGCTCTGAACTGCAGGAAATGACACTGATTCCTTCAGCTGGAGTCTGTATCTCTGGTGCTGACCCTGCCCACTGGTAAAACAAAACTGGCACAGTCTGGCCAGATGCCAACAAAATGTCATTTGTTCAATGTAAATGTGAGGAATCAGTCCTATCAGAAATTGCCAGCTGGGAAGCCCTTCCCTGGAGTTCCCTGGCTCTGGAGTGGGCTGAGGTCGGAGCCCCTTGTGAGCAGTGGGGCAGTCAGGTAAAAGAAGCTGCACCCCTGGATGGCTTCAAATGCATCCAAAAATTGCAAATGGAAAAGGAAAACACCTTGTGGGTTTGGGCAGACAAAGATGAATTTGTTGAGAGTACATAGGAAACAGCACTTTCAGAAGGAACAATGATTATTGGAATGCTCCCACATGGAGCAACAGAAGGTTTTAATCTTGAGCTAATATGCATTTGTACAAGTGAAATATTGATATAATAAATATCTATATACATATTTATAGTATATAAAGACATATATATATATATTAATATATTCACATATATATGTGAGTATATATGTGTATACACATATGTGTAAAAAATATGTATATATTTTTTATATTGTTTAACACATCCTGCCAGACCCTGTTTGCTCTAAGGGCCCCTGTGGAAAATGCTCTGATCCACGGGGCTCTGTGTGAAGGCTGCTGTGACACTGAGGGACTTGCACAGCAATTCCATCCAGGAGCCTGGGTGCCCCTCAGGGACTGGGACCCAGCCCCTTCCAGCCAGAGGGGAAAGGGCCCCCCAAGCCTTGTTAGCCACAGACAGCATGGTAAAGCTGAACAGCAAAGGACCTGGGGGCATTATTCTGGAATTAAAAAGGTGCCAGCTCCATGGACAACAGAATTCTTGTTCCTAACTCGAATGAGATTGAGAAAAAATAATGAAGAACGGTGTCACTAAAGTACTACTGATGTCTGTAAGGTGTACCTTGATAGTCAGCCAGAATCTTTGTCTGCCACAAATACCTCTGGTGTTTCACCAAGGGATTGGTCATCAAAATGTAATGATGGGTTATGATGGATTGTTGAGCTTCTTTTGTAATTCTTTGCTAATGATGATGTGCTTTGCTGAGCTTATCCTTTTGTAAATCTCTGCAGCTGTGCATGATATAAATGACACAATTCCTTAACTTGGTGTCTGTGTCTTTGGTAGTGACCCTGCCCACTGGTGAAACAGGGCCCCCTTTTGCCTAAGTGTTACCTGGGAAGGCAAAAGCCCTCCCTCCAAAATTCCCCCCTTCCTCCCTGTTCCCCCCTTCATACCCTGAGCATGATGTGCTCTGGTCTGGGGTATGCCCGGGGTCAGTTGGGGTCCCCTGTCCTGGCTGTGTCCCCTGCCCAGCTCCCCCGCAGCCCCAGCCCCTCCCCAGCGTGGCTGGACGAGGGGCAGGACAGGCCTTGGCTGTGCTGCAGCTCAGCAAGAACAAAACCATCTCTGCGTGCTCAGCGCTGTGCTCAGCACCCGGCCCAGCAGTGTCTCAGTGCCAGGGGCTGTGCCCTCAGTCCCTGCCGGGGATTTCCATGGCAACTGCCAGGCCAGGTGACCCAGGTGTCCCCCCAGTGCCGGTTGCCATGGAAACAGTGCCCAGCCCTGCCCCTTTCTGTCTGGCTGACCTGGCCTTTGGCCCTGGCAGTGCCGGTGGCTGCTGGTTCCTGGTGCCAGAGCGGCCAGCGCGGCACAGGGCAGGTGGCCATGGCACAGCCCCCAGCAAGGGATCCCCTCTGGCTCTGGGCACTGACACCAGCCCTGAGCAAGGGCCCAGGGCAGCTTTCCATGGCCACCAACCATCACAACGGGTCCGGGCATTGGTTGCCATGGCACCAAACCAAGGAACGGGTCCCTGTGGCCGTTGCCATGGCACCTGGTGGCACCAACGAGTGTCACTGCAATTGTACCTGGAACAGCCCTGGCACCGCTTTGTCCCAGGGTTGCCATGGCAGCCAAGGGCAGCAACAGCTCTGCAGGCAAGTGGCCATGGAACCTGGCTGCAGAAATGGCTCCTTGGGCTGGTTTCCAAGGAAACCTGAACTGATGGGGGTTGCCATGGCACCCAAACCCAGCAGTGGGGTCCTTGCAGTGTCCATGGCAACAGTCCCTTGCAATGGCACCACTGCATGTTGGGATGATGATGCACCCTCACAGCTGGCCCAGGGCAGGTCTGGAGTGCTTCTGGTGGCAGCTTGGGCTTGGCACACAGTTGAGGAGGATGTCTGTTTTCAGTGGGGAAACTCAGGAGTTTTAGATTGCTTCAAAAACAAATGAAGGAAAATCCCTCTTTGGCTGTGTGCAGCCACTTCTCCAAGCAAAGCAGGTTCCAGGTGAGTGAGGAGAGAGACCATGGGCTTGGGAAATATGAAGCAAGGTTGTCCACACTGGCTCAGAGCTCAAGGCACCACTTCTCTGAGCAGGCCAGGGCTCCTTAGGAGAGTCCCTGGATCAATATCAGTCACTGAATGCTGCAATCACCTCTTGTGTAATAAGAACAGCAATAAAAAGACACCCTTTAAAATAGGACTACATATTTCCTGGAAGCTCTTTGAACTATTTCTCCATAACTGTCAAAGGAAAACCTCCTAATGAACTACACTGGAGCAGAGGGAAATCAAGGCAGAGCCAGGGTTTGTCAGGACTTGCTTGATCCTCATGAGCCTCACTGTGCATTTGGAGTGAGCCCTTGAACCTCAGGGCCTGGGAGGAGATTGCACAAACCTTGCCAGGAGTCAAAGGCAGAGGAAACACCCCAAGTGTCTCCAGGCATTCATGGCTCCCTCTGAGGTCCCTCTCCAACACAGGCTCCTCATGGACTCCTTGGAGGAGAGAATTTGTGGCCAGGATGGCACAAAAACCTCTCAGACAGTGTGGAAAAGAAAATCTAAAGTACCTTCAACACCTTGAGTGTCTCAAAGCATTAATGAGCCCCATTTCGTGTCAGTACAAAGCTCTCCAGGGACTAATTAACGCAGATAATTGGGGCCATGATTGGACAAATATCTCCCAGAGTCTATCCCAAGGGAAACACCAAATACCTTAAAAGAACTGAAGTACCTTGAAGCATTTATGAGCCCCACTGAGTGGTGTTACTGACAAAGCCTCTCTAAGGACTAATTGCAACACATAATTAGAGGCCATGATTGCACAAAGCTCTCAGAGACTCCAAGGCAAAAGCAAAACCCAAAGTCCTTTGAAAAACCTGCAGTCCCTGGAAGCATGAAGGAGCCCCCAGGACCATTCCTGAGCAAGGCTCCGCAGGGACTCCTTCCAGCAGATCCTTGAGGCCATGGGATGTGGGCTAGGGGAGGATGCTGAGGGCAGGACAAGGGGCTGACAGTGCCCAGCCTGGCTGGGGCTGTGCCAGGAGGCCCCCGTGCCTCAGGACAAGGTGTCTCCTCACAGCCCTTGGTGGCACAGACCCTGCTGTGCCCCAGGGCACCAAGACTTGGCTTCTCTTTGTCCCCACCTGTCATCACTGCCTCCAGTTCTCTGCTCTGCCTGGGGCCTGGGGACACTTTCCCTGTGGTGTCCCTGACAGGGATCTCTTCAAAGTACAAGAAACTTCAGTGTTTCAATAGAACTGAGTTCTTAAGGGTTCTTGAGGGTTGTGTGACATCACAAAGCTGGCTTTGACATCACAGAGCTTGCTGTGACATCACAGAGCAGGGTGTGAGGCTATAGAGCAGTGTCTGCTCTCATAGAGGGTGGCTCTGAGGCATCAGAGAGTAGGTTGTGACCTCACCTGGTGGCTGTGTAACATCATAGAGGAGGCTGTGACATCACAGACCAGATTGTGACATCACAGGGTGACTTTGTGACATCAGTCTTCTGCGATGTCACAGCACTGCTGTATGAAATCACAGGGTGACATAGAGTTGGCTCTGTGATATCACAGGGTCAGTGTGATATCACAGGGTCAGTGTGACATCACAGGGGCTGTGTGACATCATGGGGGCAGCATGACATCACAGGGGCTGTGTGACATCTCAGGAGCTGTGTGACATCACAGGGGCAATGTGACATCACAGGTGCAGTGTGAGGTCACTCTGCCCCGGCCCCCCTCACAGTTCCCCCCAGAGCAGTCCAACCCTGCTCGTGCACAGCGGGGTCCCCTGTCCCCCCGGGTCCCCCGGCCCCGCAGCCTCCCCCAGAGGATGTTCCACGGGATCGACCCCAGAGCCTGACACGGGGACGGGGCCCTGGGGGTGGCACAGGGGGACAGGGACTCCCCGGCAGCGTCCCCATGTCCCCCAGGGCCAGAGCCTGGGCCAGGGCTCCTTCACCCTGTTACAAACGAGGCCTTGAGAGCGCTGAAAAACCCCCGGCAAGGGATCAGCCAAAACCAGATTTAATATTAAGGGACAGCAGCACAAAGTTCCTTGGCAAGAGTCACTCTGCTCCTGACTGGACACTTCAGGCACACCAAGGAAACAAAGCAACTACAAAACCAAACAGAATCCAGGCAATAAAACCAGAAATTAACCTGGAACTGTCCCTGTGTGTGCATGTGTGAGTGACACAAGGACAGCAAGGGCAAGGATAAAAGGAACATGGCCTGAAAGCTTAACAGAGCTCAAACTTAACAGGACTTTACTTATACATTAACCTTAACTGATACTTTCAACCTCACAGTTTAGCAAAAGAGCAGAGTATGACAGCATGTAACCTAACTTAAACCTATGACTTCACAATTTAACAGAGGAATAACACTTAACAATATTGAACTTAACATAAAACTTATACTAAAGGTAACTGCTTAGCAAAAGAAAACCTCTCAGCAGCATTTAACTTCACTTAGGCCTTGTGATTTAACCTTCCCTACAGGCCTGACTGACTCAGCTATCCAAGGCACTCAAGCCCCTCAGAGTGCAGCATTTCTGCCACATTTCCCCAGCACAGGCACTCCTGTGTGCACACAGACACAAAGAGTCAGTGCAAGGCACCTGTGAGCAATTCCCCTGAGGGCAGGAAATGCTCACTGTGGGTCCTTTGGCATCTCCCCAGCGGGTGAAGGGTTGAGCCTGGAGGAGTGGGGGGATCGGCCCAGGCTCTGTTGTTGTTCGGGATCCCCGAGTGCAGCAAACGGGAGAGTTCCCGGCTGGGAGAGGCCCCACTCAGAGGGAGTGGCTGGCCCAGGAGAGCTCCAAGGGCTCCTTTTGGAGCGCTGTTTGCAGGGCCCCAAGAGAGGGGCTTCAGTCCCAGCAATGGTTCATCCTGGCCGCACTTGGCATCAGCAGCTTTCTTTGGCAGGGTGAGAACAGGGATGTTGTGCCGCTCAGGGAACACAAACAGGTCCCAGGGCTGCTCCTATAGGAACCAGGAGCTGGTTGGGCAGCAGCAGTGCCTGGAGCAGACAGTGTTTGTGATGAGCTGCAGAGGAGCTGAGCCCAGGGGCTGTTGGCCAAGGCGAGCATTTGTTGCCCAGGGAGCATTTCTCAGCTGGCAGGGCGGCCTGAGAAGGGGAGGGGGGAATGCAGCAGCACAGGCCCATGGAACCAAGGGACCATTGTGACACTGTGGGGCCCTGTGAGACCAAGAGACCATTGTGACACTGTGGGACCCTGTGACAACAAGGGACCATTGTGACACTGTGGGGCCTCATGGAATCATGGAGAGCACTGTGACGTTGCTGGGCCTCATGGATCCATGGGGACTGTACTGACGCTGTGTGGCTCCATGGAATGTAGGGATCATTGTGACACTGAGAGGCCTCATGAAAACAAGGGGCCATTGTGACAGCGTGGGTCTGCATGGAACCATGGAGACCATTCGGACACTTTGGGGTGTTATGGAACCAAGGGGCCATGGTGACACTGAGGGGCACCATGGAAACACAGAGACCATTGTGACACTCAGGGGACTCATGGAAACGCAGAGACCATTGTGACGCTGTGAGGCCTCATGGAATCAGTGAGACCATTGTGATCCTGGGAGGACCATTGTGATATTGTGGGGCCTCGTGAAACCAAGAGGCCTTTGTGACACTGCAGGTCTTCTTGTAATCAAGGGGCCATTGTGACACTGCTGGAACCCATGGAATCAAGTCACCATTATGACACTGCGGGGCCCCATGGATCCAAGGAACCATTGTGACAATATGGAGCCCCACAAAACCAAGGGAACACAAAACAAGTCTGGCTGCTTTGGCCTCCCATAGACTGCCTGACTGGTCCAACTGACCTTTGCATGTTGAGTGTCACTTCTCATCTGCTGCTGAAGCACTGAGGCTCTGTGCTTTCCTTCCCAATGGAAAAGAACTGTCCTCCTGCTCTAGGCACCCATGGCCAGAATTGGGATTTCACCTCCAGAGGTCCTTATATCCAGGGATTCTTCCAATAGGAATATTGCCAGGACAAGTCTGTCTGGCAGTGGTTTCACAAGGGTCACCTCTCATCCGTCCCCAAAACATTGGGAAAGGCTCCATGCTCTCCTTCCTAAGGAAAGAACTGTCTGCTTCTCCAGGTGCCCATGGCTGAGATTGGGTTTCCACCTCCAAAATTCCCTAAATCCAAACTCTGCAATTACTGACAATCTAGCTGGCCGTGGCCTGCTGAGGCTCTCACTTGCCTTCCAAACCTTGAGGCTCTGTGCTTTCCTTCCCATGGAAAAGAACTGTCCTTCTCAGCCAGGTGCCCATGGCCACAATTGGGATTTCACCTCCAACACTGCCTGTTTTGACAGACTGGAGGAGATTGCTGGCTCTAAACATTTTGTGTGTGGGGGAGGAAGGGGCAGGTCCAGCCTTGCCCTGCCCTGTAAGCCCAGCCCTGCCCTGCCCTGTGACCCCAATCCCCTCAGGGGCCTTCAGTGGGTTTACGGTTTCTACCTGAAGGGCGGCACCCTGAACCCCCAGCACCGCCGTTCCACCCTGGGCACTGGGGCCCTCTTGGCTCTACTCAGTGCTGCCGCTGTACTCGGGGCACCCTAAACCCCGCTAGGGACCCGTGTCCTCCCACTGCAGGGATTGTGCGCGACTCACACTGCCCCGATCCTCCACGCACCCGGAGCTCCATTCAGGGCTTGCGTGCCAACTCACCAATTCATCTGCCACCTTTACTCAAATTTGGTGCACAGGAAAAACACCAGCCAGATATTTGTAAGAGGTCAAAATGACACAAAATTCTACTGGCAAAGTGCAAAAAATCAAGAACTTTGGAATAGGATTTAACGCAACATCAAATTACACATAAAACACTAATCATAGCAGTAACTTCATTAACTTAGCCCATTTATCCTGGAAACATTAAAACACGTAAGCTGTTAGGGTGTCCAAAAATGTTCCATATAAAGAGCATTAGAACAAGAAGAAAGAGAGAGAGACAGAAAGACAGAAGCTCTATAGAAAGACACATATATGACTAACAGCTCCTAGGGTTCCAGTGTGGGTGAGACACAAACCCCAGGAGAGGGCAGAGTCCATACCAGGGGCTCACCTTGTGCTCTATATTTTAAGCCCCCAGGCCCTTGTGAGCCTCCCCCAGGTGGGATTTCTGATCACACAGGCAATCAGGGCTGGGTTAGCACTGTACCCACTGTGTGACTGATTGACAGCTCATCCCACAGTGTCTCAGGACATTGATCTCATCCAGCCTCTGACAGTGACCATGGTGACACAGGGGAACCTCATGGAACCGTGGGTCAGTTGTGACAATGTGGGTCCAAGGACACACCGGGGGATGTCATAGGTAGAATAATGATAGAAGAAAAGTATTACCGCGCCTGAGTGGGCGCTGCTGGTGATAGAGAGACGGTGAATCTTGTTTCTTGAATCAGAAGGCTTGATTTATTAAGATATTATATATAATACATTATGACTATACTAATAAGAATATAGAGAGAGGTTTGCAGAGCAGCTAGGCTAGATAGGAAGAGATAGAAAAGAATCCCAACAAAGCTGTGGCCAAGGACTCAGTCCTCTGGCTTACACTTTGTGATTGGCCCTTAATTATAAACATGGGAACATGAACCAATCACCAATCAAAATAGGTGCCCCTGTTGCATTCACCAGCAGCTGATAATAATTGTTTATGTTCTCCTCTGAGGCTTCAGCCTTCAAGAAGACACAGAAATCTGAAATAAAGGATTTCTGTGAAAAAATGTCTGCGACATCTCACCTTTCTAAATTGTATAAAATAAAAAAAATGCTGATGTGGAATGAACAGGAAATTTCTTTACCTGTAGAATATACAATAACTAACAAATCACTAGAACAATGCTACAATATAAGAAAAATGCAAAATACAATGCAAAGAGAATTTGAGTCCATGCAGCTGAGTTTCAGGAACAGTCCAAGAGCCAAAGTTGTTTCCCTTGGAATATCTGAGAGTCCTTTTTGGTCCTGAAAACAACTTGCTGCAAAAGGAATCCCATCAATAGTTATCAAAAAACCATTGACACTCATAACACAATTTTTAAACAGTTTGTGGAATGTCCTTTCTGGCCCTTCAATGCTTCAGAGCTGCTGCCCGCTGTTTTCAATCTTTTTTATTTAATTTTAATTTTTATTTTTTTTTAAATTGAAAAACAAAAGAGCAGCAGCAGAGCAGAGCAGTGCCAGACAAGGAAAGGCCCTGGGGGCCCTGGCCCATACTGGACCAGGAACCCCAAAACTGGCTCACAAAGGGGGACCAGGACCGGTAGGAGAAACCAGAGTCCCCAAAAACATAAGGAGGCCACGCAGTGGGACCAGCCCAGGAATTTTTTGAGCCCAACGGCCCAGGCCAAACCCATGAGGAAGGCTCTGCATATCCACAGGCCTGAACCCTGCTGCCAGTACAATGGCAGCACGGGAAGTGAGACGCTTCCTTTCCCCTAAACCACTGAGGCATGCCAGCAGCAGGGAAATAGAAGCTGCCCCGAGAATCTTCATCTCGGGTCTGGGAATGTTTGTTTCCCACAGCAACATGTCACCACCCCCACCGGGCTGGGGACCAGAGGCAGAACTTTCGGGAGCCCCCTCCCCCCCGCCGCTAGGGCACAAGATGGGCGGCAGAGATGGCAGCCTCTATGGGACAGCAACCGAAACACCACCCCCCAAACCGCCGAGCTTGAAAGCCGGCAGCTGGACTGCCGCAAGAGTCAGCTGGCGGGCAGCCCCCGCTCCACTGAAGGAGAGACCAGACTCTGGGGCCGCTTCCTGGAGCGGGCCCGGGGCTGGCGGGCCGGCCATGGGGGGCGCTGGGCCAGGGTGGGGGCCCACGGGGCTGTGGATGACGCTGGGGCTGGCCTGGAACGCGGCAGTGACTCTGGCCACGGAGGAGCCGGCCGAGGAGGGAATCACGCTGATCGTGGGATCAGCCGCGGGCTGCTCCGAGAGTCCCGCAGGTTCAGCGCCGTTTTCTGCCGCTGACTCTGGGACTGTCTCGGCTTGAAGCGGCGGGGATGCGCGAGAACCCACCTCCGCCGCGTCCCCCAGCCCTGAAAGCAGCGGCAGGCACGACACGGGGCCGGCGCCGTGCCCCGCCGCTGACTCCGGGGTCTGCTGCAGAGGCGCAGTCGCAGTCTCCTTCGGAGCGCAAACAGGCAGCAGCGGGGCCGGGAGAAGCGGCGGGGCATCGCTGTTGCTTAGCAACAGGTCAATCGCCGAAAGTGCTGTTCTCTTCTGCCTTCTCCGACACAGGCTCTGGCGGGGGCGGGGAGGCCGGTGAAACCGCGGGCGGGACCTCCTGGAGTGACGGCTCTAGCAGGGGCGTGGAGGAAGCCTCGGAGACCGGTGCCGCTCCGATGTGTGAAGGAGGCGGAGTCTGAGAGGCCGGCGCTGGCTTGAGCGGCCACTCCCATCCCCCCGGAAAGAGAGAAGGGGGGGGAGGACAACACTCCATCTGAGCATGCTCCGGAGCAAGAGTAAAAAAACTTCTTCGCGCCGCGAAGTTTCAGCCCCCCGCGCCGCGAAGCGGGGGGGGCGAAAAGCCCAAAGTCATCACCCATGGGGTCTTCTGCCAAGGGCGGTGGAAACGGAGCTTTTCCATAACAGTTAGAGATCCATTGAAAACAAGCTGCTCTGCGCTTCAGGACTGGGAAAAGCTTTATAAATGCTGGGTAGATAGAAGGCAACACGCGTCCCTGACTGTAGACGCACTGGATAATTGAGTCCATGCACTCCCAGACGAAAACATCTAAAGCGTACAGGACATCAGTAAAAAACCCAAAAAGCTTTGCCCATCGAAAGAACCCATAGATATCTGTTTCTGACAAAAAGCAACCATCTTCTCTGCACCAATATTTCCAGAGGGCAATAAGCTTTTCCTCTGAAGCGGAGAACTGAATCTCTTCTGGCAAGGCATGTGTCTGCCAAACGAACAGCCACAAGCTATGAAGGGCTGGTTCATCAGGGATAGAAAAGCCCACAGTACCTTCTAAAAGAGTCCAGCTTGCTCTGGCCAGCTCCACAGGTCTGCTGCCCTTTTCCATCATCTTTCCTGATGGTTTTCCAGAAGAAGGTTCTGTTGTGGTCAGCCTTGGCTGTGAACTCTGTCCAAATCAGGATCTTCAGTTCTTCAGCTCCTGGCTTGAATCCACTTTCTTTGGTCACTTCAAAGCAACCATCAAATGCCACACATACAGGATTTTACCCAGTGCAGCAATTTTGCTCCTCTGGTCTTATTAAATTAATTTTTGCTCTGACACGTCGGGTCACCAGATATTACCGCGCCTGAGTGGGCGCTGCTGGTGATAAAGAGACGGTGAATCTTGTTTCTTGAATCAGAAAGCTGAATTTATTAATATAAGATATAATACATTATAGTTATACTAGAAAGAATAAGGAGAGAGGTTTGCAGAGCAGCTAGGCTAGCTAGGAAGAGATAGAAAAGAATCCCAACAAAGCTGTGGCCAAGGACTCAGTCCCCTGGCTTACACTTTGTGATTGGCCCTTAATTATAAACATGGGAACATGAACCAATCACCAATCAAAATAGGTGCCCCTGTTGCATTCCCCAGAAGCTGATAATAATTGTTTATGTTCTCCTCTGAGGCCTCAGCCTTCCAGAAGACACAGAAAACTGAAAGAAAGGATTTCTGTGAAAAAATGTCTGCGACAGAAAAGCCTTTTGAAATGAAGCCTTGTTCAGCCACATCAATAGCTGGCCTATCATCTCTTCTGTGTGCAACTAAGCAGTTACAAGTTCCCATGTGAAGCTATTTTGAGAATGAGACTTTGTGACCATTCTATTCTGAGGGTGAAAAACAAATGCACCTGCAATAACAAGTAATTTGTCCCGTGAGAATCAGTGAAGAGGTAAACAATACAATAGAGAGATTTGATGCACAAGTAAAATCTATTTTATTAACCAATAATCGACTAACTGATAAGAAACCTTTGAATGAACTAAAGGTGCACACAAGGTCTGTTAAACTGTGTAAAATGAGTTGTATGAATAAAGAATAAAGAGTTCTTCTCCATCTTAGCTTAGTCCTATGGGATTTCAGTTCCCCCCTTCTTGACGGCTTTGGGTTCTCCCTTCTTTGGAGCTTTGGGTTCCGCCTTCTTTGGGTCTTTGTCTTCCTTCTTCTCTGGGATCTTGGTTTCCTTCCTCTCTGATGCTTTGGTGTCCTTCTTCTCTGATGCTTTGATTTTCTTCCCTTCTGATGCTTTGCTTTCCTTCCTCTCTGGGATTTTGGTTTCTTTTTTTGGAATTTTGGTTTCCTTATTCTCTCGGGTCTTGGTTTTCCCCTTTGCTGGTATTGGAGGTTGCTTGCCAACAGAGACACTCTTCTTTCCCTTCTTCTGCCTCTCTTCCTCCTTCCTCCTCTCTTCCTCCTCTAAGGCTTTTGCCTCCTCCTCGACCTTTTGAGCTGGCTCCTTCAGCTCCCTTCTGCAGACAAAACAGAAAATATGGCTGAGAGTCCCACCAGAACCTTGGGCTCCCTCGTCCTGGCTGGCCCTGCACTTCATTCCTTGACCCTGAGGCCATTTCCGTGAATTCTCCTCAACCCACAGAGGTTGGGAACATCCCAAGTGAGGGCATGGGTGGAAGGGGACCTCCAGGACCGGCCAAACCTGAGCTTTGCCATCATAAGGTCTTGACTGTGCAAGCTCCCTCTGAAGGCACAGCCAGACCCCTCCAGCCCCTGCCAAAGGCTGATCCAGCAGCTCTCTGCACTGGTGCCTGGAAACGCCCTTTGTCTCTTGGCTTCCCAGTTTAAAGCAGAGCACAGATTGCTGACATCTGCTTAGCTCTCCTACAGTTCTTACTCAGCTCATTCAGCCCCCTTCTCCCTGGGCATAGCTGAAGCATGATTTTAAAGAGTTCAGATTTCAGCTGAGGGTTAGAAGCAATTCCCATTGATCAGGATGTAGGTTAGATAGGCAGACCATAGGTTAATGATTATGAGATGCTTAAGCTGGAGCAGATTGTTCTATTGTTTACCATTAGGAGAGGGAAGTGGAGGAAGTGAACTGTTATAAGAACATCTTGAAACCAGTAGAACAATGGTTAGCACCTGGGCTTGATGTCAATCAATCACTAAGCAGGGGACCTTGGATGGTGCCAGAGGGTCACAGAGACCTGATGAAGACATTCCTGACTTCACCCCCTAAGACCACTGACCCAATTCGAGACACCAACCCAATTCAAGGGAAGAATTGCACAGGAGTGAAGGACCAATGACCTCATTTGAATACAGAGCAGGGATGGGAGGTGCTGGGGTTGTGCAGATGTATTGTGTGTAAGATCTTGGGAAATAAAGAGAGGGCAAAGAACCTTGGACAGCGCGGTCACGCCTTTTAGGGACGGCTCTGGTGCCACCCGCCGGTGTTAATAAACATCCCACTGTCTAACTTTAATTAGTTAGAGAGTCTCTGCCCGTGATCTTCGGTTTTAACGACTCCTAGCCTGCTCCTTCATGAGAACAATCCTATCAGTCAGAAAGCAAAGGCTGCAGGAACTCCTCTCCTGCAAGACAGGCTCTTGTCGGGCAGATTTCCTGCTGGAACCCAGCTGGGACCAAGCAAACCAGTGCTGGCTGCCATGGAAACCACTGGAAGCAGCCTCGTCCGTCTCCTCCCCATGAAACCAACTTCAGCCTGGCCTGAAGAAGTCCTGATGCACAGGCTTGCTTTAAGCACCTCCACTCCCAGCTCCACACTTGGCCTGTGTGTCCTGAGCTGGGCTGCCTTGCTGGAGCTGAGCTTCTCCTGTGCTTGCCTACGGCTGCAGCTGCAGGGGAGCCTAAAGCACAGGAGTTTTTCTGGCTGCTATGCCACCATAAGGAGAACCCTGGCAGATCAGCAGTGCAAGGACTTCATCTGTGGCAGGAGCAGGACCCAAAGCAAGGTTTGCTCTGTGCCCCACGCCTGCCCATACCACAATCCCACTGTTCTGGTGAAGAAGGCAGATGATGAAGAAGATGCCACTCAACACCATGGACTTCAAGACACCTCTAAATGCGGTGCCAAGGCAGGCCCAGAGCCCAGCTCCCCGCAGGCAGCAGCTAAGCCAGGAGGGCTCAGCACTCAAATAGAGAAGATGATGTTCTGTCTCAACAGAAGAAGGTCCTTCCTCTCTTGGCAGCCAGGGAGCTCAGAGTGGCCATCCCTATGTTGCTGCTGGCCTTTGCTCTGCAGCTCCTCTGAGCTCAGAGGCCTTGGAGCAGGGAAGCCCTGCAGGGACAATAACCCGTGGCAGAGCAGGAACCCACGGAAGGCTGACTCACCTGTCCCTGAGAGAGGCCTGAGAGCCACAGTTGATCTCCTGGGGGCTCAGGGAGGAGCTGACACGTGAGGCCGCCCTGGGCACCAGCACCTCAGAGGTGGAGCCTCCCTCCATGTGGCACAGCTCCGGGACATTGCAGGTGGTGTTGAGGTGGCCAGAGAAGGTGGAGGTGACCTGCTGGCTCTCTCCTGGCTGCAGCACACCTGGCAGTGGCAGGATATTGAAAGCCTGGATGGAAGACAAGAGAGATTGAGGTGTTGAGCATGGAAATGGATGCAGAAGAGCATCTTGGAGCTGTAGCCAGAGGGGCCTATTCCCCAAACACTGCCAGAATCACCCTCACCTCATCCTGCATCCATGCCATTGACCAGTGCAGGGACCATGGGGAAAATCTTCTCCCATACTCACAGCACAATGCATTAATTAGTACATTACATGAAAGTGAACTAGGATGTCTCCTGGCAGTAGAAATTCTCTCTGATGCACAATTTGCCATTACAAAGTTTCAAAACTTCCTGCTTTTAGAAAAGGAGGAGACTCAGAGTGAGAGCTCTTGGAGCTGAGGGAAGGAGTCCAGCCCAGCTCATCTGACTCCTGAGGCTCTTCCCCTCTCTCTCTGATTTAAATGCTTCTTTCTCAAGGTGCTACAGCAAAATCTCCTGCAACAATTTCCTGTGGAGCACTTGAGGAGTTCCAGGGGGAGCAGTGCCCTCCACAGGTGCTGCACAGCATCCTTGGGCAGCCCTGCAACGTGTCCTGCACGGCCTCTCCAACAAGCAGCTGCTCCAGCAGCACTTTGCGATGGCCTGCAGGGATGGGAGGCCCCTCTGTGGCCAATGCTGAGGGCCCCCAGTGGCACTGGCAGCTCCAGCCCTGCTTGCCACACTGACAATGGGCAAGGGAGTCAGATTCCCTCTTGCCTTCTCTGCTCCCAGGGCAGTGTGCGCCACGTCCAGGGAGCACCTGAATCCCTCCAAGCCTCGAGGCAGGTGAGGGTGCTCAGGATTTGGTGCTGGCACCCAAAAAACAAGCCATTTTCTGTGCTGGGAGGAAGAGACAGCCCCTCTGCAAAGTCTGCCTTTGTCAGACAGCTCCAGGGCCAGCAGTGCAATAGCAGCTCTGGGTGAAAGCAGAGCCCTGCAAACAGGGAGTCTGGCTGCCTTGGGAAGAGGGTCCATGGAGATCAGCATAATCCCAGCTTGCTCTGTGAGGGAAGCTGGAGGTGTTACCATGATGATGCAGAGAAAAGCCTCATCTTACACTGGGAAGGAAACAAGGCAAAAAAATCCCACACTCAGCACAGGCCTGTAGGATCTGAGCCAGCTTCTCCAAGGAAAACTCTCCTATTTCTCCCTCCCCCTCAGCCCATGTCCAGCCACGTGCCCTGCTGCCCAGCCCACTGTCAGGGCACAGCACAGCAGGGCAGCAAAAAGGGAGCTCAGCATGAGCAGGACTTGGTGCTGGCAGGCTGGGGAGGCAAAGCAAGCAGTCGGTGTACAAGAAAATCTACCTCTGCTCCTGAAGAGTGGGTAAAATCCTGCACTTCTTTCAGGGCTCTGGCTGCCTCCTCCTGCCCAGTCCTGAAGTGCCTCCATCGAGTTGCCGCACAATCCAGACTGGTTCTCCTCTCCTTCGGTGGCTGGGGTTTGAATTTAGGTGGGTGGAGCTCATCTCTGGAAAATAAATAACTATGAACAGGGACCTGCAGTGGGAGAGAGGGAGGGAGGGACACCTGCACGAGCAGCTCCTGGCCAGGATGCAGCCCCTGGCTGGGTGCTGGCTCGTTGGACTGAGAAATGGTTTGATCCAGCCCTTCCCAATCCAGGCTGGGGCAGGTCTGTTCTAAAGGCAGCCCAGGGATGGCACTGAGGTGCTGCAGCAGCTGCAACTGCTCGCATTGAGCAATTACAGAGGACAGGCATTTACACCTGGTGGGGATGCAAAAAGCACAGTGGGAGAGGAAAAGACAGAGAAGGCAGCAAAAAGGTGAGATTTGAGACACCGAGGGGCAGACCCAGCCAGTGCCCAGCCAGCACAGCCCACCCAGTGCCCAAGGCCAGAAACTCTGCAGCTCCACCAGGGATTTATCAGGAATGTTCCCCTGACACCGCTGGGGGGTTGGTTGACATTTTACAACACTCCCAGGTGACTCAGGTCGCATTCCCCATCCATCCTTCCTTCCATCCATACATACACAGGCTGTGGTGCTGGGATCCTGCCAAGCTCTGCCAGCCTTGGGCTTGGGGAGATTTCTGCCAGCCGTCCTGAGCTCCGTAATTGTGCTCTCTGTTCCAGGAAGCAAGCAAGAAAGATTTTAAAAAACCCAAAACAAACCACAACAGAGAAACCTAAAAAACCTTCAACAGCTCAACCCTGCTCAAGTTATTTCTTTAGGGACAGCTACCACTCTCCAGCTGAAATGCTGGGCTTTTGGGGAAAAAGAAAATTACATGTTCACCTCCAAATTGAAAAGGATTAAGCTAAGAGAACCTTTCAAACTAAAAGTTACTGTCCGAAAGGTTTTATCTTTGCAAGAAATCTCTAGGTAAGACCAGCCTGACGGTTAAACAACTGGTTCTTCTGGTGGGGAGAAACCCTCCTCTTTAAGGGAAGCAGCCTGATAGTTAAAAGCAACTGTTTGCTCAAACTTCAGGCTCCCTGGCACAGCCTGCATTGCCTTTCCTTCCTGTTCACTGATTTACAGGCAGTGCCACGACGGCCCGGGTTCAGATGTTTGGTGCCATCCGTGGAATTTGGCATTGCCATTTCCATATGTTTTAATCGAAGTTTCAGTCCTTGCAACCACTCTTCAAATGCCAGCTTTCCTTTCTTTTACAGAAAGCTCAAGGTTCCCAGAAGACTTCTGACATCCTCTCTTGCGCTCAGAGAGATGACATTTTCAAACAGATGTTTCCAAAGTTACCAGCATTTGAAAGAATAATGACCTCAAATGCCCCCTGGATTCCAGCTAAGCCCAACTCCATTCTGTGTCAGACACTGAGATTCCCACCTCTAAGGCAGGAGCTGTTTGTGCCCCCGTCCCTCCTGTCCTTCTCCCCAGCAGCCTGTGCCTGTTTTCCCCGGCAGAATCCCTGTCCCTGTGCACCCTGCCAGGAGCAGCTGCACACAGGCTCACATCTCCCCTTGCCCTCACCAGGGGGTTTCTCTCATCCCCGAACACGCCGATGAGAACGTTGGTGCGATGAGTGCCCAGGGCCTGCACTGCCACCACAACTGGGATCTCTGCTGTGCTCTGGGGCTGCACAATCCCACAGGGCTTGGGGCTGGAGTAGAGCACAGCAGAGTCCTCCTTGCGCTTCTGGAAGGGACACAATGAAACGCAGATTCAGAGGGACCTCTCAAGAAACTGTAGGCTCCTTAACATCCACCACAACAGAAACTTACACACACCTTTAAAGCTCCCCAGGACAAAGGTCAAAGGCACAAACAAGATGCAAGAATTGTAGGGTTAGCACTCCCAGGGGATCCTGCAAGGAGGCTGCCAGCAAAGGCACTGGTGTCTGTGGGTGCAGCAGCTTTTCACAACCCTCTAAGATCTCCCACAGGAAAACACCCTGAGGACTAGAGCATCAACTGTTTTTTCAGGAGCTTAAACTGCCTCCTAAAGTTTACAGTTTGGTAGGATCCTGCTCTCAGCAGATCTTTAAGACTGAATAGAAAGCAGCAAGGTCTTATCCAAACCCTTGGTTCCCCTAATAATCTCCTCAGGAATATTTGACAGGAGGAGGTGGATGTGATGCCAAACCTGGGGAATAAGCCCGTAGCAGCCAGGAAGGTGGCTGGGATTCCTAATGAGGATCTTTCTCTCGTAGGGCACCTTCAGGTGGCACTCATCACACAGCAGCACTGGGGAGGACACTTGGAGCTCAGGAACGAGACATCTGGGCAAAGAGATGACCCCAGGACAATCAGAGATACTGAGAGAATGGAGAATGCCTACCCCCAAAGACTGTGAAATGGAGCAGAACCCATTGGTCACTGTCAAATGCATATTGAAGAGCCCTACAGGGATAAATTGCCTTCTACCTCTTCCCACTCCCACATGTCTTGTCAAGGAGGGGCAAACCCTGAGAGGCAGCACCCAGAGGCTGCCAAGCGCCCCAGGCAGAGCACTTTGCCCCACAGCTGCCTCAGCCCCTCCTTTACCCAAGAAGGCTTGCAAGGACTCCTGCAACAGTGCCAGTGACCCACGAGCTCTGGGGAAGCCTTCCCAACAAGGATCAGTGCTCCCTAAGGCTCAAGGAACACACAGCTCCAGGGTCTCAGTAAAACTGACTCCCTTCTCTGCCATTGTGCTGTTGCCCTGCCTGAGAACTCAGCTCTTTGCCCCAGCCCTGGAGGGCACGAGACAGCAGCTGCCCCACAGAGGGGCTGATCAGCCCCTGCCAGGCCCTGCAGCTCCCTGGCTCCTTCACTGCACAGCTCCAGGCACTGCCTGGCCCCAGCTCCACCTGCTGTACACAGTGGCAGCCCAGGCACTGCCTGGATGGCTCTGCCTGGCACAGGGAACAGCACCAGGGAGCTGCATCCCTCTGGGCATCACACTGACACCCACAGCAGCACAGCAGCATGGAATTCTGCTGCAGCAACAACGACTTTTGCTCTCAACTCTGACAACATTAAAGCTCAAAACGGGAAGCAGAGGGAAGGACAAAAACTGGAGCTGACCTGCCACATCAAGGGCTGCTTTCCCCTTGTCACACCTTGCCCTCCCCACTCTTGCTGGGAGCCACTTCTCCCCTGCCATGTGCCCTCATGGACAGAGGCAGAGCCTGACTCTCAGCAGCTGCTTGGTGTGGCCCAAACCAGTGCACCGTGCTCACAGCCAGCACAACTCCATCTCTTGCAGCCTGAAGGAGAGGAGGCCCTCAGGAAATTTGTTCCACCTCAAGCACCAAAAACAAGGCCAATCAATGATATCATTCCTGGTGCCTTTAGAAGAGGGCCCAGGACCGTGCTGGGCTGCGAGCAAACGTGCTTTTCACCACGGGCTTCTGCCCAAGCACTGCTGTTCTCGTGTCCAGCTGGCACAACATGAGGGCATTCAGCAGCACTTCTCCTTGGCAGCTGCAGCCAGCACAGCCTGGGCAAGGCAGTGCCTGGGGGAGGCCAGGCAAGGGCTGGTACCTGGCTGTGATGATCAGGGATGCCACTCCCTTGCCAATACCCTCCAGGTCCACCAGCAATCTCCGGTAGAACTCCATCACCGTGTTGGAGCACAGGGTCACCTGGTGGAAGAGAAGAACAGTTAATGCTTCCTTACAAAAGCTCATTACCCACGGGTGATAACCTCCAGTTCCTGAGGGAGGATTTGCCCTTCATTCTTCTGCTGCTCCATGTGTAGAGCACAGTCTCAGAGTAACAAAAGCCTTCTGGCAATACCACATTTGTTAAACACACCTTGCTATAAGGGCACAGGTCAGTGTTGGGAAATTTAGGAGACTAGAGAATGGAAAAGTACAAGACTGTGGCTAATTCCAAGTCCTGCACCTGTGAGATAGCGTGTCCTTGGGCCTAGCTGTAGTAGGATAACAAATAGTGAGAGAGACATGAGAAAAGAGAGATGTAACCCCTAAGGAATGAGGAAGAGTTAATGGTATAGTTTAACCAATAGATTGCTTGGCTTACAGAATATTCATAAGCTTATTATTTGCTGTATAAGTGTTTGAAGCTTTCTTCAATAAACTGGACCTGTGATGAACCACCTGGTGTCCTGGTCCCCTTCCTATGTCAGGTCAGCTACGTTAAAACATTAGACTACAGCTCCATGCAACACTGCATTCAAATTAAGGGGCCAATTTCTCATCTGACTACAAAGACATCCATGCCGAGGAAATCTGACTCGACCACAACGAGTTCAGCTTTACAGCAGGAGGCTGAGGGCAAAGTGTGGCCCAGCAGGTGCTGGGCAGTTCATGGCTGCCCTTGGACCCTGACCCCAGGCTGGCTCTGAGAACTCCGGCCCCACGCCAGGAGTGGGGAACTGCCCCGGGCTGGGCAATGACCAGAGGCAGAACCCTCAGAACTGCCCCAGGGTGAGCACTGACCAGAGGCAGAACCCTCAGAACTGCCCCAGGCTGGGCATTGACCACAGGCAGAACCCTCAGAACTGCCCCAGGCTGGGCATTGACCACAGGCAGAACCCTCAGAGCCTCTTGCTCTACGCCGCAAGAGACAAGCCACCAACGGGACCAGGCAGAGGAGAAAGGAGGAGGATCTCTGTCTTGAAGTTCCACAAGGAAGGGTTTATCCCAAGCAAAAGGGTCAAAGCCTAAAGAGCCCTGGACACTCCCGTGCAAGGGCTTTTGTACAGATACAAATCAGAGGGTGAATACAAACAGCAAGCCAAAAGGGAATCCTCAGGGGAGCACTGAGGGGATTACATCAAGTGTCTGGGGCCACTTTGGGTAGGAGGGTGGGGAGGATGGCTCACATGGGCCAATGGGGCCTCCAGGAATAGGGGAATTCCAAAGGGGCATTGCAGACAGGGATTGGCTCCAGGTTAAATTGGCAAAGAAGGTTGGGGAACAAAAGGGGCTGGGTTTGACAGGCAGGGAAAGAGCTGGAACAAGGGGCAGGGAATGGCATGAGGGACAGCTTTGAGGGAGGCTAAAACCCAGGGGTAAACCAACTCAGGGAGAACACGGGGTACCACAGAACAAACCACTTAACAAGGAATCAATACAATAAATTTGAACCGCTACACATGGCTGCAGATTTTTTTGTCTCCACTGGAGCTTCCTGCAGTGAACACAAATCATTCTGCTGCCCAGGAGGGGGGAAATGACACCACAAAGAAAAGCTCACTGCTTGATACAATGACATCTCTCTAACAGCCACCTTCTGCCCTCATCCTTGCTCTGCCCCATTGCAATCAAATCAATCGCTCTCAAAAACACAAGAATGGCTTCAGGCCTTGACCATAAGGTCTGTGAACTCAGGCATATGATTTTGGAAAGCAAACAGTGCTCTTTGAGGAACATCCCGAGTAAGCCAGCCAGCAGAGGCATCCCAGCAGTGCATATCTCTCAGTGCCAGCATGCTCCAAGCTGGCACCAGAGCTAAAGCCCTCCCACCCTGCAGTGCAGCTCCAGCCCTGGTGCTGCAGCGGCTGTGGCTGGGCTCTTGCCGTACCTCGATGTCCCGGTGTCCCTGGGGGAGGATGGTGCCTCCGCTGGGATTGATGGTGAACTCCCTGGGCTCCACACGGAAATGGATTCCCTTGCTCCAGGCCGGGTCGGTGTCCCTGCGGATCTGATCCACGCTGTCCACAGCCGGCTGCGTGCCATCGTCCGACATGCGGAGCTGGAACGTCAGGGGCACCGTGGAGCTGTTGGTGAGGCGGCAGCGCTGCGTGTAGGGAAAGCCTGGGCAAGGACACAAATATCCATTCAGGCACCCAGCAGGCCATGATCCTGGGGGCAAGATCCTGGCAGGATCAAAGTGGCATTGGAGTGGAGCTCTCTATGATCTGAACTACAGCTCACCCAGAAGCTGCGTGAGGAATTAATCGTCACTTAGCTCCCTTTGACACAGATTCCAGACTGCAGCCTTGAAAATGTCCACTCCTAGCCCTGCTGAACACTGCAAGCTTCTCTCTTTGTGATGGGGCCAAGCTCCCTCACCTGCCCCAAACCAGCACCAGTTCTCTCTCAGTGATGAGTGTGCACCCAGACCCAGCATTTACTCTGAGAATTCAAGCTGTCCAATTCCCTGCTCAGCCTGCCAACACTCCCACCTTTTTCAAGACATATAAAGAGTGAGTTGTCAGTAAGAAGAAGCTACAGCAAAAGAAAGTGAGGATGGAATCCGCAACTAGAACGTGAGGCAAAGAACCCTAATGCAGCTTCTCTCTGCAGGATCCTTAAGGCATCTCTTGCTTTGGGCCAAACAGACTGAGCACGTGACAGCTCAGAGCCCGCTCAGCTGGGGGCACAGCCGAGCCTTGCTTTGAGATTAGCAATCAGGAACCAGGTCCCACCTCAGCCCACAAACAGGGACATCACAGCCGTGCTGCTCACTGAGAGTGCTGCCTGCAAGGGTTTACCCCACTTTGGCTCTGAGATTTGCTTTCCATCCTGCAAAGCCAGAGATACAGCCACTCATGGTGGGGATGTCCTGCAGAGCGCGCAGAGCAGCCACAGCCTGCTCTGCACTGCACATCTGGCTGGGCTGGCCAGCTCTGTGGGGAGGAGACTTCTCCCCAGGCCTGCTCACCAAGAGTCAATGGGACACAGATGGGGAGGAAAAACAACTGCAGCTGCAGCCCAGAGCTTCTCTGTGCCCATCCAAGTGACCACTGCCAGCTCCAGCAGGGACTCCAGCAGGGAGGCAAGAGAGGCACAAAAAGGACAAACCCAGATGTCAAAACCTCCAAGGAGACTGAGGCCAGCACATGCAGACAACAGTCAAGAGTTACAAAGAAGCAAAAATACAACAGCTGCCTTCAGCCGAAGAGCCCTTAGGAATGAAAATGGATTCAGCAGGATCAATCTCCTGCTTCAGAACCATATTTCCATCTGTTGCCTTTCTTCTTTCATTCCTTCCAAAGTCAACTTGACACGTGCCTCCGTGGTGATGCAGGCTGGGGAAGAAGCAGCTCAAGAAAGGCAATGAGTTTCCTTCAGAAGTTCATGAACTTCATTGTTCTGGCTTTAGGCTTGGCAGTGAACGTTGCCCTGGGTCTGGGAAGGGGGACAGGGGTTCTGGGGGGTTTGGGGCGGTTTTGGCCCTGGGCTGGGCTTTTCCCTGGGGGGTTCTTGGGAGTTGTGGCGTGATGCCGTGGGCGGCTGTGCAGTGGGAGCTGAGGCTGGGCAGGGAGCGGAGCTTCCCTTCCTCCCGCTCGGGGGTCGCAGCTCGGCCGCTGCTGCTGCGGGAGGTTTGTGCTTGGCCCGGGGCTGCCCTGGCTGCAGCTCAGCGCTGGCACCGACCCTGCCTGCCTGCCCCGCTGCTGCTGCTGCTGCTGCTGCTGGGCACTGCCCGCATCCTCCTGCCCTCTGGGGCTTTGCAAAAGGAGCATTTCCTCCTTCCCTTCCCTTCCCGCACCGGCTGGGGGGGATCCCTGGCCTGCCAGAGCCCACAGCTCCTCCTGCTGTCACCAGAACTCCACCAAAGGGGAAAAACAGGACTTGGCATCTGGGAAATGTCTGTCCTTGCCTTCTTGTCTGTGCTCTCCTGAGACAGTCTAGCAAAGAACTGTTATTCCTTTTCCCACACTTTTGCCTGGGAGCCCTGTCATTTCGAAGGGATAATCATTTGGAGGGAGGGGCTCATCTTTCCATTGCAGCAAGATTCCCACCTTCCTTGGCAGACATCTGTCTTTTAAAGCAGCACAGAGACACCAGAAAATTCTGCCTTTCTATTCCTTGCTTCCACTGGATCTCACAATGGCAAAATGACCCCTGAGGCAGCAGCAGCAGCAGCAGCTCTGCAGTTCACAGCCTGAAGAGGCTGCTGGGGCAGAGCAGGAGTGAGGGATGCTTTTCTGTTGGAAGGCACACATCCCTGAGGCTGTGTCCCAGCCCAGGGAACACTCACCAAAGGAGATGTCCCCGAAGTCGAGCTCAGCGAGGTCGAAGTGTAAACTCGGTGCAGTGACGCTGCCCCTGCAGGCCGAGGACAGAGCAGGCAATGGCTCGGTTAAAGGCATTGCAAAGCTCCGGCTGTCGTGGCTCGGGGGCACAAAACCCGGGCTCAGGGCACCCGGGGTTTCCAACCAACACAGCCCCGTGTGCTCAGCACAGGGCCCTGGGCACAGGAGGCAGCTCCAGCCAAGGGGCAGCAGCCAACAGCCCCTGATGGGCTCTGGGCACAGGGCAGGCAGGAGAAGCCCCCGGGTTGCTGGGGGTCCCATGAAGGACCCTGAACACACACCCAGACATGGCTCCGTGCCTCAGTTTCCCCATCTGCAATGGCATGGACATCAAGGTGTCCCCACTAACTTCTGTAAGCAGCCCTTCCAACCACAGCTTCCCTGCTTTGCTCCTTCTGAGCTGCAACTGCTGTTCCCATGGAGGAGCTTTCTCAAGAGAGTTTGACCCACACAATCATTACAGACACTTTCTGAGATATGAATCCAGGGCATTCCCAAACATCCTCTGAAAAGAGCAGCAACAGTTCTACCCAGGGCACAGATGAATCCTAGAGGAAAGGACCAGCTTGTCAGCAGTGCACCAGCTGGCACAGCCAAGAGCAAGAGCTTCAACAACCAAACTTGGCTGTCCTGAATCTAGCACAGCACCTCACCTTCCCTTGAACTCAGCAGACACACTCCAAAAGCCACCAACATCCACTGAAATCAGCACTTGAAGCTGCACAACATTCACCAGTTGATTTCATGGTTGATGCCAATCAGTGCCCACTCTGCCTTTTGGTTCAAAATCAAGAACCAGTCAGCTGTGTCCTCTATTGTACTCACAGGACTGCCCCTGGCTCTGCTCTGCACATCTCAACAAGAGACACCTGCCCCTGCTCAAGGAGAAAGCTGCTTATGCACAAACACCCCATGGCCATTTTGGGGGAGGGACAGAGGAGAATCAATTATTTGATGGTGAAAGGTTCCCTCTTGATTTCCAAATGAAAAAAGCAGCACTTTTTCTCCAAAAACAAAGCCAGCAGATTTGTTTCTGCACTATGGGCAGACCTGCTCACCACTTTTCTCTTGCTAAGGAATAACTTCCTTGTTCTTCTTTACCCATCTCCCTTATCTCATTGGTACCATCAGGTGCAGATTGCTTTCATTTCTTCACTGCCTTGAGCCAGTGCTGCCCAAGAGCAGCAGCCCAGCTCCAAAGCTGCAGAGCAGCCAGCATCAGCTCTCCTGCTTCCACTCCATTATCCTGCAGCACATGGCTCAGGCTGGCAGGGACAAGGCCTCACGCTGCTGTGGTGCTGAGCACTGAGCTCTGCCTCCCCTATGATCCGCCCTTCTCCCTGTGGCTGGGCCAGGATTGTCTCTTGCCATGGCACCAGCCCACAGTTCCTGACTCCCACATCAGCGCTTTGCTGGCTGTGCAAAGGAGGCACCAGAGCCCTCTGGGCACAGGAGCTGGGGGCACAGCTTGTGCCCCACAGCATGGCCATGAGAGGTGAGCTGAGGCTGCTGCTGCCCATCTGGCATGGATTATTCACACAAGGTTTTACAAACACTGCTGCTGCTGCTGCAGAATCAGCCAGGCTGGCCCATCTGCAAAGCCCTGGGGGCCTTGCTGGGTGTTCAGGTGGGACATCCCAGAGCAGCTGCTGCCCAAAGCTGATCCATCCCACTGCCTGCCATGGCCCAAGGCACAGGGAGATCCCTGCAGGGACGAGTCATTCCAGCTCCCAGCCACCACACAGGGCAGGAGGCAGCCTGACACCAAAGCAATGCCAGCGGCAGAGCAGAGATTCAGACCTCAGGAAACACCTTTCTCCTCTGCTCCACCCCAAAAGGAGGCAGGTGGGGGATGTCCCAGAGACAGCTACAGATGTGCCCACCCAGCTCCCAGGGTCCTTACTTGATGGTCAGGATGGCAGGCGTAGGAGATCCAGCCACACTGAACTGGAACTCCTCCTCAAAGCTCCCCAGCACGGTGGCACTGAAGGAGATCTGCACACTCTGGCTCCCACCTGCTGCAATGATGCCCTCCTCGGGGGCAAACTTGAAACACAAGCCCAGGTTGGTGGCTGAAGGGAGACAGGTGAAGGGAGCATCAATAGCTCCTGGGTTCATCAGTTTCACCTGCAGCAGCAAGAGAGCAAAATGGAAATACGTGTGGAATCTCCCCTTCTTGTGAGTTATTGTCTAATGATGCAATGAACACCCAGAAAAGGCAGAAGATGCTTTGTGCTGCTGAATGGCAGAAGTCCAAAGATTCAACAGGACAACTTCTGCCTTTGGGTTTTCATGCAGAGCAGTGGCAACTCCACAGAACTGCAGTCACCCTGGGCTTATCCCATGGGCACAGAGCAGTGCCCCTCTGCTCAGCAGCACCAAGCGCATTGAGAGCTGGCGCTGAGAGCAACGTGGGCTGATTGCAGCTGCCTAGGGAATCACCCCAGAGCTGCTGCTGCCCCAGTGAGCACAGCTCCAACAGCACCATCTGCTCATTCACCTTTTCCCAGACCATGAAAACAATACATTGAGAATGAGGCATCAGCGTCAAAATGTACAGAGAGCACCATCGTTTGTAACAAATCTCAGCGTGTCTTTCCCATCCACAGCCAAGATTTTGAAAGTGTCTGCCATGATGCAGTGCCTCATGAAGTTTTTGCAAGCTTGACTCTACTGGGGGGGAGACAAATAGGTAGAAAAACCCTTTGCTTTATTCCCAGGATCACTTTTCTCTTTCTAGAGCCAGAGATGCACCGAGGTTGAAGTGCTGTGAGGGACTGGTCAGCAAGGGAGAGAACTCCCAAGGATTTCCTGTGATTGCAGCAATAAGCAGAAGACACTTGGCTGGCAGCTGTTGGCAGTGGGCTGAAGCTCAAAGGCAGCCACTTTGGTGCAGCTGCTTCTGCAGAGCCCAGTCCAAAGGTGCCTTGTGTCTGGCACTGCCACAAAAGCCTCTGAACATGCAGCTTTTTGACCCAGGCTTGGTTTCATGTGCCAAGGAGTTGTTTTGCAGGAAGCCTCCCAGCTGATCCCTAAGGAAGGCTGCCCAAAAGCAGGGACTGGGGCTTCAGGAACAACTGACACACCTTTGTGTCCCCCCAGATTTGAGCAGTCCATCAAATATTCCCTGCTCACAGCTGCCCAGGTTGGCAGCAATTCCACAGCTGCACCAGGCTTGCTGCTGCCTCAGAAGCCATCAGGATCCATCCCAAGCCCTGCTGCTCACCTCATAGACATGGGGGGTGTTGACGAAAACGTTCCCAAGGTTCAGAGTAGGAGAGCTGAGTTCAACCAAGGGTCCTTGGCCTTCCCCTCTGAGCTGCAGGGGCAGCCTGCTCTCACAGCCTGGGGAGAGATGTCCATTGCAGTACAATCATTCCCTCTGCTACACTGGATTTTCCAGGCTGCCTCAGTGCTAGTCCCCAACTCTGAGCTGGATGCAACCAGCTCCCGATGCTGCAGGAGAAGATATGGACCCTTCTCTTCCCTCAGGACATATCCCCTGAGGCTGACTTGCAATTTCTAACCCATTCCCTGGGCTGCTTTCCAATTTGAGCCACCAGTTTGCTGAGTTTAAAACATCTCTGGTTCCTGTAGTGACAGGCCATGGAGGTATGGGTAGAAATGGAGAGAAAGGAGATTTAGGTGAGATATTCGGGAAGAAATTTTCCCTGTGAGGGTGGTGAGGCACGGGAGCAGGTTCCCCAGGGATGTTGTGGAGGTTCCAGCCCTGCAAGTGTTCCAACCCAGGCTGGATGGGGCTTGGAGCTCCCTGCTCTATGGGGAGGTGTTCCTGCCCATGGTAGGGGCCTTGGGACTAGATGATCTCTAAGGTCCATTCCATCCTTACCATACTGTGATTCTGTGGTTTCCTTCCCCTGCACCTATAGGAGCTTTGAAATCCATTCAGTGCAGGCACAAAGCTCCAACAGGGTTTGGCAATTGCCAAACTCCCTGGCCCAGGAGCACAGGACTTTGTTGCCCAGGTGCTCCCCTTGTGACACTCAGCACTGTGTTCTATTGCCACAGACTGAGAGCTGCAAGGTGACAACTGCCACACAGGGAGAGAAGCAGCTGCTGGCCAAGGCTGCTCCCTCTACCAACAGCCCGGGCTCAGGGGGCTCAGCCCCCTCTGCCCTGCTGCTGTCTGGGCACTGGGAGGTGGTCCAGGCTCAGGGAGCCCGTTTCTAACTCAGCTCCTGCTCCCTGATGATGGATTCATGGCAAATGGAGCCATCCTGGAGGCCAGGGGCCTGCAGGGGCTGAGTGCTTGTTCACTGAAGCTGTTCTGCTCTGGAGCTCTCTGGCCTTTGAGGGAATGCTGGCAAAGCCACGGCATGAAAACCTCTCCCTGCACTGCCTGGGCTGTTCTGGGATCACTCAGGCACACACAGCATTCTGAGCCCTGGCCTGGCACGGGAGACTCCCTGGGAGCTGCAGGGCCAGGGGGGATGTGCCAGCACTGCCCTGCTGACCAGGGACCCTTCCCAGCACTTCCATGGGAGCCCAGTGGGCTCAGGCTGGCACCAGGGCTTCACTGAGGGGGAGAGAGGCAGGGCAAAGGAGCTGCACCTGAGATACTGCAGTAAGCCACACTTCCATACTCCAGTGCTTCCAGGGGTTTGAAGGTCACCTTGATTTCAGCTGAACAATTCGGCCTGATTTCTCCCTCCTACACCAGAAAGAGACAGCAAAAGATTGGTCTGCAAACTTCACATTCTTGTTTTCACCACCCTCCTGTAAGCCTTTGTTTAGAGCATCAGTGATGAGTGAACAACACAAGGAGCCAAGGAAACACTCCAAACCCAGCCCAACACAGCTCTCAATGCTCAGCTGATCAGCTCCCACTCTCCACAATATTCCTGCTGCTCTGACACAAGCTCTTGGGCACATCATGCTGCTGTCAGCTACAGTGGGATGCAACTGCCACTGTGCCCTGCTGGCTCTTGGCCTTAGATGGGCCATAGCTGTAACCAAGAAGAGAACATGATCCCCTTCCTTGGAAATAAAGATATTAGTTTAACCTCTACTGAAAGAAAGCAGAGGTTGGGATTATTCTAGGGTTTACTCCAAGATGAGAAGGGTGTTCCACTGTGCACACACCAGGCATTCATCATCTCTCACAATGCCAGTACTCAGAATCAAGGCTCTGGTTGATGGGAGCATGTGGCAGTTTGCTTGCACCACCAGAAAAGGAAAAGGTTTTCTGTCCCTGTGTGCAGGACAACTCCAAAGGCCCATTTTAACCTTCCACCCTGGTGTCCAGGCTCACAGATGACGCTGGAAGGGACACTCAGAAATAGTGCAAGGCATGGTTACAGGAGGGGATTGGCATTTCTGTCATTAACCTTGGGCTGAATTTGGCCTCCTTTTGCTAGGGAACAATTGCAAGCTTCAGGTCAGTGTGTGAGCTGGCAGTGCTCCAACAGCCTCTGCTGAGCCCCACGTGTCAGGGGAGCCCCTGCCTACAAGAACTGCTCCCTGGGACACTGCAAGGACACGCAGGCAGTGCCCTGAGCTCGAGCCTGGCAGCAGAGCTGGGCTTTGTCAGGCTCCCAGCCCTGCCTGGAGCCTGCAGGGCACAAATGCTTTCAGCAGCGAGCCCTGCAGCCTCACCAGAAACTCCATGTCCTCCCTGCCAGCACATGGAGCCAGCTGAGGATCTGCCCAGTGACCGCAGCCGGGGAAGGGGTGGGTGTAGGGAGGAGGGTGGGTGGGAGGAGGAGGAGGAGGAGGAAGAGAATGTTCTCAGCTATCACTTACCATTGGCTCAAGGAAAAAAATGTCATCAGAGAACAGCATGGGGTCTTCTTGCACCTTTACCATCTTCTCCTTGTCCATGCTGCTCAGGAGGGCACTGTGATCTCCACAAAAGCTCTTCACCTTCTCTGTTTCTTTCTCCTCTGGGAAGTTTTCCTGGGACACCTCTTTGGGCGGCCGCAGCAAGCACTGCCTGCAGCCCCAGGGAGAGACAAGGCCAGCAGATGGTTTCATGAGCCACAGATTTGCAGAAAGAAGTGTGAGCGCCAGAGAGCAAAGCACTTGAGGAGCAGCAGCAGCAGCTCCCCAGCAAAGGCTGAGCCCAAGCCACGAGGGTCCCACAGGGATCAGAGGACAACTTGCTGTTCCCTGGCCCAGCAGGGAGTTTCACTCCACCCTTGCAAGCTCAGCAGAGGTTTGCAAAGCCAGCATCCCTCCAGAGAGCCTCCTGCCTCAAAGCCTCTGCCACAGCTGAGGGAGAATCAACCAGCCATTTCAAGTGGCTTTTCTTCCCACTGAGCTGCTCGGGGGGGCACAGAAAGATCACAGAGCACCCACTGCAGCATTTCCCTGGCAAGGGGAGACAAAGCTGGCTTGCAGCTACGTGTTACCAGCATCACTCTTTGTTTCTTCCAGTTTGGACCTGCCCCGTTCCCTACTCTGCCTTTCACAAGAGCATCCCAGAGCACTTCCACAGGAAATTGATGAATTCAGGCACTGAATCCCTTCAGGGACATTCAAGTTTTTATATGCAATATGCATGAAAACAGAGGCTCTGAGAGGGGAAGGAACTTTGTTGTGCAGGAGGGAGACAGCAAACTCCTGGAGAGACCTTTCCATGAGCCAGAGCTTTTTGGATCCCATCCCAGTGCATGGCACTAGAATGTCCTGAGAGGGAAAGGATCCTGCACTATCTTCTCTCACAAAAAATCCTCTCTGCTCTGAGAGCACAAAACCTCTCTGACAGCAGCACAGGGACACACTACCAGCCCGCATGGGCAAGGAGATTTTGAAGGAACTAAAGGGAAAAAAGAGGGTGTATCACCTTTGGAAAGAGGGACTGGCAACTCAGGAAATGCTTAAGGATGTTGCCAGGTCATGTCGAAAGAAGAGAAGAGAGACAAGAGCCCAATTAGAACCTGAGGAAATCCAGTCATCCCAATCAACCTTTCCTTCCCAAAATGCCATCCCTGGTTGGAGTATAAATGACCTGGAATGCTGAGTGCTGAGCTCCTGAAGCCCAGGGACACACACCCCAGCGCCGGGCATGGTTCACTTGGCCTAAACCATTCAAAAGCACCAACATCCCCTGAGGCCACACGTTAGTTTCAGTCTTGGGCCTGTATCTCACTGAAATGCATCTTTCAAACCAACCTCCTCTTCGCTTCATTCTCTTCTTCCTCAGTAGCAAAAGCCTTCCACTGGAAGTGGGCTGTGATGTTACTCCTGTTTTCAATGAACAGGGTTCTGTGGCTTGACATGCTGGTGAAAGTCTTGTCAAGCTCCACGGAATTTGTGCTCAGCCCAACGTTGACATCTACAGCTTCTCCCTGGAGCTTTGTGTGGATTCTTTCTTCACCTGGAACAAAGCAAAGGGGAGTCTTTGCTCAGCTCACTGGCTGATGGAAGCACAAGGGACAGAGCAAAGCACAGGGCACAGAAGAAAGTGTCCCAGTTTTGCGCTGAAGGAGCACTTCTGTGGACCACCCCATTGATCACATCCTTCAGCTCTGTGTGTACAGCGTGAGGATGTCCTGGGCACCTCCTAAAACACCTTATTTCTGAGGGTGTTTGTAGAGATTTGGCCCCAAGGGGACAGGATGGACAGGGAGATTGGTCCATGTGCTCCGGTGACCCACTCAGATCACCAGGATTTCTGCATCCAAGTCCTTCAGGTGACAGGGCTGAGGAGCCCTGCTCAGTCCTGCCTTGCCCAGGCTCTCCCCGGGCATCCCAGGAGACTCCTGTCTCTCCTGATCCCTTGGATCCCTTCTTGCTGACCAGCAAATATGCCTGGGGGCAGGTGGGCAGCAAAAGGAGGCCCAGAGGAACAAGTGAAGTGACAGCCCACAGCAGGAGGGGACACAGGTGAGGAAACACAACCAGCCTGGCTCTGCAATGTGACAAACCACTACAGAATGAGCACCGTGAAAATCATCTCCCTGTCCAAACCCACAGCCACATCAGTCTTTAAATATTTTATACTGTTCTGATCTGAAAAACCAAGCTGGAGCATTGCAAATCAAAGAAGAAAGGGACAAAGGAAAGATCAGTGAGTACAGAGCAGTTTCTACATTAAGACTGAATGGGATCCCTCAGTCTAGAAATCAAATGGGAGATAGATGTGAGAGGTTTGCAACAGCTTCAACAGCCTGGGAAATGGGGACAGGGAAAAAATTGTTTTGATTTGTCACAAAAAAGGAACTTAAAGGCCTGAAAATGTTGTTAGACAGAAACTACATCTATGTGTAAGGGCCACACAGAAAAAGGGCCTGTGACAAGCCAGTGGAGAAGCAGCATATGGGACAGAGGTGTGCAAGAATTCCATTGCATTGGAGAGAGTCTGATGGAGACCTCACCTACAGCACTGCCCAGGAATCAAATAAAACTTCACCCAGGCATAGCCACATGGTAGTGGAGAATCAGAGTTCCTCCTTCCTCCACTCAGCAAGTCCCAGCAAAACAGCAGTCAAAAATCTTTGCCTTTCTCAAGCCCCTAAACACCAAGGAGTTCTCAGTTTGCTTTGGGGTAAGGCTGAACAGGGGAGGCACCTCTGGAGGCAATGCAGGGGATGGACAGCAGGGAGCCATGTGCAGAACTGTCCTGTGCCCTGCAGGGCCCAGCACTCACCTGAGCTGCAGCACACGGCCAGGGAGCCGCAATGGGCACCGCTGGCCAGCGGGTGAAATGCCACTGTCACCTGCACGGTGTCACCAGCGCCCAGAGCTCCTGTGGCCGGCACCACGGAGAAAGGACTGCAACACAGAGAGAGGGGTCAGGCCTGGGGACGCCTGGCCATGAGATTCCTGCTGCACTGCAGCTCCCTGCAGCTCCCTTGGCCAAGCAGGGAGCAAACCAAGCACAGGCAGCACAAGAGACAGAACAGACAGGATCACAAACAGCCACTGAGCCACTGCTGACAAGATCCAGCCCTCACAAGACCCTGGGGGTAAAAGGGCCTCAGCTCCCCATACTCTGCATCCAGCTCTCTGCAATGAGCCTCAAGGCTCCCACTGCCAGCAATCCCATCAGAGAATGGTTTGTGAAAAGCACAGAGAGGGTTCAGAGCTATTTGCATGCACAACTTGACACTGACTGCCTCAGGAATTTCTCTTTTCCTGCTGCCTACAAATCCCATCTCAAGAGATGCAAATGGTAGGGCACTCCCTGTCCTGGGAGATTACAGCCTAGGAATCAGACAGGGAGAAGGAACTTTTCCCTGAAGACCAAGGAATAGTTGCTGTTGAATTTGCAGTGTGCTTCTTTGGTTTATTTTACCTTGAAATCATCGTGATTTAGCTTAAAAAGGGCAACTTTTCAAGGCATTTCAATGAAAGCTGCTCTAAGAAGAGGAGTAATCAAAACTCTGAAAGAGTGCAAATGCAGACTAGAGCAATACAGTGACATGGAAACCCAAAAGGACGATGCCATTTACAGTCTGAAGGGTCCAATCCCAGCTAAATGAAGCACCATGAGCAGGAGCACATCAAGGAAGCAGAACCGGAGGTTTCTGTGTGTTTGCCAGCAATGCAGTCTGGGACTCTGGGCTGTCATGCAGGCTGGTAACTGTTTGCTTGGCCCAGCAGAGAAACTCTGTGCAATGTGTTGGAAATAATGATGCAGATGAGTTGGTGCACTTTGGATTTAACAGGAGCAATCAGGATTTAGTCACCAGGTAAACAGCTCTTGCCTGACAAACACAAGACTCTGTGCTTTGATGCTCAGGGACAGCTCAGGGGAAATGTGCTTCTGCCCAGCAGCTGCTGGGCTTTGTGCCCTTCTACAGCCCCACTGAGGAAACCGAAGTTCCTGGCCTTGGTGCTTTGTTGCTGGTCAATCTGTCACTTCAAATGTGTTCTGGGGACTTTGCTGATGAATGCATCACACACAAAAACAAAGAGAACATCTGTCAAGCTGAACTTTGTTCATGTCAGTAGTAACAGCTGAAGAACTCGCTTCAGGTTCTGCTCATTCAGGACCTCTTGCTGTAGTTATGGGCTGACCTGTTCCCATTGCCACTGGTGAGAACATCACTGCTGGCTGATGGAGAAGCCTTGGGCCAGCAATGTTCATGTGCTGGACGTGAGACTTTGGAGGGAGGGGAGGAAAGAAAAGGCCCCAGCAGCCCCAGAGCCAGATCAGTGCTCGTGCTCCTGCATCTGCCCCGGGGCTGATGCCAGCACTGCTGCAGCTCTGCTGGGGCTGGGGGGATCAGGGCCTGCTGGGGGCAAGGCACAGCATTCTGTTCTTAGTCTTTGGCCAGAAATTTCACCGCAATAGAGAAGCTGCCAGTTAGGGGAATCCCTGGCCAGGCTTCAGCACTGCCTTCCATTCCATTCCCTTCCCACTCCTGCCCCATCTTACATGCTCCTGCCTTCAGGTGGCAGGATGGGAATAACATTTCAGGGATGACTTCAGGGCTTGCCTGAGAAAGAAGGTGTCTTCTTCTTTTCAAATTATCAGGAGAAGAGGATCCAGCCAAGTTCAGGACTCAGCTGTCAGGACTGAAAAACTGAGTGCAAATCAGCCCCCGCATCGCCTCCATCCCTGGGCTCTACCCACCAGACTCCTCTGTCCCTGCTCTAGCAGTCATCTCTCACACACACCTGGCTCCCCAAGACCCAAAGACACAAGCTCCACAGCTAAACTTAACTCCTCTGAATTTTGGCCAACACCACTAAACTGTTCCCTGAGCCCACAGCTAGAAGAGCTGTGAAGGAGACATCCCTGACACTGTAAGAACCAAATTAAAATCGCTGTCAAGAGATGGGCCTGGAAAGCTAAATTTTGGGCTTTTCTCTGTTAATTGTCAGCTGCTCCTTAAGACACTTCTCATCCTGTTAGATCCATCCTCTCAATGAATCACTACTGCACCTGACAGGCAGAAAAGATAAGGTATGGAGGGGGTTTTAAAAGGTTGTTTTCTTCTGCTTTTATACTAGGTCCATTGACATGTTTGTTTTCTTGTAAGGCATCTTACAAGATGCCTTACAGGTCCATGTCTCCCAATGGCACCTTGCAACCCCCAGACACTGCTCTTGCTTTGAGCAGTGTCTTTGCTCAGATGATTTCCAGAGGTCCCCTCCAGGACCACTGCAAAGCCACGTGCCTGTGGCCTCCCTGAGAATGGCTCTCTTTGGCTGACAGTGCTGAGGAAGCATTTCAGAAGCTGCTTGTGCTCAGCAGGGTGCAAGCCAGCTCCCAACATGTTCCAGCAGCCTCCAGGAAATCTGGGACACAGAAAGCTCCAAGGCCACTGGAAGCAAGAGCAGATGCCTTCCATCCTGCTCACTTCCAGCCAGGCTGCAGGGCAGCAGATCCGATGCTTGGTTCCTTCTGTAGCTCTTTCCCAACTCCGCTCTCACCCAAAGGTGTTTGCACAGGGACAGATGAGCTGCCTCACCTCTGCGTGCTCAGCTGGTACCGAGCTGCCCGGGCACCGACATTGCGCACCAGCAGAGTCTGCTGGGTGCTGACCTTGACTGGACACTTGGAGAAGTCCAGCTGGGCAGGGAAGTCCAGCACAGCTCGGGCACCAATGGCCCGAATTGGCACAACGATCCTTTCCCTTGCAGTGAGGCACACCAGCTCGTGGCAATAATCCTGCAGGAAAAGAAACTGGCTCAGCACAGGACATTTAGTGCCATCCCCATGGCAGAAGAAAAACCATTTCCTATACCCCTTCAAGGGCATCCATTTACCTATTGCACCCTCAAATCAACACTAAGTTCTACTACTATATCACATTTTATAGGCACCTGCGCACTTTGCAAAATCCGTCTCAGTGGCATTCAGCTCTTGTGTCACTTGGGTCATACAGATAACAGCCCTAGGCCACCATCATTTTTACTCTAAACTTTAATGATGTTAAAGAATTCCTAAGCCCCTTTCTAAGCAACATGGAGCTGGGGAACACAGGACATTGCTCTTTACAGTTCTATATTCCCACTGTCTGAGAATAGGACAAAGTGTTCAACTGACTCTGAGCAGCAAAAGGAAGAGGAGAAAACAGCTGCACCCAAAGACATCCTGCACCTCTGGCCTGCACCCAGCACTGAGATCAGACTTGCCAGGGCCTCAGCACTGCTGTTCAAAGCTCCCCGCAAAAGCACCTTTGGCACGGAATGGGTGCCAGCTGACAGAGCAAGCACAGGGACAGGCATGAAGACAGAGCCCCAGCAGTGTCACTGCCACGGGCGCTGGGCTCACAGCTCTGCCTGCAGCTTGTACCTGCCCTACACCAGCTCCTTCAGGCAGGTGTCCAAGTGCCCTGCAGCTCAGCAACCTCCTGCTGACCAAGGGCACCCAGGGCCCAGTGTGCCTGTGCCAGGCCGGGCTCACGGGCACAGCACATCCTCTGCCCTGGCCCTGCAGCTGTGCCATGCTCACTTGTGCTCTGGGACAGCACAGCTGACAGGCTGCACAACAGAGGGGGTGAAAAAGCACCGGCTGTGCTCCAGCCCAGGGGCAGGCAGGGAAGCTGTTGGCAGTCCAGGAAGGAGGAAAGCTCTCTGACCTCTTTGTTCCTCTGGTGTTTTCCATCAGAATGAAACCCCTTCCACTGGACCTAGAGATGGCCCAACATCTATCAACAGCCCTCTGTCATTTTCATCCTGTTTCCCGTGCATCTTCCCTTGGCAATGCTCAGCAGTGTGCAGGGAGGGCAAGCAGAGCCTGTCAGGCCTGGCTGCAGTGCCTGCCAGCAGTGCCAAGGTGTGACTGGCTGCAGGCTGCCTGCCCACGCCTGGAGCCCAGCTCACAGCATGCAATGGGCTGGAGCCAGAGTGCAGGGAAAACAATGGCTGTGGAGATCATTGTGTGCTTTGGCTCCTCCAGCCTCACCTTGTTCTTGCTGGGGGTGAAGCGGATGCGCACAGGGGCAGAGGCGCCCGGCGGCACGGCACGGTACGCATCGCTGGAGCTCACCAGCTGGAAGTAAGGTGAGCTCTCCATGGAGACCTTCACCACGTGAAGAAACTGCAGCAAAGACATGAAATTATGATTTTGCCACTTGTGGAAACAGGACGAGGGGAGACCTGTCCATGCCCTGCTAACATCCCTCCCCTGCCCCTTTTCCAAAGCACTTCCAGCTGAGCAGGCACAGGCACATCATTCACAAGGCTGAACTTGAATCCCTTCTCTCTGGCTCCAGCATTTTGGCCAGGGGCAGTAGGGCAGCGCCTGCTGGGAAGGAAGGGCCGAGCAGGTCAGCACCAGCAGGATGGAGACACAGCACCTGAACCAAGTCACCTGCATGTTCAACAAGGCCAAAAAACCTGCTGGCTTCTGCCTGCACACAGCCATGAAGTGGTCATGTTCCAGAGGGGGAATGTGCTACCTAAAAGCAAACCAGCCCATTTCTGTGGGGGAAGGAAGAAATTCCCTTCCAGCAGATCAGGTTTGGGTAGGGAACTTCTGGGGATACAGTCAGGCAGGCAGAGCAGCAAGACAGGAGACCAAACACTGTGGTCTTACTGGGAATAAAAGCAAACCTGAAAAGCAAAAGAAGGAATGAACACAGCAAGACAATCCCTAAAACAAGGAGATGGCAAAGAGAATTTAAATGGGCAGCAAAGCAGCAAGCAAGAATCATAAAACCATGAGAGCAACCAGCTTGCCAAAAGTGACAGAAACACAGACAGGCGGTGTCTATTGACCATGGGGCTTCAGAGGCATTTTCTGCCTGGAGAAACAGGGCCAGCACTGACTGACAGTGTGGTTCCAGTATGAAAAGCCAATCTTGGCTCTCCAGGGCTTCCTGCTGCCTGTGCAGGCAAGCTGGGCTGCTGGGCATTCCTGCCTGCAGCCAGCAGGCCAGGTTCGGCCCTCTGGGGTACACAGACACAGCACACATGCATTTTCTAGCACACTGATCTCATCAACCCCTGAGCACCAAAATGCTCTCCAAAAGTCTAAACCAGATGATTTGGACTCCCTCCTGTCTCCTCCCACCAGCCCACTCTTGGCACAAGCCTCACTTGAGAAAATGTTTCCCTGACTGAAATTCAAATGGTCTCAAGTTTTCCTCAATACAGTGGAACACAATTGACATTTTTCAACTTTTTCCCTCTCAGCTCTCTTGGGAAACTGCAAAACAATGCCAATTTCTTCAGGTGAAGGTGGAAACCTCCAGGAGCACATGGCTTTGGATGTGCTGTGCTTCTGCAAAGGGAAAGCAGAGCACCGTGTTGCTTCTGGAAAAGTTGAGCAGAGCTGGATGAAGCTGAGCAGGAGCCTCAAGTGGAACCTGAAGGCCTCTCACTGCTTCTGCTCCATCACTCTGATTGCAGGGCTCTTGCAGAACACGGTTCCTGCAGGGCCAATGCCATTAATGAGAAGTGATTCCAGCATAAAGTGCAGAAGGCTCAGCCCCTGAGCTTTGCCTGTGAGCTGCACAAAGGGAGCCAAACTGGCTGAGAGAGGCAGAGATTCCTACCAGGAGCCAAGATTAACCAAGGACACACAGGGTGTGCTATAGACCCAAGGCAAAGCATGAGAGCAGGTAAGAACTGTACAGCCCTCAACATTCCAGTCAATCCAGAGCTTTCAAGAGAAGGAAACTCCTTTGGGATAGACACCATCAACGCCTGGCCAAAATCTGGGGACAATTCCCAGCACAGGAAGATTTCCACCATCTTGCAGAAGAAGGTGCTGAGACATTTTCTTCTGCATGTGCTGCAGCAGATAACTTGCTTTGCTGTACACTGAGGGAATGAGAGCACTCTCCTCTTCCAGCACAGCGTTAAAGCTCTGCGTGCCAGCACTTACCTTGTCCTTATTCATGAGAGACAGCACCATTTCCGACACCTGCCGAGCGACGAAGTTCTGAAATACCAGCTCTGGTGGGGAAACCCCAAACCAGCTCTGTTTCGGGGCAGCTGACGGCAGCTGGAGGGGAGAGAGAGCAGGGAGAGCTTCAGCTGCTGTGAGGAAGGTTCATGCAGGAGAATCTTCCACTGATCCCCAGTGAAGTACAGACTCTGAGGGAGCACGTCTGCCCAGCCCACACTGGGCAAACAGTGGCTCACCCACCTCTGCTCTGAGCTCATCCACAGCTGCTGGGCCACACAGAGCAGGCTCAAGCCAAGCTGCTCTTTCGGCATGGATTCCTCCAGGTTTCTTTCTCCAGAATGCCAGGCAGCACGTTCCTAAAACACAGCCCTGTGCCCATGCGGTCACAGAGCTCTGGGGCACTGACTGAGCACTCATGGAGTAAGTAAAACCCATGAATTTACAGGAGACTCCATGGGAAAGGATTTGGGATGTCTTTTACTCTGAGACAGGGAAACCGAGGCCCACACAACTGCAAATATCTTTTTTGCTCTAGAACTTAGACTTCAGTAAGAAGAGCACAGGACCAGAGCAGGTGTGAGAGATGAGGTGACATTTGGCTGAAGCCAAAAGGTTATTAAGCAAAAGAATGGAATTTGTTGGCTCTGTGTGTTATTTGTGGTTTGCATTTGTTCAGGTTGGTTTGTTGAGTGTCACAAATAGAGGGACAGGGTTGAAGACCTGACCAAAAGGAAGGAGGACGAGCAGGGAGCGGACAGAAAAGTTGGTGCTCAGTAGAGAATGGAAGCTCCTGAGTACCCATCCAATGGCAAAGGGCACAGGGACCGCCCCAGCCGGGTACAAAGGGGATACAAAGATTGCCATTTTCTCAGAGGGTGTGTGTGTGCCCTTGGCTCTCAGGGAGGGAGACATCCCCAGCTCAGCTGAATCCTTACTAAGAAACACTTTTCTTTTGCTTTGATCATTTTGTTCCTTTTCATTGTATTTAAAAGTTAGTGTGTTCCAAAGAGAGGAAAAGGCAAAAATAAAAAGACAAATGAGCTGAAAATAAAAAGACAAGTAAGGTGGATGCTGAATGAGGATAAGTTTCAGTTATTTTCTCAGCAACTTGGGTAAAAGTAGAGTTGGTATCTCCTTTTTCAATGGCCTTTAAATGGGTGCTTTCCTGTCATTACTGCAACCTTATTTCATGCCATTGTAGAGGCACGTCTGGAATGACACAACAACAGCAAATGCTTCTGGAGCAGAGACATTGCTTGGAGAAAACTCTGCCCTGCTTTGTCTGCCTTCTCCAGCCACACTGCTGTCACCGAAGAGACACAAGCAGGTCTCCTCTGTGACTTCACAGCAGACACATTCCGCTCAAGGGAGTGGCTGCAGCACACTGTCCCTTAGCTGTGCCCTTCCCTGAGGTGTTCCCAAGGCCCCTCTCCAGGACAATCCTTAACCTGGATTGTGTTCCGTGTCTCTTGCTGCCAATTTCCTGCTCAACAGCCCACCTCAGTCACCTACCCGTTTGGACTGTGCTTTATACCGAGCTAGTCCTGCCAGAAAAGCAGCTTTAAACACACCTCTGAGTAGGCACTGATCCAGACAAAGCACATCCATTCCCCTCTGCCTAGGGCCAGTCCCCTGTACATCTGGCAGCCTGCAAAATCTAACACCCCGTCAGGCTCCAACACATTGTTCCAGCCCAAAGCAGTAATGCAATTTGTTGTGTTCCATCTGAAGTAATTCCTGCAGATCCTTGGCCTTCAAAGGCCAACGCTGCCACTCTGCAGGGAATCCTGTGACCCCGAGCATTTGATGGTGACCACACCAAAGCAAGAGGTGGCTCCTTCAGCAGGAGAATGGCAAAGGGCAATTTTGGGCCTCTGTGTCCCCAGCCTTCCTCCCATTGTTTTAGCAATGGCAGCTGCACTCCAGCACACCCCAGCAGCTTCAGCAGAGGGTATTTGTGTTGGCTTAGTGCAGATCAGGACTCCCAGTCCACCACTCCCAGCACCTTGCAATGACAGCAGGACCTGGACACTGAGGTATTTTGCTGGAGGCAAGCCTGTCACAAGCACACACCCTCTTCAAACTTCATGTGAAACAGAAAGGAAAAGAGCAGGAAAAGGCTACCTTTGGGCGAGTCTCACTCCTGTCTAGAAATGGGCCAATTCTGGGCAGAATACTCCCCCCAGTGCTGGCCTCCTTCTTCCTGCTGAGAAACTTCTCCCTCTGGAACTTAGAGGGAAGCAGCTGAAAGGCAAAAGTAAACCAGCTAGAGCCTCAGAGTTGTGCCTGTTCAGAAAGGCTTTTCTCGAACAAGTGGCACTGGTGAATAACTTGTGATCACAGCCACTAGGACATTCCTGGAAGCCCTGGGAGTTTCCAGCTGAAATACTTAGCATCAGTGAATTAATAATACAGAGTGGAACACACATACTCCAGCCATATGGCTCTGTCCCATTGGCTTCTCCATGACTGGATGGGACATGGTTGGGGATTTCTGCTCTTTGGGCATTTGTTTCCTCTTACGTTTCATTGGATTGAGGCAGTGACCTTTCCAGAGAATGGGGAGGAGCTCTCAGAACTGCCTGAACTCCATCCCTGCACAACGCTCAGAACTCACAGCAAGGAGATATCGCTGCTGGATGAGTCCAAGAGATGCAAGAAAGGAACGCTGTACCAAGAGTGAGGTGCACAGCAATGTCTCTAGGTTTTAGTTCTCCCTGTTGATTGTTTTCTCTGCCTGGGCTGACAGAGCCCGCCACAGAAGAAAACAGAGGCATCTCCTTGACAGAGCCTCAGCAGTGGGGCATCTTCAGCCAAGTGAGCTGCAGACAGCAAGGGACCTTTGCGGCCCTGGCTCCAGCGCTGCCTGCAGGCCTGCATCTGTGCCCACACAGGAGCTGGGAGAGAGCAGCTGCTTTGGAAGCTCTTCCAGCTGGGACCAGCCGTGGCTCTCAGGGCTTTGGGCAGAGTTTGAGCTTCCCCCCACCAACACGCCCAGGTGCCCAAGGGCAGCATGGTCAGAGCAGCACCGGTGAGTGGTGCCCAGCCTGACAGAAGGAATTCCTGTGGCACAGGGAAAGGGACAGAACACATGCTCAGGCCTTCAGCTGTACATTGGTTTCACTTGGCTCTGCTGGCACAGCCAGGCAAGACACAGCTGAAGCATCCCACAGTGTTCCCTATTGCACCAGGACAGCCCCAGCAACAGCAGCACAGCACAAAGGGCTGGGCAGGGGCTCTGCAGCTTCACAGCACTGCTGGACAACAGGGGCAGGGAGAGCAGGGACACCAGGGCAGTGCCAGCCTTAACACAGCCCCAGGGGGTACTCACAGTATTAGGCTTCAGCCCTTCCCTGGACAAAAGACGAGGGGTCGGTGTCTTCTTTGGCAATCCAGACGCCATTTCCAAGGGACGGTGTCGCAGGTGAGCGACAGTGCCTCAACAAAACTGGAAGGAGCAACAATGGAACTCTGAAAATCCACAACCCAATTCATGGCAGATTCAAGGCATATTCTGGTGCTAAAAATGTTACATTACTTGAAAGTAGCTAAGTGCTTGTTTGGTGTAAGTAGCTAGTATAATTAGGCATCCAGTTGGACTTTATTTGAACTCTATGGCTACCTTGTGCAATTCAAAGTTAGATCATACTGAAACCTGGAGCTAAAAATCTGAACATTAATAGCAGTTCAAACAGACAAAGCTGTAGCTTAAATATTACTCAAAAATAGCTAGAGTGGGCCTCCTCTTCTTTAGGCTAAAGCACCCTTGCTCTCTCAGCTGCTCCTCACAGCTGAGAGACTAATGAGAGACTGGAATGTTATGGCTAATGGCTTAAATATCATTATAAAGGACTTTCTGCCCATTGTGACAAAACTCTATAAAGAAGCTGCGAACACCCAAGCCCACCCCTCCCTGAAAATGCCTCCTGACTGGAACTTGGCACTGTGAGTTAAGCTGCCTAAGGGAACTTGAGACAAGATCAAGGTGACACTATTGTCCCATTAGCTCAGGTCTGGGGACAAGTAAACAAGGCTGAGGAGTAAAACCTATCCACAACAAAGCCAAACCCAGCAGCTGTCCTGAAAATCAGCTCTGTCTGGGTTCAGGCTGGGGAAGTCATAGCCACAGACTCTTCTGCTGAGGCCAGGTTTGCACACAAACCTCCCAGCAAAGACCTCCACAGTGCCTCCAGACCCATTCCTGAGGCCTCGCACCAGACGACTGCAGGGCATGCAAAGTAACACAGCAACTCTGAAAATCCAGAACCCAACTCATGGCAGACTCAAAGGATATATGGGTGCTAAAGATTTTATATTATTTGAAAGTAGCAAGAGACAGAGTCCAACTTGCCCCACTCCTGGGAGGTACCTGGGCAAGGTATCCCCTTGCCCAAATCTGCATTAATCCATTGGAGTCTTACATTTTGCCAGACCTCACCACAGAGAAGACCAGAAGAGGATTTAATGGTAGGCCAATGGGAGCCATGGAATGGTGATATTTTCTACTAAACCTCTCTCTGTCACTCTCTTTCTCCTCCCCCCCTTCCCAACCTCCAGCCCCCTCCCACTTTTTCTTTTCTTTCTCTCTCTTTCTCCCTCACATTTACTGTTCCATAAAATCCAGACCATTGACTTTGGCATATGGTCTCCTTTGCACCTCAATACAGAGGCAACTCCCTAAAAATTTTAAAACCCAGATGATAAAAACCTACTGAAACTTGAACAGAACTCATTCACCTTTAAGCAGTTTAAGCAGTTACTATAGGAAAAAAATGTATATACTACTACCTTTAGAAAATGTTCCCACTTCTTCCTGGTCAAACCACCACAACATGTCACTGAACTGCTGCGCCAGAAGACTGGCATGATCACATCCTCTATTTCCCTTTGGCATTCTCTTTCAGAGCACAGATGAAACAAAACCAAAAAGTTCAACTTTAGTCGGTCTTTACCTTCAAGTGAAATTCAGGACTCCCTAGCAGACACCAGTGTTCTGCACGCTGCGGAGCTTTTCGCAGAGGCCAATGCTCTGCACCTTTAGCAATTCTCTACGCCGACAATTCACCCGGCGAATGGCCCGGTGCAGCCGCCTGCAGGAGCCCAGGCTGCGCACACCCAGCCAGGGCCGCGCTCTCAGGCAGCTGAGGCCGCGCCGCTGTCACAGGCGCTGAGGGCCCGGGCGCGGTTACCGGGCAACCGCGGCGCCGAGTGCGGGGCCGGGCCGGGCCGCAGGGCTTTGCCAAGGACATTGGCACTGCAGCGACTGACTGCAGTTTGGGGCTTCCCAAGAGTCTTTCTGTAACCAATGAAAGGTTAAAATGTGGTGACAAAGGCACCTATGCCAGGTCTGTACATTGCTCTTTGCAGCACTAGTATCCGACCCTGGCTGGAACAGCAGGAGGGGCTGAGGCAGCAGGGAAGGGGGCTCAGCCTGGAGAAAAGGAGGCTCAGGGGGGACCTTCTGGCTCTGCACAACTCCCTGACAGGAGGGGACAAGCGGCTGCTGCAAGTTCAGGCAGCGCCGGAGCCGCCTGGCTCCCCCTCTCCGCCCCCGCTCCGCCTCTTCCTCCCTTCCCTCCTCCTCGTCCTCCTCCGCTCCCGCAGCCATCGAAGCCCCCGGCAGGAGCGGGGATGGAGCCAGGACAGGTCGGAACGCAGAGAGGCCTGGGGGGATGCCAGGACTGGGAGTGACTGGGCTGTACTGGGATCATCCTGGGAGCAGCTCCTGGGTGACTGAGTTCTACTGGGATCATCCTGGGATCACACTGGCAGTGAGGAGGAGCAGCGCGATGGCTCCAGCGCTGGGGCTGAGGGCGCTCCTGGGGGGCCAGGGGCGAGTGGGACCCCCGGCACGGGGACCCTGAACCGCCACTGCCAGCACCGGGACCCCCCTGCTCCCCTTAGCCTGCACAGGGACCCCCTGAATCCCCCTGTTCTGGACATCAGGTCCCGCTGCTCCCCTTTTCCCGGGCACCCCATGGCTCCCAGCCTCCGGGACAACCTGGAACGCCTTGGTCTCCCATTCCTGCCTTTCCCAGGCACACCTTTCTGCAAAACCAGAGATCCCCTGAAGTCCCCATTTCTGAACATCCCGGGTGTCCCCACTCTGGTCCCCACTTTTTGGGAAACCCTGGACTCCCCTTTCCTGGGCTCAAGGACCCCCTGGAACTCCCTTCTACCTCTCCACGTCCCTGCCCACCCCCCCATTTTCATGACCCTGAGACCCCCCTGGCACCCCAATTCCTGAGAACCCAGATGCCCTTTTACCCCTTTGCTCAGTACTGAGACCCCCCTACACCCTTTATCCGGCACCAACTCAACCTTTTCCCAGCCCCTTCTTCGTTTTTTAGAAGCACAAGACCACTCTTTGTCTGTTCTAACTCCTCATGGGATTACAACTATTTTAACATCTGCTTACTTTAACATAGAAGCCTTTATTTGATATCAATTTGAACACTTTAATCTCTTTATAGTTTAATGCGTTATGAAGAAAAAGAGTATTTTCTTGTTGTTAGAAACACCAGAGGTTTATGTTCACAAAGGAGACAGAGGAATCCTTTCTGGTTTTATTCCAATAAAGGGAGAGGCCATGGGGCATTCCCCTGGGATCTCTTGAATTTTTGGAGGATGCAGCCTTCTTTTTATCCTCATTTCCTGGCCACATTTCCCTTCTCTCTTTGCCCTTGGCTGAGGTGCTTGAGAGGTACAGATGCCCTGATACGCCTGACACCGAAGATTTCCCAAAGATTTCCCTCTAATGTATAACCCTCCCTTTTAGTTTTTAATTCTTACGGAGTTTAGGGGTTTTTCTTCCCCATTGTTTCTTTCATTTCTCAATGGCTTATTTCGTTTATCTGCAAACCTAAAGTGTATTTGTAAAAGCAAATATCTTTTTCCAATTATCGATCAGTGGAATCCTTCCCATTGTTTCTTTTATCTTCCAGAGCTAGTTTTATCTACGAGCAGACCCACAGATTGTTAGTAAAAACAAATTCACTATTCCTCTCCTTTACAGCTTACAAGAAAATTTCAGCTCTAAAAACAAAGCATCTTCTCAGCCCTCTCATCTAAGACTTAACTTCTTCTTTATTGACTTGAGTGTCTTCATGTTGTTTTTTATATACTTGCATTTTGTTCTTTTCTCTCACTCAGAAGAAGACTGAAGTACTGAAAAACTTAACATCACGCATGAGGCCTACCTAACCCACCAATAACTTGTAACAGAAAGCTGTGGCTCAGTTGTGTTCAGATCAGCTTTATAGTTGGAGTTTCGTTTTCTACACCAGCCACAGAAGTCTCTGGTCTCAGCCACGCTAAGAAGAAGCAGCAGCCTGACAGCGAGATCTTCGCAGCCACAGCCAGCCCTGCTCTGGCTAAAGCTCCGCAGCCTCCCCTGTCTCCTTGCCCGGCAGCTGCTGAAGCCCAGCCCGGCCAAACCAGAGCCCATGGAGAGAGAAGCCAGCAAGCAGCCCAGAAAATAGAAAAGAAGCCCCGCCTGCAGCAAGACTGCCAGCCCAGCCCAGCACAGCCCAGACACAGAGCAGAAGCCAAAACCCAGCAGCTCCCTGCCGACCAACAAAGAAAAAAGGTTTCTGAATTTTTTCATCTTTACCATGTGTGTTTCACAAAAGCGTGTCTAGCTTTCAGTAGCTCAACAGACTGTCAGATACACAAAAAACTTTGCATCACTTCCCTAAATTTCCTCCCACTCCAAAGCATAACACAGGGCCGCTGGGAGCAACTGGGATCAGACTGGGAGCAACTGGGAGCAACCAGGACCATACTAGGAGCAACTGGGATCATCATGGCATCAGAGAAGGATCATACTGAGAGGGACTGGGTCTGTGCTAGAGGCAACTGGGATCACACTGGGAGGAAATGGGGACATGCTGGGGAACAATGGGATCATACTGGGAGCAACTGGCACCACACTGAGGGTGACTGGGATCCTTCTGGAATCATACTGGAAGTGATTGGGAGCAGGCTGAGAGCAACTGGGACCATGATGGGGCAACTGGGATATACAGGAAGTGACAGGAATCATGTTGGAGGTGACTGGGAGTGGTTATGAGAACTGGAATAATGCTAGAAACTACTGGGAGCAACTGGGAGTGAGTGGAAACACATTAAGGACAATTGGGATATACTGGGGGAGACCAGGAGTGACTGGGATCACAGAGGAAGCTTAAAGTTACTGGAATAATACTGGGAGTATCTGGGAGTGACTGGAATCATACTGGGGGCAAATGGCACTGTACTGAGAGTGACTGGGTTCATATTGGAATCATACTGGGAAGGACTGGAACCATACTGGGAGTGCCTGGAACTATGGTAGGGGTGAATGGGAACAGCTGGGACTGTGCTGGGACCATGCTGGGATCATACTGGGAGTGACTGGGATGATACTGGGATCACACTGAGTGTAACTGGAAGTGACTGGAACCATCCTGGGGGTGACTGGGAGCCACAGGGCCCATGCTGGGAGTGACCTGGGGGGAACTGGCCCAGCTGGGGCTCAGGGTTGTTCTCCCCCAGGGCTGCCCTGGGTCCTGCTGCTGTCCCTGGCCCCACAGAGCCGAGGGACAGGGGACAACTGAGGGACAGGAGACAGGGGCAGGGACGTGGAGAGGTAGAAGGGAGTTCCAGGGGGTCCTTGAGCCCAGGAAATGGGAGTTCAGGGTTTCCCAAAAAGAGGGGACCAGGGTGGGAACACTCGGGATGTTCGGGAAGGGGGAGTTCAGGGGGTCTCTGGTTTTGCAGAAAGGTGGGGCTGGGGGCTGGGAAAGGCAGGAATGGGGATCCAAGGTGCTCCAGGGCATCCTAGGGTGACGCCCATGGCAAGTCTGGAGGCTGGGAGCCATGGGATGGCCGGGAAAAGGGGAGCAGGGGGTCCTGATGTCCAGAATGGGGGATTCAGGGGGAATTCCCTGTGCAGGCTAAGAGGAGCAGGGGGGTTCCGGTGCTGGGGGTCCCACTCCCCCCTGGCCCCCCAGGAGCGCCCCCAGCCCCAGCGCTGGAGCCATCGCGCTGCTCCTCCTCACTGCCAGTGTGATCCCAGGATGATCCCAGTAGAACTCAGTCACCCAGGAGCTGCTCCTAGTATGATCCCAGTTGCTCCCAGTCATTCTTTATTATGATGCAATTTGCCCCTGGCACAGTTCCAGTTGGTCTCAGTTGCTCCCCCTTTGATCCAGTGTGTTCCCAGTTCTCCCAGTTGCCCCTAGTGTAGCCCCAAGTAACTCCCAGTATGATGCCAGTCTCTCCCAGCAGGGCCACAGTCATTGACACTTGCCCCCAGTTGCCCCCAGCATGGTCCCAGTTCCCCGTAGCACGCTCCCAGTGGCTCCCAGTGGCTCCCAGTCCAGTCCCAGTCATCGCCTGCATGGTCTCAGGCACTCCCAGTATATCCCAGCTGCCCTGAACATTCTCGTAGTCATTGCCAGGCACTCCCAGTTACCTCAGCATGGTTCAGCTGCCCCCAGTTTTATCCCAGTCACTGCCAGGACATCCCAGTTGTCACTAGCATGCATCCTGTCATTCCCAGTTGCTCCCAGTTCTTCCCACTGTGTGCACAGAGAGCTCCCAGCATGGGCCTGGTAGCTCCCAGTAACCCCAGTGTCACGATCCGTCCTTATGAACGGGTTTCGTGATCGTTCATGGATTGATCTCAGGGTGCAAAAACCGACACAGGACAGGGGGATTTGCAGTAATAATCAAAACAAACGCACCTTTATTGAATGACCACAGCAAAATGCAATAGAGGGATTAAGGGAGAGAAAAATTCAGAGAAAGAGAGAGAGAGAGAGAGAGAGAGGGGAATATAACTGCCAAACGTAAAGTCCTTTGGTCCAGTCCAGTTGAGGATCCGCCTGTTACGTCGGGGAGATCTCAGAGGCGCAGTTCATCTGGACCCCAATTGTACTCTTTTTCAATGGGGGAAGGGGGAATGAATTTTGCAACCAAATCAAAGGTAGTTTTGGGGAAAGAATGGTGTTTCGAAAGGGTACACACAGTCCATGTTCGGCAGTGGGCATGAGCCATTGTTTTTGTGGCCCAATGCTCACACCTGCAACATCCATCTCGCTTTGGTCAGCTTGCCTCTCCCCACACACCTCCCTCGGGTTGGGGGTCTCAGTCCCAGTCCTTGGAAAGTATAAGAGGGGGGCTTCTCACATGCGGGTTTGATGTCTGGGTCTCTTGATGAAGAGGCTTCTTACATCTCAGTCTGTGTGTCACGGTGGTTGCAAACGAGTGAGAGGGGTCTTCTGCAGGGTTCCACCACTCAGGAGAAGTCCAGCCAGACCGAGAGGTGGGGCAGCTTCCAAGGCTGTTGTTGCAAAAAGGGCACGGTGCCCCCTTCTCATTGGGCTCAGTGTAGCATACAGCAAACAACACTTGTGGAAACAGTAGCTTAGCAATGCTCTCAGGTCTCAGGGCCTTGTGGCATATGACTTTCTCCTACAGAGGAGACGGGGGGAGGGGGGGGATCTTCTCTTCAGTGGTCCTCAAATGACGATCGTGAGGCAGATGAGGGAAAATTCGGACAGACTCTTACACCTGCTCAAGGGGAGGTCTCTGTCCCTGTCACTCCCTTGCTCTCCCCCCCTTTTCTCTTTCTTTCCATCTCTCTCTCTACCTCACATTTACTGTTCAATAAAATCCACTTTGGATTTGGTCTCGTTAGCGCCTTAATTGGGGCTGAGGCATCTCTCTAACAATTTTCTTAACCAGATTGCCACATGATTTTGGCACAGTGAGTTCAGGGCACTGTTGTCTGTCCCCAGGTGCCTTTGACAACAGCATGGTTCCCGTCCTCTGAGGAGGTTGTGGTTCTCTCTGGAGGAACTCTTGGAAACTTGGACACAGCTTCCTCTGAGCAACTTACGGGAGAACTGATGAGGAAAATGGCTGTTGTGGGTGGCCAGTGAAGAGAAAATATTTTGTTGTCCTTCCTTGAAAAGTGTGTTAAAATCATTGGAGGAAAGGGAGCAAATGTTACCAGCGAGACTGACAAGGTTCATTCACCCCACGGTGAGGAACATAAGGCTGCTGAAAGTCCTACAAGAAGCCCAGCTCAAGTACCTAAATTCCTGAATATCTCCTGAATTCCCAGGCTTGGGTTCTTTGCCAAATGTGAGAATCATTTTTCTCTTGATCCCTGTCACCTTTGTGACAGCTACACAGAGCTTCCCCTTCCTTTTAATAATCTGTATTGGGCCAAATATTCTCTTTTCTTCTTTTAGAACCTGCCAGCAGCTGAGCTGGAGCTGTGCAGGAACCAATGAAACTTGGAATTGCCACATCACTGCTTGGATTGTCAGTTTATTCATATTTGGGATTTGTTTGCATTTCCATCACAAGTTACTTGTGGGAAGAGCAAATATTCTTCAAAGTGATTTATGCAGAGTTAAGTTTGATTTCTGCCAAGTTTATTTTGTCCAGTGCCCAGGAGATGCTCAAGGGGTCTCTGTGCCTCTTGCCCTGGGGGATGCTTGGGAGGGGCTTGGGAGTGTTGTCCCTGTCCCTGTCACCCCAGGCCATTCCCCAGGGGACAATAAAACCTGGCTGAAAGTGGAGCAAAGTTTGCAAAAGTGGCAGTTAATGGAACAGTCAGCGCTACCTTGAGAGCTCAGTAACAAATCAAGGCGGCCCAAGGTAATTATGGGGCTCTGTGGACACCTAAAGTAGAACGTTTAGTAAATGGCAGGTATTGAAGGGAAGAACTTGATCTGTCTTCCCCAACAGTCTTGGGGACATTGGCAGGAGAAATGATGTCATTGTCTTCTTTATGGACTGTCAAGCTGACATAAAACCTGACTTGGAGGAAAATGTCCAAAGGCTTCACCCACAGAGACTTTTTGCCTGAACTCCTGAGAAGAAAGGATTCTGTGCCCCAACAACCCCATAGCTCAGCCAGGGGCTCATGCACAGCCCCCCTGGCAAAGGCTGATCCCAATGGATGCTCCAAACCAGGCTGTGGGTTTGCAGCAGTGGGGGAACTGGCTCAGATGTGACACACATCTTAAACTGATCCAAAGAAAAACAATGAGGCTGTACTCACCTGGGAGAACTTTGAGCACTTTATGGCAATTAAAAGGACTATAAAAGGGCTGGAGGTGGACTTTGTACAAGGGCTTGGCATGGAAATGGCGTCACAATGACAGAGGGGAGAGATAGGTGGGATATTGGGAAGAAATTCTTCCCTGTGAGCATGGTGATGCCTTAACAGAGCCTGCCCCATTCCTGGAAGTGTCCAAGAGCAGCTTAGATGGGATCTTGCCGCAACCAGGTCTAGTGGAAAATGTTCCTTTACCTGTCCCTGACAGGGGGTGAAACAAGATGATCTTTTAGGTCCCTTCCAGCCCATGCCATTCCAAGGCTCCATTAATCTATGACTTCATGGGCCCCACTGGCTCCCAGGAGTGGAGTGGGGTGCGTTGCCTGGCTACAGGAGTTGTGTTGAGGAGGGCCTCAGTCCTGCAAGGGATGTAGAAGGAGAAAGAGCCTGCTGGCTGCTCGTCCTTTTTATCATTGCTTTGCTCATTGCTTCTATCACCCTTTTGTTCACCCTGTTTGTCGTCCATTTTGCTCATCCCTGACAGACCCAACTGGGCAGAAGGCTTGTGACAAATCAGGGACAGAGTGTGTGCAGACAGCGGGAGAGGAGTGTGCTCCTACATCCTGGGGTGTGCCCCAACCTTGCTGTGGTGTCATGGGTTCCTTTCTGTGCTGAAAGATGCTGACCCAGTTCCTGGAGAAGCTGCAGAAGGAGAAAGCAGATCAGCAGGACATGATGGCTGCCATGGACATGGTACATTCTAAGGGGCCTCTGTGCCAGCCCAGGGCTTCCTGGGCAGGGTGACAAATGCCCCTTGTCCCTTGGGGGCTGGGTGGCAGAAATTGTCCCCTTGGGAGGGGGAATTTCCTGAGCTCATGGGGTCCCTCACCCTTCACATGGTGGGACCAAGCTCACCAGGGTGATGGGGCAAATGGGGCCACAGCAGCCTGAAAGGGGCATGATGGCCTGGAGGAAGCACTCCTCCCTCTGCCCCTCACACGCTGGCCCTGCCTGGCATTCCTCATCCCTTTCCCCGCCGCTCTCCTGCCGTTCCCCTCTGCTAGAAGGCGGACAAAGCTGCCTTGGACAGCAAAGTCAATTGCAGCCAGTTTGAAGAGAACATGAAGGAGCTGGATGAGAGAATGCAGGAGTTGCAGAGCCAGATTTCAGGCCAGGAGCAGCACTGGAACAATATGCAGCAGCAGTTCAGCAATGCAATTGAAGACAAGGTGAGGGGTATTTCGTCCCCACCATGAGGAACTGGCACCTTTGGGACTTGACAGCCTGTGGCAGCATCCCTCTGAGGATCCCCCTCCAGGCTGTTCCCTGGAGAGCTCCATGTCACATCCTGGAGCAGCTGGCTGAGGCTGTGCACCTGTTCACAGCTGGATCGCCTGGAGCTGAAGACTTTCCGTAAACACCTGGAGGACTCCTGGAACAGGAACATGGAGGAAGTCGAGGATAGGCTGTTGCATGAAAACGCCGCTGGGATTAAGAAGTGAGTGCGATGGAGATTCTGATGGCTTTGGGAACAGAGATGGCAACTGCTCCTCCAGGCAGGGCTGTCACACACTATGTCCCTGAGCTGGGCCGTGCCCTGCCCTCCTGACCGTGCACACGGGGGGACTTTGGTGCCAGAGAGGGGCTGAAAGCGCTGCAGGGGCTGCTTGAGATGGTGGCATGGGTGCCTGTGCCCCTCACCTGGCATCAGCAGCACCTTGGGGATGGGGAGAAACAGGCTCAACAGCCCACGGTTCAGCCTGCAATGGCCGTGAGCCTGTGCAGTGACCTGCCCAGCAGCTGGCTGCTGCAGGAAGCTGCTGCCTGTGTGCTGCAGGGCTGTGGGCCCAGGAGCTCAGCTGGCGCTCTTCCCTCACCCTCCTTAGGCAGCTGCCAGTGCCTTTCACGTGCCTGTCCTGTGACCGCATGCTCAGCATGCAGGTTCCTGGCCAGTGAGTAGCACCCGTGCATCGGGGGCAGCAGGGCTGGCATGGGGGGAGATGGGTGCCAGCGGTGACCCGCTGTGCTGGGCACAGGGGTGACAGTGTCTACTTGGGAGGGGCTGATGTGGGGAGCCCCCTCTGCAGCCCTGCCCATCAGCAGGGCCTGTGGGGGCTCATCCCAAGGGCTACAGGCAGCGAGATGCCATGGGCTACAATCCCATGGCTTTGGGAGTGCTGCCTCCAACAGGAACAGGTTCGTTGTCCCCTGCCACACACCTGTGACTCCTGCCCTCCCCAGGTACCCCGAAAAACTCCCATATTTGCAGCCGATGCCCCCTAGCAAGGAGCCACCGCCCAGCCAAAGGTAAGGGCTCTGAGGACACATTCCCCGCGCCTGGGGTGCAGGGTAGCCCTGACACAGCAAGGAGGGCTCTGCACCTGGGCTGGGGCAGAGGAGCCTGGGGGGACGGGGCAGGGTAGGGGAGCAGAAGGCAGCTGTGGAGGGCCAGTGCTTGCCCCAGGGCTGGGGGCTTTTGCATTCCTTGCCTTGCACTGCCCTGTCTGGCCCACCTCTCTGTCCCAAGGTTGCTGAAAGCACATCTGATGAGCTGTGTCTGTTTTCAGTCTGAGCTCAGGCTTGGTGGGGACTTGTGTGCCTCCTGTGAAAGGAGTTCCCAAAACCAATCCCTGCAGCTGGGACAGCGCAGCTCCTGCCAGCTGGTGTCCTGTGCACAGGGACCTGCCATGGCCATGGCCAGCACACCTTGCTGTGGGGACAGAGCCAGCAGATCAAGCCTGGTGGGATGGGCTTGGGGCTCCTGCAGCAGATGGACAGGAGCTGGCAGGGACATGCCCCTGCAAGCAGCCCTGCTAGTGCCCTCCCTGGCACAGCAGGGTGATGCCCTGCATGCCACAGGGCTGGGCACTGAGCCTCCTCTGTCCCATCCCACAGGAGGCCGCTGCTCTGTGCCAGTGTCCCCCATATGCCTCAGATCTCTGGGGACCATCAAAGCAGCAGTTTTACGATGCAGAACATCAAGGCTTCCCCACATACAACTGCACAGCTGCAGCGTCTCCTGGTACACCACAACAAGGCAGGTGTGATGAAGGTAGAGACACAGAATGGTGACTGAGGCTTTAAGCATTGCTGACTATCCAGGAGGAATCTGTGCCTTCAGTCCCCAGGGAGACCTGGGTTAGGAGGATTATTGGGGGGTGCTGGATTGGGCCCTGCATTGCAGCCAGCTGCCCTCTCCTCCTCAGCCTCGTGTGACCCTGCTGCACGGTGATGGACACATCTGGAGGGGCCGTAATGACCAGCATTGCACGGCGATCAGGACACAGGATGCGTCAGACATGGCCCTGTCGGGGCAAGGGGGTCAGTGATGACAGGGGGCTGATTATCTGCAGGGTGCTAGCTGGGGGATGAGTGGTGTGCTGGGTAATGTGGCATGGGTATTTTGTGTCTGGGGTAAGAAGGAAGGGGCAGAATGGAGCAGGAGGACTGGCACATGGGGCAACTGAGCTTGGAGCCGCAATTATGTGGGAGAATGGCCATGCCCAGTGTGGGACAAGACCTTGAGTGCTGGTGCGCTGGGGCCAGCACCTGTGGCAGCTCACCCTTGTCCTTCACCGCCCAGGCCCTGCCGCCTCAGGACAGCACCGGCCAGGCACAGCTCCTTGACAGGTCTCATGGGCCCCAGGGCTCGAGCAGCCTCTCCAGCCCCGCCAGACATCAACAGCCCCCGGCCAGCTGGAAAGGACTCAGCGCCCAATGCTCGGCCTGGGACATCTTGTCCGAAGCGAGAAACACCTGTGACAACTGTCATAAGGAACTTGACTTTTTACTTGTATATAATAACTAAGTTAGTTGTACATAGTTATTAGGTTAATAAAAACTGTTAAAATTACGGGCAGAGCCTTGTCTCACAGCCTGTCTCTCCCCGGGCTCCCTGGTGCTCCTTCAGCTCCTTCCCCCCTGCTGTGGCTCTGCCCCCGTGCTGAGCAGATCGAGCCCCGGGCCAGGCCCTGAGGCCGCTGCTGCTCCCGCAGCGCCTGCGGGGCAGCCCTGAGGCACCGGGCCGGCTGTGGGAGCCGGAGCCGCGCTGCAGAGCCCGCGGCCCTCACGGGCTGCGAAGGCACGGGCAGATGGCCATGGGGCCCGGCTGGCAATGCCGGCGCTGCTGCTCTCGGCTGCCGCCTGCAATCCTTACAGGCAGCCCTCATGCCGGCTCAGGAGCCGCTCGGAGCCGTGCCCGAGGGCTGGCCCCGACCCGCGGCCCCAAGGGCACTTGTCCTTCATCTCAGCACTGCCACATTCCGAGCTCATTTGTCAGCTCCCTCCTCCCCTTCCTTTCTGCGGGGCAGCGTTAGGGGCCGGCCCAGCAGCTTTCCTCCCGCACAGCCGGCAGCCCCTGGCCCACAGCTCCCTGGCGGGAGCCAGAGCTGCTTTCCAGCCGGGCAGCCCCGCCGTGTCCCGCAGCCCGGGCCGGCTCTTTCCCGCCGCCGGCAAGGCCCAGCGGCTGGGCCCGGCCATCCCGGGCCAGAGCAGCTCCCTGGCCGGGGGAACACAGCCGGACATGGGGGGACACACAGCAACACAAAGGGGACACACGACGGGCACCGTTTCCCGTGTCCCCGTTGCCGCAGAGCAGTGCTGTGTGCGGGGCTGGCACAGACCCGGGCACAAAGCCATGTCTGTGCTGTCACCGGAGAAAGGACACGGCAGGGGTGCTGCTCACGGATGAGGGTGCTTGGGGCTGGGGGAGCTCTCCGACCTTCTCACACCTGTGGAGGTCGGGGCAGTCTCTGTCCCTCTCAGCCCTGGTGTGACCCCACCCAAACATCATCGGGGTCAGAGGGACAGAGACACCCGCAAACCCCCAGAACAGCAGAACCTGGGATTTGGTTTGGGGCTGAGGATTTAGGAAGGGGCTGGAATTGGGGCTGGGTTGGAGTTGAGGCTGAGATTTGGATTAGAGCTGGGATTGAGGTTAAGGCTAGACATGGATTGGCTTTGGGCTGGAGTTGGGTTCCAAACTAGACAAATTTGGAATTGGAATGTGATTAAATACAGAACTGTGAGTGTGTCTAAACGTGGAGTGAGATTGAGACCAGGATCAAGGTCAGGTTTGGGACTGAGCTCACCCAGAGCGGGACAGAGGGAATGTCACTGCAGGATGTCCCTGGCATCATCCCAGCCCTCCTCAGGCACCTCCAAACATGAGGGGCAGCTGGGTGCCCCAAGATCCAGGTGCTCCCACGCTGCCCCTCAATACCAGGCAAGCATTCCCTGAGGGCAGCCCTGACTGTGACCCTTAGGGCTCTGGGATCAGCCCTCACATCCCTGTGGGAGCAGCTGCAGACAGGATGAGAGATTTCCCCCCCCTCTTCCCTGTGGAAAGATGAAGCCCAGCTGCCCTTTCCTTCTGGTGCCTCCTCCTCTCCTCAGCTGAGGATGTCAAACTTCCCAGGAGCAGGAAAATCCCCATTCCCTGTTTCCTTGTGGCTGCAGCTTGGAACACCCACTCAGAATTAAGGACTTTCTGACAGCCCTGCTGAATGACACTGGGAGGAGATTTGTGAGAAAGGGAGGAAATTGTATTTCAATAGTAAATAAAAGGTGCAAAATTATTTCTTTCTGTCACATTTGTTTTCAGTCAGTTGCACTTCTGGTCCCAGGCCAGAGAAAAGGGTGGGGCTGGGGGCTGGGAGAGGCGGGGGGCTGGGAAAAGGTTGCGTTGGTGCTCGATGAAGAGATGCAGGGGGGTCTGGGTTCTCAGCAATGGGGGTGCCAGGGGGGTCTCAGGGTCATGGGAATGGGGGGGGTGGGCAGGGATGTGAAGAGGTAGAAGGGAGTTCCAGGGGTTCCTTGAGCCCAGGAAAGGGGAGTCCAGGGTTTCCCAAAAAGGGGGGACCAGAGTGGGGACACCCGGGATGTTCGGGAAGGGGCAGTTCAGGCTGTCTCTGCTTTTGCAGAAAGGTGTGCCTGGGAAAGGCAGGAATGGGAGACCAAGGCGTTCCAGGTTGTCCCAGAGTCAGGCCTACGCCAAGTCTGGAGGCTGGGAGCCATGGGGTGCCCGGGAAAAGGGGAGCAGCGGGACCTGATGTCCAGAACAGGGGGATTCAGGGGGTCCCTGTGCAGACTAAGGAGAGCAGGGGGGTCCCGGTGCTGGCAGTGGCGGTTCAGGGTCCCGGTGCTGGGGGTCCCACTCGCCCCTGGCCCCCCAGGAGCGCCCTCAGCCCCAGCGCTGGAGCCATCGCGCTGCTCCTCCTCACTGCCAGTGTGATCCCAGGATGATCCCAGTAGAACTCAGTCACCCAGGAGCTGCTCCCAGGATGATCCCAGTACAGCCCAGTCACTCCCAGTCCTGGCATCCCCCCAGGCCTCTCTGCGTTCCGACCTGTCCCGGCTCCATCCCCGCCCCTGCCGGGGGCTGCAAGGGCTGCGGGAGCGGAGGAGGACGAGGAGGAGGGAGGGAGGAAGAGGCGGAGCGGGGGCGGAGAGGGGGAGCCAGGCGGCTCCGGCGCTGCCTGAACTTGCAGCAGCCTCTTGTCCCCTCCTGTCAGGGAGTTGTGCAGAGCCAGAAGGTCCCCCCTGAGCCTCCTTTTCTCCAGGCTGAGCCCCCTTCCCTGCTGCCTCAGCCCCTCCTGCTGTTCCAGCCAGGGTCGGATACTAGTGCTACAAAGAGCAATGTACAGACCTGGCATAGGTGCCTTTGTCACCACATTTTAACCTTTCATTGGTTACAGAAAGACTCTTGGGAAGCCCCAAACTGCAGTCAGTCGCTGCAGTGCCAATGTCCTTGGCAAAGCCCTGCGGCCCGGCCCGGCCCCGCACTCGGCGCCGCGGTTGCCCGGTAACCGCGCCCGGGCCCTCAGCGCCTGTGACAGCGGCGCGGCCTCAGCTGCCTGAGAGCGCGGCCCTGGCTGGGTGTGCGCAGCCTGGGCTCCTGCAGGCGGCTGCACCGGGCCATTCGCCGGGTGAATTGTCGGCGTAGAGAATTGCTAAAGGTGCAGAGCACTGGCCTCTGCGAAAAGCCCAGCAGCGTGCAGAACACTGGTGTCTGCTAGGGAGTCCTGAATTTCACTTGAAGGTAAAGACCGACTAAAGTTGAACTTTTTGGTTTTGTTTCATCTGTGCTCTGAAAGAGAATGCCAAAGGGAAATAGAGGATGTGATCATGCCAGTCTTCTGGCGCAGTAGTTCAGTGACATGAACACCTGAGAGGATGAACAATAAATGGACTACTGATTGTGCTTTTTTTTACTGAAGAAATGCAACATTTTCTAAAGGTAGTAGTCTATACATTTTTTCCCTATGGTAAGTGCTTAAACTGCTTAAAGGTGAATGAGTTCTGTTCAAGTTTCAATAGGTTTTTTATCATCTGGGTTTTAAAATTTTTAGGGAGATGCCTCTGTATTGAGGTGCAAAGGAGACCATATGCCAAAGTCAATGGTCTGGATTTTATAGAACAGTAAATGTGAGGGAGAAAGAGAGGGAAAGAAAAGAAAAAGTGGGAGGCGGATGGAGGTTGGGAAAGGGGGGAGGAGAAAGAGAGTGACAGAGAGAGGTTTAGTAGAAAATATCACCATTCCCTGGATCCCATTGGCCTACCATTAAATCCTCTTCTGGTCTTCTCTGTGGTGAGGTCTGGCAAAATGTAAGACTCCAATGGATTAATGCAGATTTGGGCAAGGGGATACCTTGCCCAGGTACCTCCCAGGAGTGGGGCAAGTTGGACTCTGTCTCTTGCTACTTTCAAATAATATAAAATCTTTAGCACCCATATATCCTTTGAGTCTGCCATGAGTTGGGTTCTGGATTTTCAGATTTGCTGTGTTACTTTGCATGCCCTGCAGTCGTCTGGTGCGAGGCCTCAGGAATGGGTCTGGAGGCACTGCGGAGGTCTTTGCTGGGAGGTTTGTGTGCAAACCTGGCCTCAGCAGAAGAGTCTGTGGCTATGACTTCCCCAGCCTGAACCCAGACAGAGCTGATTTTCAGGACAGCTGCTGGGTTTGGCTTTGTTGTGGATAGGTTTTACTCCTCAGCCTTGTTTACTTGTCCCCAGACCTGAGCTAATGGGACAATAGTGTCACCTTGATCTTGTCTCAAGTTCCCTTAGGCAGCTTAACTCACAGTGCCAAGTTCCAGTCAGGAGGCATTTTCAGGGAGGGGTGGGCTTGGGTGTTCGCAGCTTCTTTATAGAGTTTTGTCACAATGGGCAGAAAGTCCTTTATAATGATATTTAAGCCATTAGCCATAACATTCCAGTCTCTCATTAGTCTCTCAGCTGTGAGGAGCAGCTGAGAGAGCAAGGGTGCTTTAGCCTAAAGAAGAGGAGGCCCACTCTAGCTATTTTTGAGTAATATTTAAGCTACAGCTTTGTCTGTTTGAACTGCTATTAATGTTCAGATTTTTAGCTCCAGGTTTCAGTATGATCTAACTTTGAATTGCACAAGGTAGCCATAGAGTTCAAATAAAGTCCAACTGGATGCCTAATTATACTAGCTACTTACACCAAACAAGCACTTAGCTACTTTCAAGTAATGTAACATTTTTAGCACCAGAATATGCCTTGAATCTGCCATGAATTGGGTTGTGGATTTTCAGAGTTCCATTGTTGCTCCTTCCAGTTTTGTTGAGGCACTGTCGCTCACCTGCGACACCGTCCCTTGGAAATGGCGTCTGGATTGCCAAAGAAGACACCGACCCCTCGTCTTTTGTCCAGGGAAGGGCTGAAGCCTAATACTGTGAGTACCCCCTGGGGCTGTGTTAAGGCTGGCACTGCCCTGGTGTCCCTGCTCTCCCTGCCCCTGTTGTCCAGCAGTGCTGTGAAGCTGCAGAGCCCCTGCCCAGCCCTTTGTGCTGTGCTGCTGTTGCTGGGGCTGTCCTGGTGCAATAGGGAACACTGTGGGATGCTTCAGCTGTGTCTTGCCTGGCTGTGCCAGCAGAGCCAAGTGAAACCAATGTACAGCTGAAGGCCTGAGCATGTGTTCTGTCCCTTTCCCTGTGCCACAGGAATTCCTTCTGTCAGGCTGGGCACCACTCACCGGTGCTGCTCTGACCATGCTGCCCTTGGGCACCTGGGCGTGTTGGTGGGGGGAAGCTCAAACTCTGCCCAAAGCCCTGAGAGCCACGGCTGGTCCCAGCTGGAAGAGCTTCCAAAGCAGCTGCTGTCTCCCAGCTCCTGTGTGGGCACAGATGCAGGCCTGCAGGCAGCGCTGGAGCCAGGGCTGCAAAGGTCCCTTGCTGTCTGCAGCTCACTTGGCTGAAGATGCCCCACTGCTGAGGCTCTGTCAAGGAGATGCCTCTGTTTTCTTCTGTGGAGGGCTCTGTCAGCCCAGGCAGAGAAAACAATCAACAGGGAGAACTAAAACCTAGAGACATTGCTGTGCACCTCACTCTTGGTACAGCGTTCCTTTCTTGCATCTCTTGGACTCATCCAGCAGCGATATCTCCTTGCTGTGAGTTCTGAGCATTGTGCAGGGATGGAGTTCAGGCAGTTCTGAGAGCTCCTCCCCATTCTCTGGAAAGGTCACTGCCTCAATCCAATGAAACGTAAGAGGAAACAAATGCCCAAAGAGCAGAAATCCCCAACCATGTCCCATCCAGTCATGGAGAAGCCAATGGGACAGAGCCATATGGCTGGAGTATGTGTGTTCCACTCTGTATTATTAATTCACTGATGCTAAGTATTTCAGCAGGAAACTCCCAGGGCTTCCAGGAATGTCCTAGTGGCTGTGATCACAAGTTATTCACCAGTGCCACTTGTTCAAGAAAAGCCTTTCTGAACAAGCACAACTCTGAGGCTCTAGCTGGTTTACTTTTGCCTTTCAGCTGCTTCCCTCTAAGTTCCAGAGGGAGAAGTTTCTCAGCAGGAAGAAGGAGGCCAGCACTGGGGGGAGTATTCTGCCCAGAATTGGCCCATTTCTAGACAGGAGTGAGACTCACGCAAAGGTAGCCTTTTCCTGCTCTTTTCCTTTCTGTTTCACATGAAGTTTGAAGAGGGTGTGTGCTTGTGACAGGCTTGCCTCCAGCAAAATACCTCAGTGTCCAGGTCCTGCTGTCATTGCAAGGTGCTGGGAGTGGTGGACTGGGAGTCCTGATCTGCACTAAGCCAACACAAATACCCTCTGCTGAAGCTGCTGGGGTGTGCTGGAGTGCAGCTGCCATTGCTAAAACAATGGGAGGAAGGCTGGGGACACAGAGGCCCAAAATTGCCCTTTGCCATTCTCCTGCTGAAGGAGCCACCTCTTGCTTTGGTGTGGTCACCATCAAATGCTCGGGGTCACAGAATTCCCTGCAGAGTGGCAGCGTTGGCCTTTGAAGGCCAAGGATCTGCAGGAATTACTTCAGATGGAACAAAACAAATTGCATTACTGCTTTGGGCTGGAACAATGTGTTGGAGCCTGACGGGGTGTTAGATTTTGCAGGCTGCCAGATGTACAGGGGACTGGCCCTGGGCAGAGGGGAATGGATGTGCTTTGTCTGGATCAGTGCCTATTCAGAGGTGTGTTTAAAGCTGCTTTTCTGGCAGGACTAGCTCGGTATAAAGCACAGTCCAAACGGGTAGGTGACTGAGGTGGGCTGTTGAGCAGGAAATTGGCAGCAAGAGACACAGAACACAATCCAGGTTAAGGATTGTCCTGGAGAGGGGCCTTGGGAACACCTCAGGAAAGGGCACAGCTAAGGGACAGTGTGCTGCAGCCACTCCCTTGAGCGGAATGTGTCTGCTGTGAAGTCACAGAGGAGACCTGCTTGTGTCTCTGCGGTGACAGCAGTGTGGCTGGAGAAGGCAGACAAAGCAGGGCAGAGTTTTCTCCAAGCAATGTCTCTGCTCCAGAAGCATTTGCTGTTGTTGTGTCATTCCAGACGTGCCTCTACAATGGCATGAAATAAGGTTGCAGTAATGACAGGAAAGCACCCATTTAAAGGCCATTGAAAAAGGAGATACCAACTCTACTTTTACCCAAGTTGCTGAGAAAATAACTGAAACTTATCCTCATTCAGCATCCACCTTACTTGTCTTTTTATTTTCAGCTCATTTGTCTTTTTATTTTTGCCTTTTCCTCTCTTTGGAACACACTAACTTTTAAATACAATGAAAAGGAACAAAATGATCAAAGCAAAAGAAAAGTGTTTCTTAGTAAGGATTCAGCTGAGCTGGGGATGTCTCCCTCTCTGAGAGCCAAGCGCACACACACACCCTCTGAGAAAATGGCAATCTTTGTATCCCCTTTGTACCCGGCTGGGGCGGTCCCTGTGCCCTTTGCCATTGGATGGGTACTCAGGAGCTTCCATTCTCTACTGAGCACCAACTTTTCTGTCCGCTCCCTTCTCATCCTCCTTCCTTTTGGTCAGGTCTTCAACCCTGTCCCTCTATTTGTGACACTCAACAAATCAACCTGAACAAATGCAAACCACAAATAACACACAGAGCCAACAAATTCCATTCTTTTGCTTAATAACCTTTTGGCTTCAGCCAAATGTCACCTCATCTCTCACACCTGCTCTGGTCCTGTGCTCTTCTTACTGAAGTCTAAGTTCTAGAGCAAAAAAGATATTTGCAGTTGTGTGGGCCTCGGTTTCCCTGTCTCAGAGTAAAAGACATCCCAAATCCTTTCCCATGGAGTCTCCTGTAAATTCATGGGTTTTACTTACTCCATGAGTGCTCAGTCAGTGCCCCAGAGCTCTGTGACCGCATGGGCACAGGGCTGTGTTTTAGGAACGTGCTGCCTGGCATTCTGGAGAAAGAAACCTGGAGAAATCCATGCCGAAAGAGCAGCTTGGCTTGAGCCTGCTCTGTGTGGCCCAGCAGCTGTGGATGAGCTCAGAGCAGAGGTGGGTGAGCCACTGTTTGCCCAGTGTGGGCTGGGCAGACGTGCTCCCTCAGAGTCTGTACTTCACTGGGGATCAGTGGAAGATTCTCCTGCATGAACCTTCCTCACAGCAGCTGAAGCTCTCCCTGCTCTCTCTCCTCTCCAGCTGCCGTCAGCTGCCCCGAAACAGAGCTGGTTTGGGGTTTCCCCACCAGAGCTGGTATTTCAGAACTTCGTCGCTCGGCAGGTGTCGGAAATGGTGCTGTCTCTCATGAATAAGGACAAGGTAAGTGCTGGCACGCAGAGCTTTAACGCTGTGCTGGAAGAGGAGAGTGTTGTCATTCCCTCAGTGTACAGCAAAGCAAGTTATCTGCTGCAGCACATGCAGAAGAAAATGTCTCAGCACCTTCTTCTGCAAGATGGTGGAAATCTTCCTGTGCTGGGAATTGTCCCCAGATTTTGGCCAGGCGTTGATGGTATCTATCCCAAAGGAGTTTCCTTCTCTTGAAAGCTCTGGATTGACAGGAATGTTGAGGGCTGTACAGTTCTTACCTGCTCTCATGCTTTGCCTTGGGTCTATAGCACATCCTGTGTGTCCTTGGTTAATCTTGGCTCCTGGTAGGAATCTCTGCCTCTCTCAGCCAGTTTGGCTCCCTTTGTGCAGCTCACAGGCAAAGCTCAGGGGCTGAGCCTTCTGCACTTTATGCTGGAATCACTTCTCATTAATGGCATTGGCCCTGCAGGAACCGTGTTCTGCAAGAGCCCTGCAATCAGAGTGATGGAGCAGAAGCAGTGAGAGGCCTTCAGGTTCCACTTGAGGCTCCTGCTCAGCTTCATCCAGCTCTGCTCAGCTTTTCCAAAAGCAACACGGTGCTCTGCTTTCCCTTTGCAGAAGCACAGCACATCCAAAGCCATGTGCTCCTGGAGGTTTCCACCTTCACCTGAAGAAACTGGGATTGTTTTGCAATTTCCCAAGAGAGCTGAGAGGGAAAAAGTTTAAAAATGTCAATTGTGTTCCACTGTAAGGAGGAAAACTTGAGACCATTTGAATTTCAGTCAGGGAAACATTTTCTCAAGTGAGGCTTGTGCCAAGAATGGGCTGGCGGGAGGAGAGAGGAGGGAGTCCAAATCACCTGGTTTAGACTTTTGGAGAGCATTTTGGTGCTCAGGGGTTGATGAGATCAGTGTGCTAGAAAATGCATGTGTGCTGTGTCTGTGTACCCCAGAGGGCCGAACCTGGCCTGCTGGCTGCAGGCAGGAATGCCCAGCAGCCCAGCTTGCCTGCACAGGCAGCAGGAAGCCCTGGAGAGCCAAGATTGGCTTTTCATACTGGAACCACACTGTCAGTCAGTGCTGGTCCTGTTTCTCCAGGCAGAAAATGCCTCTGAAGCCCCACGGTCAATAGACACCGCCTGTCTGTGTTTCTGTCACTGTTGGCAAGCTGGTTGCTCTCATGGTTTTATGATTCTTCCTTACTGCTTTACTGCCCATTTAAATTCTCTTTGCCATCTCCTTGTTTTAGGGATTGTCTTGCTGTGTTCATTCCTTCTTTTGCTTTTCAGGTTTGCTTTTATTCCCAGTAAGACCACAGTGTTTGGTCTCCTGTCTTGCTGCTCTGCCTGCCTGACTGTATCCCCAGAAGGTCCCTACCCAAACCTGATCTGCTAGAAGGGAATTTCTTCCTTCCCCCACAGTAATGGGCTGGTTTGCTTTTAGGTAGCACATTCCCCCTCTGGAACATGACCACTTCATGGCTGTGTGCAGGCAGAAGCCAGCAGGTTTTTTGGCCTTGTTGAACATGCAGGTGACTTGGTTCAGGTGCTGTGTCTCCATCCTGCTGGTGCTGACCTGCTCAGCCCTTCCTTCCCAGCAGGCACTGCCCTACTGCCCCTGGCCAAAATGCTGGAGCCAGAGAGAAGGGATTCAAGTTCAGCCTTGTGAATGATGTGCCTGTGCCTGCTCAGCTGGAAGTGCTTTGGAAAAGGGGCAGGGGAGGGATGTTAGCAGGGCATGGACAGGTCTCCTCTCGTCCTGTTTCCACAAGTGGCAAAATCATAATTTCATGTCTTTGCTGCAGTTTCTTCACGTGGTGAAGGTCTCCATGGAGAGCTCACCTTACTTCCAGCTGGTGAGCTCCAGCGATGCGTACCGTGCCGTGCCGCCGGGCGCCTCTGCCCCTGTGCGCATCCGCTTCACCCCCAGCAAGAACAAGGTGAGGCTGGAGGAGCCAAAGCACACAATGATCTCCACAGCCATTGTTTTCCCTGCACTCTGGCTCCAGCCCATTGCATGCTGTGAGCTGGGCTCCAGGCGTGGGCAGGCAGCCTGCAGCCAGTCACACCTTGGCACTGCTGGCAGGCACTGCAGCCAGGCCTGACAGGCTCTGCTTGCCCTCCCTGCACACTGCTGAGCATTGCCAAGGGAAGATGCACGGGAAACAGGATGAAAATGACAGAGGGCTGTTGATAGATGTTGGGCCATCTCTAGGTCCAGTGGAAGGGGTTTCATTCTGATGGAAAACACCAGAGGAACAAAGAGGTCAGAGAGCTTTCCTCCTTCCTGGACTGCCAACAGCTTCCCTGCCTGCCCCTGGGCTGGAGCACAGCCGGTGCTTTTTCACCCCCTCTGTTGTGCAGCCTGTCAGCTGTGCTGTCCCAGAGCACAAGTGAGCATGGCACAGCTGCAGGGCCAGGGCAGAGGATGTGCTGTGCCCGTGAGCCCGGCCTGGCACAGGCACACTGGGCCCTGGGTGCCCTTGGTCAGCAGGAGGTTGCTGAGCTGCAGGGCACTTGGACACCTGCCTGAAGGAGCTGGTGTAGGGCAGGTACAAGCTGCAGGCAGAGCTGTGAGCCCAGAGCCCGTGGCAGTGACACTGCTGGGGCTCTGTCTTCATGCCTGTCCCTGTGCTTGCTCTGTCAGCTGGCACCCATTCTGTGCCAAAGGTGCTTTTGTGGGGAGCTTTGAACAGCAGTGCTGAGGCCCTGGCAAGTCTGATCTCAGTGCTGGGATCTGGAGGGTTCATGTTCTGATCTGGAGGCTTGTTCATACAGAAGGGTTGAGGGCATGGCATGGAAGGGAGGAAGCCTTGCAGGGAAACAAAGAGAGGCCCTTTCCAACAGCATCCTGCTACCTCTTAGCACCGTTCTTCTCCTGACTTGGTTGGACAGGCAAAGTTAGAGGGGAGTTGTGAGCCAACTGATGTTTCTGCACCAGGCCAGAGGTGCAGGATGTCTTTGGGTGCAGCTGTTTTCTCCTCTTCCTTTTGCTGCTAAGAGTTAGTTGAACACTTTGTCCTATTCTCAGACAGTGGGAATATAGAAGCCTAAAGAGCAATGCCCTGTGTTCCCCAGCTCCATGTTGCTTAGAAGGGGCTTAGGAATTCTTTAACATCATTAAAGTTTAGAGTAGAAATGATGGTGGCCTAGGGCTGTTAACTGTATGACCCAAGTGACACAAGAGCTGAATGCCACTGAGACGGATTTTGCAAAGTGCGCAGGTGCCTTTAAAACGTGACATAGCAGTAGAACTTAGTGTTCATGTGAGGGTGCAATAGGTAAATGGATGCCCTTGAAGGGGTATAGGAAATGGTTTTTCTTCTGCCATGGGGATGGCACTAAATGTCCTGTGCTGAGCCAGTTTCTTTTCCTGCAGGATTATTGCCACGAGCTGGTGTGCCTCACTGCAAGGGAAAGGATCGTTGTGCCAATTCGGGCCATTGGTGCCCGAGCTGTGCTGGACTTCCCTGCCCAGCTGGACTTCTCCAAGTGTCCAGTCAAGGTCAGCACCCAGCAGACTCTGCTGGTGCGCAATGTCGGTGCCCGGGCAGCTCGGTACCAGCTGAGCACGCAGAGGTGAGGCAGCTCATCTGTCCCTGTGCAAACACCTTTGGGTGAGAGCGGAGTTGGGAAAGAGCTACAGAAGGAACCAAGCACCGGATCTGCTGCCCTGCAGCCTGGCTGGAAGTGAGCAGGATGGAAGGCATTCTGCTCTTGCTTCCAGTGGCCTTGGAGCTTTCTGTGTCCCAGATTCCCTGGACAGCAGGGGGCAGATGCAGGAGCATGAGCACTGATCTGGCTCTGGGGCTGCTGGGGCCTTGTCTTTCCTCCCGTCCCTCCAAAGTCTCACGTCCAGCACATGAACATTGCTGGCCCAAGGCTTCTCCATCAGCCAGCAGTGATGTCCTCACCAGTGGCAATGAGAACAGGCCAGCCCATAATTACAGCAAGAGGTCCTGAATGAGCAGAACCTGAAGCAAGTTCATCAGCTGTTACTACTGACATGAACAAAGTTCAGCTTGACAGATGTTCTCTTTGTTTTTGTGTGTAATGCATTCATCAGCAAAGTCCCCAGAACACATTTGAAGTGACAGATTGACCAGCAACAAAGCACCAAGGCCAGGAACTTTGGTTTCCTCAGTGGGGCTGTAGAAGGAAAGGTTGATTGGGATGACTGGATTTCCTCAGGTTCTAATTGGGCTCTTGTCTCTCTTCTCTTCTTTCGACATGACCTGGCAACATCCTTAAGCATTTCCTGAGTTGCCAGTCCCTCTTTCCAAAGGTGATACACCCTCTTTTTTCCCTTTAGTTCCTTCAAAATCTCCTTGCCCATGCGGGCTGGTAGTGTGTCCCTGTGCTGCTGTCAGAGAGGTTTTGTGCTCTCAGAGCAGAGAGGATTTTTTGTGAGAGAAGATAGTGCAGGATCCTTTCCCTCTCAGGACATTCTAGTGCCATGCACTGGGATGGGATCCAAAAAGCTCTGGCTCATGGAAAGGTCTCTCCAGGAGTTTGCTGTCTCCCTCCTGCACAACAAAGTTCCTTCCCCTCTCAGAGCCTCTGTTTTCATGCATATTGCATATAAAAACTTGAATGTCCCTGAAGGGATTCGGTGCCTGAATTCATCAATTTCCTGTGGAAGTGCTCTGGGATGCTCTTGTGAAAGGCAGAGTAGGGAACGGGGCAGGTCCAAACTGGAAGAAACGAAGAGTGATGCTGGTAACACGTAGCTGCAAGCCAGCTTTGTCTCCCCTTGCCAGGGAAATGCTGCAGTGGGTGCTCTGTGATCTTTCTGTGCCCCCCCGAGCAGCTCAGTGGGAGGAAAAGCCACTTGAAATGGCTGGTTGATTCTCCCTCAGCTGTGGCAGAGGCTTTGAGGCAGGAGGCTCTCTGGAGGGATGCTGGCTTTGCAAACCTCTGCTGAGCTTGCAAGGGTGGAGTGAAACTCCCTGCTGGGCCAGGGAACAGCAAGTTGTCCTCTGATCCCTGTGGGACCCTCGTGGCTTGGGCTCAGCCTTTGCTGGGGAGCTGCTGCTGCTGCTCCTCAAGTGCTTTGCTCTCTGGCGCTCACACTTCTCTCTGCAAATCTGTGGCTCATGAAACCATCTGCTGGCCTTGTCTCTCCCTGGGGCTGCAGGCAGTGCTTGCTGCGGCCGCCCAAAGAGGTGTCTCAGGAAAACTTCCCCGAGGAGAAAGAAATGGAAAAGGTGAACGGCTGTTGTGGAGATCACAGTGCCCTCCTGAGCAGCATGGTCCAGGAGAAGATGGCAAAGGTGCAAGAAGACCCCATGCTGTTCTCTGATGACATTTTTTTTAATGAGCCAATGGTAAGTGGTAGCTGAGAACATTCTCTTCCTCCTTCTCTTCCTCCTCCCACCCACCCTCCTCCCTACACCCACCCCTTCCCCGGCTGCGGTCACTGGGCAGATCCTCAGCTGGCTCCATGTGCTGGCAGGGAGGACATGGAGTTTCTGGTGAGGCTGCAGGGCTCGCTGCTGAAAGCATTTGTGCCCTGCAGGCTCCAGGCAGGGCTGGGAGCCTGACAAAGCCCAGCTCTGCTGCCAGGCTCGAGCTCAGGGCACTGCCTGCGTGTCCTTGCAGTGTCCCAGGGAGCAGTTCTTGTAGGCAGGGGCTCCCCTGACACGTGGGGCTCAGCAGAGGCTGTTGGAGCACTGCCAGCTCACACACTGACCTGAAGCTTGCAATTGTTCCCTAGCAAAAGGAGGCCAAATTCAGCCCAAGGTTAATGACAGAAATGCCAATCCCCTCCTGTAACCATGCCTTGCACTATTTCTGAGTGTCCCTTCCAGCGTCATCTGTGAGCCTGGACACCAGGGTGGAAGGTTAAAATGGGCCTTTGGAGTTGTCCTGCACACAGGGACAGAAAACCTTTTCCTTTTCTGGTGGTGCAAGCAAACTGCCACATGCTCCCATCAACCAGAGCCTTGATTCTGAGTACTGGCATTGTGAGAGATGATGAATGCCTGGTGTGTGCACAGTGGAACACCCTTCTCATCTTGGAGTAAACCCTAGAATAATCCCAACCTCTGCTTTCTTTCAGTAGAGGTTAAACTAATATCTTTATTTCCAAGGAAGGGGATCATGTTCTCTTCTTGGTTACAGCTATGGCCCATCTAAGGCCAAGAGCCAGCAGGGCACAGTGGCAGTTGCATCCCACTGTAGCTGACAGCAGCATGATGTGCCCAAGAGCTTGTGTCAGAGCAGCAGGAATATTGTGGAGAGTGGGAGCTGATCAGCTGAGCATTGAGAGCTGTGTTGGGCTGGGTTTGGAGTGTTTCCTTGACTCCTTGTGTTGTTCACTCATCACTGATGCTCTAAACAAAGGCTTACAGGAGGGTGGTGAAAACAAGAATGTGAAGTTTGCAGAGCAATCTTTTGCTGTCCCTTTCTGGTGTAGGCGGGAGAAATCAGGCCGAATTGTTCAGCTGAAATCAAGGTGACCTTCAAACCCCTGGAAGCACTGGAGTATGGAAGTGTGGCTTACTGCAGCATCTCAGGTGCAGCTCCTTTGCCCTGCCTCTCTCCCCCTCAGTGAAGCCATGGTGCCAGCCTGAGCCCACTGGGCTCCCATGGAAGTGCTGGGAAGGGTCCCTGGTCAGCAGGGCAGTGCTGGCACATCCCCCCTGGCCCTGCAGCTCCCAGGGAGTCTCCCGTGCCAGGCCAGGGCTCAGAATGCTGTGTGTGCCTGAGTGATCCCAGAACAGCCCAGGCAGTGCAGGGAGAGGTTTTCATGCCGTGGCTTTGCCAGCATTCCCTCAAAGGCCAGAGAGCTCCAGAGCAGAACAGCTTCAGTGAACAAGCACTCAGCCCCTGCAGGCCCCTGGCCTCCAGGATGGCTCCATTTGCCATGGATCCATCATCAGGGAGCAGGAGCTGAGTTAGAAATGGGCTCCCTGAGCCTGGACCACCTCCCAGTGCCCAGACAGCAGCAGAGCAGAGGGGGCTGAGCCCACTGAGCCCGGGCTGTTGGTAGAGGGAGCAGCCTTGGCCAGCAGCTGCTTCTCTCCCTGTGTGGCAGTTGTCACCTTGCAGCTCTCAGTCTGTGGCAATAGAACACAGTGCTGAGTGTCACAAGGGGAGCACCTGGGCAACAAAGTCCTGTGCTCCTGGGCCAGGGAGTTTGGCAATTGCCAAACCCTGTTGGAGCTTTGTGCCTGCACTGAATGGATTTCAAAGCTCCTATAGGTGCAGGGGAAGGAAACCACAGAATCACAGTATGGTAAGGATGGAATGGACCTTAGAGATCATCTAGTCCCAAGGCCCCTACCATGGGCAGGAACACCTCCCCATAGAGCAGGGAGCTCCAAGCCCCATCCAGCCTGGCTTGGAACACTTGCAGGGCTGGAACCTCCACAACATCCCTGGGGAACCTGCTCCCGTGCCTCACCACCCTCACAGGGAAAATTTCTTCCCGAATATCTCACCTAAATCTCCTTTCTCTCCATTTCTACCCATACCTCCATGGCCTGTCACTACAGGAACCAGAGATGTTTTAAACTCAGCAAACTGGTGGCTCAAATTGGAAAGCAGCCCAGGGAATGGGTTAGAAATTGCAAGTCAGCCTCAGGGGATATGTCCTGAGGGAAGAGAAGGGTCCATATCTTCTCCTGCAGCATCAGGAGCTGGTTGCATCCAGCTCAGAGTTGGGGACTAGCACTGAGGCAGCCTGGAAAATCCAGTGTAGCAGAGGGAATGATTGTACTGCAATGGACATCTCTCCCCAGGCTGTGAGAGCAGGCTGCCCCTGCAGCTCAGAGGGGAAGGCCAAGGACCCTTGGTTGAACTCAGCTCTCCTACTCTGAACCTTGGGAACGTTTTCGTCAACACCCCCCATGTCTATGAGGTGAGCAGCAGGGCTTGGGATGGATCCTGATGGCTCCTGAGGCAGCAGCAAGCCTGGTGCAGCTGTGGAATTGCTGCCAACCTGGGCAGCTGTGAGCAGGGAATATTTGATGGACTGCTCAAATCTGGGGGGACACAAAGGTGTGTCAGTTGTTCCTGAAGCCCCAGTCCCTGCTTTTGGGCAGCCTTCCTTAGGGATCAGCTGGGAGGCTTCCTGCAAAACAACTCCTTGGCACATGAAACCAAGCCTGGGTCAAAAAGCTGCATGTTCAGAGGCTTTTGTGGCAGTGCCAGACACAAGGCACCTTTGGACTGGGCTCTGCAGAAGCAGCTGCACCAAAGTGGCTGCCTTTGAGCTTCAGCCCACTGCCAACAGCTGCCAGCCAAGTGTCTTCTGCTTATTGCTGCAATCACAGGAAATCCTTGGGAGTTCTCTCCCTTGCTGACCAGTCCCTCACAGCACTTCAACCTTGGTGCATTTCTGGCTCTAGAAAGAGAAAAGTGTTCCTGGGAATAAAGCAAAGGGTTTTTCTACCTATTTGTCTCCCCCCCAGTAGAGTCAAGCTTGCAAAAACTTCATGAGGCACTGCATCATGGCAGACACTTTCAAAATCTTGGCTGTGGATGGGAAAGACACGCTGAGATTTGTTACAAACGATGGTGCTCTCTGTACGTTTTGACGCTGATGCCTCATTCTCAATGTATTGTTTTCATGGTCTGGGAAAAGGTGAATGAGCAGATGGTGCTGTTGGAGCTGTGCTCACTGGGGCAGCAGCAGCTCTGGGGTGATTCCCTAGGCAGCTGCAATCAGCCCACGTTGCTCTCAGCACCAGCTCTCAATGCGCTTGGTGCTGCTGGGCAGAGGGGCACTGCTCTGTGCCCATGGGATAAGCCCAGGGTGACTGCAGTTCTGTGGAGTTGCCACTGCTCTGCATGAAAACCCAAAGGCAGAAGTTGTCCTGTTGAATCTTTGGACTTCTGCCATTCAGCAGCACAAAGCATCTTCTGCCTTTTCTGGGTGTTCATTGCATCATTAGACAATAACACACAAGAAGGGGAGATTCCACACGTATTTCCATTTTGCTCTCTTGCTGCTGCAGGTGAAACTGATGAACCCAGGAGCTATTGATGCTCCCTTCACCTGTCTCCCTTCAGCCACCAACCTGGGCTTGTGTTTCAAGTTTGCCCCCGAGGAGGGCATCATTGCAGCAGGTGGGAGCCAGGCTGTGCAGATCTCCTTCAGTGCCACCGTGCTGGGGAGCTTTGAGGAGGAGTTCCAGTTCAGTGTGGCTGGATCTCCTACGCCTGCCATCCTGACCATCAAGTAAGGACCCTGGGAGCTGGGTGGGCACATCTGTAGCTGTCTCTGGGACATCCCCCACCTGCCTCCTTTTGGGGTGGAGCAGAGGAGAAAGGTGTTTCCTGAGGTCTGAATCTCTGCTCTGCCGCTGGCATTGCTTTGGTGTCAGGCTGCCTCCTGCCCTGTGTGGTGGCTGGGAGCTGGAATGACTCGTCCCTGCAGGGATCTCCCTGTGCCTTGGGCCATGGCAGGCAGTGGGATGGATCAGCTTTGGGCAGCAGCTGCTCTGGGATGTCCCACCTGAACACCCAGCAAGGCCCCCAGGGCTTTGCAGATGGGCCAGCCTGGCTGATTCTGCAGCAGCAGCAGCAGTGTTTGTAAAACCTTGTGTGAATAATCCATGCCAGATGGGCAGCAGCAGCCTCAGCTCACCTCTCATGGCCATGCTGTGGGGCACAAGCTGTGCCCCCAGCTCCTGTGCCCAGAGGGCTCTGGTGCCTCCTTTGCACAGCCAGCAAAGCGCTGATGTGGGAGTCAGGAACTGTGGGCTGGTGCCATGGCAAGAGACAATCCTGGCCCAGCCACAGGGAGAAGGGCGGATCATAGGGGAGGCAGAGCTCAGTGCTCAGCACCACAGCAGCGTGAGGCCTTGTCCCTGCCAGCCTGAGCCATGTGCTGCAGGATAATGGAGTGGAAGCAGGAGAGCTGATGCTGGCTGCTCTGCAGCTTTGGAGCTGGGCTGCTGCTCTTGGGCAGCACTGGCTCAAGGCAGTGAAGAAATGAAAGCAATCTGCACCTGATGATACCAATGAGATAAGGGAGATGGGTAAAGAAGAACAAGGAAGTTATTCCTTAGCAAGAGAAAAGTGGTGAGCAGGTCTGCCCATAGTGCAGAAACAAATCTGCTGCCTTTGTTTTTGGAGGAAAAGTGCTGCTTTTTTCATTTGGAAATCAAGAGGGAACCTTTCACCATCAAATAATTGATTCTCCTCTGTCCCTCCCCCAAAATGGCCATGGGGTGTTTGTGCATAAGCAGCTTTCTCCTTGAGCAGGGGCAGGTGTCTCTTGTTGAGATGTGCAGAGCAGAGCCAGGGGCAGTCCTGTGAGTACAATAGAGGACACAGCTGACTGGTTCTTGATTTTGAACCAAAAGGCAGAGTGGGCACTGATTGGCATCAACCATGAAATCAACTGGTGAATGTTGTGCAGCTTCAAGTGCTGATTTCAGTGGATGTTGGTGGCTTTTGGAGTGTGTCTGCTGAGTTCAAGGGAAGGTGAGGTGCTGTGCTAGATTCAGGACAGCCAAGTTTGGTTGTTGAAGCTCTTGCTCTTGGCTGTGCCAGCTGGTGCACTGCTGACAAGCTGGTCCTTTCCTCTAGGATTCATCTGTGCCCTGGGTAGAACTGTTGCTGCTCTTTTCAGAGGATGTTTGGGAATGCCCTGGATTCATATCTCAGAAAGTGTCTGTAATGATTGTGTGGGTCAAACTCTCTTGAGAAAGCTCCTCCATGGGAACAGCAGTTGCAGCTCAGAAGGAGCAAAGCAGGGAAGCTGTGGTTGGAAGGGCTGCTTACAGAAGTTAGTGGGGACACCTTGATGTCCATGCCATTGCAGATGGGGAAACTGAGGCACGGAGCCATGTCTGGGTGTGTGTTCAGGGTCCTTCATGGGACCCCCAGCAACCCGGGGGCTTCTCCTGCCTGCCCTGTGCCCAGAGCCCATCAGGGGCTGTTGGCTGCTGCCCCTTGGCTGGAGCTGCCTCCTGTGCCCAGGGCCCTGTGCTGAGCACATGGGGCTGTGTTGGTTGGAAACCCAGGGTGCCCTGAGCCCGGGTTTTGTGCCCCCGAGCCACGACAGCCGGAGCTTTGCAATGCCTTTAACCGAGCCATTGCCTGCTCTGTCCTCGGCCTGCAGGGGCAGCGTCACTGCACCGAGTTTACACTTCGACCTCGCTGAGCTCGACTTCGGGGACATCTCCTTTGGTGAGTGTTCCCTGGGCTGGGACACAGCCTCAGGGATGTGTGCCTTCCAACAGAAAAGCATCCCTCACTCCTGCTCTGCCCCAGCAGCCTCTTCAGGCTGTGAACTGCAGGGCTGCTGCTGCTGCTGCTGCCTCAGGGGGCATTTTGCCATTGTGAGATCCAGTGGAAGCAAGGAATAGAAAGGCAGAATTTTCTGGTGTCTCTGTGCTGCTTTAAAAGACAGATGTCTGCCAAGGAAGGTGGGAATCTTGCTGCAATGGAAAGATGAGCCCCTCCCTCCAAATGATTATCCCTTTGAAATGACAGGGCTCCCAGGCAAAAGTGTGGGAAAAGGAATAACAGTTCTTTGCTAGACTGTCTCAGGAGAGCACAGACAAGAAGGCAAGGACAGACATTTCCCAGGTGCCAAGTCCTGTTTTTCCCCTTTGGTGGAGTTCTGGTGACAGCAGGAGGAGCTGTGGGCTCTGGCAGGCCAGGGATCCCCCCCAGCCGGTGCGGGAAGGGAAGGGAAGGAGGAAATGCTCCTTTTGCAAAGCCCCAGAGGGCAGGGGGATGCGGGCAGTGCCCAGCAGCAGCAGCAGCAGCAGCAGCGGGGCAGGCAGGCAGGGTCGGTGCCAGCGCTGAGCTGCAGCCAGGGCAGCCCCGGGCCAAGCACAAACCTCCCGCAGCAGCAGCGGCCGAGCTGCGACCCCCGAGCGGGAGGAAGGGAAGCTCCGCTCCCTGCCCAGCCTCAGCTCCCACTGCACAGCCGCCCACGGCATCACGCCACAACTCCCAAGAACCCCCCAGGGAAAAGCCCAGCCCAGGGCCAAAACCGCCCCAAACCCCCCAGAACCCCTGTCCCCCTTCCCAGACCCAGGGCAACGTTCACTGCCAAGCCTAAAGCCAGAACAATGAAGTTCATGAACTTCTGAAGGAAACTCATTGCCTTTCTTGAGCTGCTTCTTCCCCAGCCTGCATCACCACGGAGGCACGTGTCAAGTTGACTTTGGAAGGAATGAAAGAAGAAAGGCAACAGATGGAAATATGGTTCTGAAGCAGGAGATTGATCCTGCTGAATCCATTTTCATTCCTAAGGGCTCTTCGGCTGAAGGCAGCTGTTGTATTTTTGCTTCTTTGTAACTGTTGACTGCTGTCTGCATGTGCTGGCCTCAGTCTCCTTGGAGGTTTTGACATCTGGGTTTGTCCTTTTTGTGCCTCTCTTGCCTCCCTGCTGGAGTCCCTGCTGGAGCTGGCAGTGGTCACTTGGATGGGCACAGAGAAGCTCTGGGCTGCAGCTGCAGTTGTTTTTCCTCCCCATCTGTGTCCCATTGACTCTTGGTGAGCAGGCCTGGGGAGAAGTCTCCTCCCCACAGAGCTGGCCAGCCCAGCCAGATGTGCAGTGCAGAGCAGGCTGTGGCTGCTCTGCGCGCTCTGCAGGACATCCCCACCATGAGTGGCTGTATCTCTGGCTTTGCAGGATGGAAAGCAAATCTCAGAGCCAAAGTGGGGTAAACCCTTGCAGGCAGCACTCTCAGTGAGCAGCACGGCTGTGATGTCCCTGTTTGTGGGCTGAGGTGGGACCTGGTTCCTGATTGCTAATCTCAAAGCAAGGCTCGGCTGTGCCCCCAGCTGAGTGGGCTCTGAGCTGTCACGTGCTCAGTCTGTTTGGCCCAAAGCAAGAGATGCCTTAAGGATCCTGCAGAGAGAAGCTGCATTAGGGTTCTTTGCCTCACGTTCTAGTTGCGGATTCCATCCTCACTTTCTTTTGCTGTAGCTTCTTCTCACTGACAACTCACTCTTTATATGTCTTGAAAAAGGTGGGAGTGTTGGCAGGCTGAGCAGGGAATTGGACAGCTTGAATTCTCAGAGTAAATGCTGGGTCTGGGTGCACACTCATCACTGAGAGAGAACTGGTGCTGGTTTGGGGCAGGTGAGGGAGCTTGGCCCCATCACAAAGAGAGAAGCTTGCAGTGTTCAGCAGGGCTAGGAGTGGGCATTTTCAAGGCTGCAGTCTGGAATCTGTGTCAAAGGGAGCTAAGTGACGATTAATTCCTCACGCAGCTTCTGGGTGAGCTGTAGTTCAGATCATAGAGAGCTCCACTCCAATGCCACTTTGATCCTGCCAGGATCTTGCCCCCAGGATCATGGCCTGCTGGGTGCCTGAATGGATATTTGTGTCCTTGCCCAGGCTTTCCCTACACGCAGCGCTGCCGCCTCACCAACAGCTCCGCGGTGCCCCTGACGTTCCAGCTCCGCATGTCGGACGATGGCACGCAGCCGGCTGTGGACAGCGTGGATCAGATCCGCAGGGACACCGACCCGGCCTGGAGCAAGGGAATCCATTTCCATGTGGAGCCCAGGGAGTTCACCATCAATCCCAGCGGAGGCACCATCCTCCCCCAGGGACACCGGGACATCGAGGTACGGCAAGAGCCCAGCCACAGCCGCTGCAGCACCAGGGCTGGAGCTGCACTGCAGGGTGGGAGGGCTTTAGCTCTGGTGCCAGCTTGGAGCATGCTGGCACGGAGAGATCTGCACTGCTGGGACGCCTCTGCTGGCTGGCTTACTCAGGATGTTCCTCAAAGAGCACTGTTTGCTTTCCAAAATCATATGCCTGAGTTCACAGACCTTATGGTCAAGGCCTGAAGCCATTCTTGTGTTTTTGAGAGCGATTGATTTGATTGCAATGGGGCAGAGCAAGGATGAGGGCAGAAGGTGGCTGTTAGAGAGATGTCATTGTATCAAGCAGTGAGCTTTTCTTTGTGGTGTCATTTCCCCCCTCTTGGGCAGCAGAATGATTTGTGTTCACTGCAGGAAGCTCCAGTGGAGACAAAAAACTCTGCAGCCATGTGTAGCGGTTCAAATTTATTGTATTGATTCCTTGTTAAGTGGTTTGTTCTGTGGTACCCCGTGTTCTCCCTGAGTTGGTTTACCCCTGGGTTTTAGCCTCCCTCAAAGCTGTCCCTCATGCCATTCCCTGCCCCTTGTTCCAGCTCTTTCCCTGCCTGTCAAACCCAGCCCCTTTTGTTCCCCAACCTTCTTTGCCAATTTAACCTGGAGCCAATCCCTGTCTGCAATGCCCCTTTGGAATTCCCCTATTCCTGGAGGCCCCATTGGCCCATGTGAGCCATCCTCCCCACCCTCCTACCCAAAGTGGCCCCAGACACTTGATGTAATCCCCTCAGTGCTCCCCTGAGGATTCCCTTTTGGCTTGCTGTTTGTATTCACCCTCTGATTTGTATCTGTACAAAAGCCCTTGCACGGGAGTGTCCAGGGCTCTTTAGGCTTTGACCCTTTTGCTTGGGATAAACCCTTCCTTGTGGAACTTCAAGACAGAGATCCTCCTCCTTTCTCCTCTGCCTGGTCCCGTTGGTGGCTTGTCTCTTGCGGCGTAGAGCAAGAGGCTCTGAGGGTTCTGCCTGTGGTCAATGCCCAGCCTGGGGCAGTTCTGAGGGTTCTGCCTGTGGTCAATGCCCAGCCTGGGGCAGTTCTGAGGGTTCTGCCTCTGGTCAGTGCTCACCCTGGGGCAGTTCTGAGGGTTCTGCCTCTGGTCATTGCCCAGCCCGGGGCAGTTCCCCACTCCTGGCGTGGGGCCGGAGTTCTCAGAGCCAGCCTGGGGTCAGGGTCCAAGGGCAGCCATGAACTGCCCAGCACCTGCTGGGCCACACTTTGCCCTCAGCCTCCTGCTGTAAAGCTGAACTCGTTGTGGTCGAGTCAGATTTCCTCGGCATGGATGTCTTTGTAGTCAGATGAGAAATTGGCCCCTTAATTTGAATGCAGTGTTGCATGGAGCTGTAGTCTAATGTTTTAACGTAGCTGACCTGACATAGGAAGGGGACCAGGACACCAGGTGGTTCATCACAGGTCCAGTTTATTGAAGAAAGCTTCAAACACTTATACAGCAAATAATAAGCTTATGAATATTCTGTAAGCCAAGCAATCTATTGGTTAAACTATACCATTAACTCTTCCTCATTCCTTAGGGGTTACATCTCTCTTTTCTCATGTCTCTCTCACTATTTGTTATCCTACTACAGCTAGGCCCAAGGACACGCTATCTCACAGGTGCAGGACTTGGAATTAGCCACAGTCTTGTACTTTTCCATTCTCTAGTCTCCTAAATTTCCCAACACTGACCTGTGCCCTTATAGCAAGGTGTGTTTAACAAATGTGGTATTGCCAGAAGGCTTTTGTTACTCTGAGACTGTGCTCTACACATGGAGCAGCAGAAGAATGAAGGGCAAATCCTCCCTCAGGAACTGGAGGTTATCACCCGTGGGTAATGAGCTTTTGTAAGGAAGCATTGACTGTTCTTCTCTTCCACCAGGTGACCCTGTGCTCCAACACGGTGATGGAGTTCTACCGGAGATTGCTGGTGGACCTGGAGGGTATTGGCAAGGGAGTGGCATCCCTGATCATCACAGCCAGGTACCAGCCCTTGCCTGGCCTCCCCCAGGCACTGCCTTGCCCAGGCTGTGCTGGCTGCAGCTGCCAAGGAGAAGTGCTGCTGAATGCCCTCATGTTGTGCCAGCTGGACACGAGAACAGCAGTGCTTGGGCAGCAGCCCGTGGTGAAAAGCACGTTTGCTCGCAGCCCAGCACGGTCCTGGGCCCTCTTCTAAAGGCACCAGGAATGATATCATTGATTGGCCTTGTTTTTGGTGCTTGAGGTGGAACAAATTTCCTGAGGGCCTCCTCTCCTTCAGGCTGCAAGAGGTGGAGTTGTGCTGGCTGTGAGCATGGTGCACTGGTTTGGGCCACACCAAGCAGCTGCTGAGAGTCAGGCTCTGCCTCTGTCCATGAGGGCACATGGCAGGGGAGAAGTGGCTCCCAGCAAGAGTGGGGAGGGCAAGGTGTGACAAGGGGAAAGCAGCCCTTGATGTGGCAGGTCAGCTCCAGTTTTTGTCCTTCCCTCTGCTTCCCGTTTTGAGCTTTAATGTTGTCAGAGTTGAGAGCAAAAGTCGTTGTTGCTGCAGCAGAATTCCATGCTGCTGTGCTGCTGTGGGTGTCAGTGTGATGCCCAGAGGGATGCAGCTCCCTGGTGCTGTTCCCTGTGCCAGGCAGAGCCATCCAGGCAGTGCCTGGGCTGCCACTGTGTACAGCAGGTGGAGCTGGGGCCAGGCAGTGCCTGGAGCTGTGCAGTGAAGGAGCCAGGGAGCTGCAGGGCCTGGCAGGGGCTGATCAGCCCCTCTGTGGGGCAGCTGCTGTCTCGTGCCCTCCAGGGCTGGGGCAAAGAGCTGAGTTCTCAGGCAGGGCAACAGCACAATGGCAGAGAAGGGAGTCAGTTTTACTGAGACCCTGGAGCTGTGTGTTCCTTGAGCCTTAGGGAGCACTGATCCTTGTTGGGAAGGCTTCCCCAGAGCTCGTGGGTCACTGGCACTGTTGCAGGAGTCCTTGCAAGCCTTCTTGGGTAAAGGAGGGGCTGAGGCAGCTGTGGGGCAAAGTGCTCTGCCTGGGGCACTTGGCAGCCTCTGGGTGCTGCCTCTCAGGGTTTGCCCCTCCTTGACAAGACATGTGGGAGTGGGAAGAGGTAGAAGGCAATTTATCCCTGTAGGGCTCTTCAATATGCATTTGACAGTGACCAATGGGTTCTGCTCCATTTCACAGTCTTTGGGGGTAGGCATTCTCCATTCTCTCAGTATCTCTGATTGTCCTGGGGTCATCTCTTTGCCCAGATGTCTCGTTCCTGAGCTCCAAGTGTCCTCCCCAGTGCTGCTGTGTGATGAGTGCCACCTGAAGGTGCCCTACGAGAGAAAGATCCTCATTAGGAATCCCAGCCACCTTCCTGGCTGCTACGGGCTTATTCCCCAGGTTTGGCATCACATCCACCTCCTCCTGTCAAATATTCCTGAGGAGATTATTAGGGGAACCAAGGGTTTGGATAAGACCTTGCTGCTTTCTATTCAGTCTTAAAGATCTGCTGAGAGCAGGATCCTACCAAACTGTAAACTTTAGGAGGCAGTTTAAGCTCCTGAAAAAACAGTTGATGCTCTAGTCCTCAGGGTGTTTTCCTGTGGGAGATCTTAGAGGGTTGTGAAAAGCTGCTGCACCCACAGACACCAGTGCCTTTGCTGGCAGCCTCCTTGCAGGATCCCCTGGGAGTGCTAACCCTACAATTCTTGCATCTTGTTTGTGCCTTTGACCTTTGTCCTGGGGAGCTTTAAAGGTGTGTGTAAGTTTCTGTTGTGGTGGATGTTAAGGAGCCTACAGTTTCTTGAGAGGTCCCTCTGAATCTGCGTTTCATTGTGTCCCTTCCAGAAGCGCAAGGAGGACTCTGCTGTGCTCTACTCCAGCCCCAAGCCCTGTGGGATTGTGCAGCCCCAGAGCACAGCAGAGATCCCAGTTGTGGTGGCAGTGCAGGCCCTGGGCACTCATCGCACCAACGTTCTCATCGGCGTGTTCGGGGATGAGAGAAACCCCCTGGTGAGGGCAAGGGGAGATGTGAGCCTGTGTGCAGCTGCTCCTGGCAGGGTGCACAGGGACAGGGATTCTGCCGGGGAAAACAGGCACAGGCTGCTGGGGAGAAGGACAGGAGGGACGGGGGCACAAACAGCTCCTGCCTTAGAGGTGGGAATCTCAGTGTCTGACACAGAATGGAGTTGGGCTCAGCTGGAATCCAGGGGGCATTTGAGGTCATTATTCTTTCAAATGCTGGTAACTTTGGAAACATCTGTTTGAAAATGTCATCTCTCTGAGCGCAAGAGAGGATGTCAGAAGTCTTCTGGGAACCTTGAGCTTTCTGTAAAAGAAAGGAAAGCTGGCATTTGAAGAGTGGTTGCAAGGACTGAAACTTCGATTAAAACATATGGAAATGGCAATGCCAAATTCCCCGGATGGCACCAAACATCTGAACCCGGGCCGTCGTGGCACTGCCTGTAAATCAGTGAACAGGAAGGAAAGGCAATGCAGGCTGTGCCAGGGAGCCTGAAGTTTGAGCAAACAGTTGCTTTTAACTATCAGGCTGCTTCCCTTAAAGAGGAGGGTTTCTCCCCACCAGAAGAACCAGTTGTTTAACCGTCAGGCTGGTCTTACCTAGAGATTTCTTGCAAAGATAAAACCTTTCGGACAGTAACTTTTAGTTTGAAAGGTTCTCTTAGCTTAATCCTTTTCAATTTGGAGGTGAACATGTAATTTTCTTTTTCCCCAAAAGCCCAGCATTTCAGCTGGAGAGTGGTAGCTGTCCCTAAAGAAATAACTTGAGCAGGGTTGAGCTGTTGAAGGTTTTTTAGGTTTCTCTGTTGTGGTTTGTTTTGGGTTTTTTAAAATCTTTCTTGCTTGCTTCCTGGAACAGAGAGCACAATTACGGAGCTCAGGACGGCTGGCAGAAATCTCCCCAAGCCCAAGGCTGGCAGAGCTTGGCAGGATCCCAGCACCACAGCCTGTGTATGTATGGATGGAAGGAAGGATGGATGGGGAATGCGACCTGAGTCACCTGGGAGTGTTGTAAAATGTCAACCAACCCCCCAGCGGTGTCAGGGGAACATTCCTGATAAATCCCTGGTGGAGCTGCAGAGTTTCTGGCCTTGGGCACTGGGTGGGCTGTGCTGGCTGGGCACTGGCTGGGTCTGCCCCTCGGTGTCTCAAATCTCACCTTTTTGCTGCCTTCTCTGTCTTTTCCTCTCCCACTGTGCTTTTTGCATCCCCACCAGGTGTAAATGCCTGTCCTCTGTAATTGCTCAATGCGAGCAGTTGCAGCTGCTGCAGCACCTCAGTGCCATCCCTGGGCTGCCTTTAGAACAGACCTGCCCCAGCCTGGATTGGGAAGGGCTGGATCAAACCATTTCTCAGTCCAACGAGCCAGCACCCAGCCAGGGGCTGCATCCTGGCCAGGAGCTGCTCGTGCAGGTGTCCCTCCCTCCCTCTCTCCCACTGCAGGTCCCTGTTCATAGTTATTTATTTTCCAGAGATGAGCTCCACCCACCTAAATTCAAACCCCAGCCACCGAAGGAGAGGAGAACCAGTCTGGATTGTGCGGCAACTCGATGGAGGCACTTCAGGACTGGGCAGGAGGAGGCAGCCAGAGCCCTGAAAGAAGTGCAGGATTTTACCCACTCTTCAGGAGCAGAGGTAGATTTTCTTGTACACCGACTGCTTGCTTTGCCTCCCCAGCCTGCCAGCACCAAGTCCTGCTCATGCTGAGCTCCCTTTTTGCTGCCCTGCTGTGCTGTGCCCTGACAGTGGGCTGGGCAGCAGGGCCAGTGGCTGGACATGGGCTGAGGGGGAGGGAGAAAGAGTTTTCCTTGGAGAAGCTGGCTCAGATCCTACAGGCCTGTGCTGAGTGTGGGATTTTTTTGCCTTGTTTCCTTCCCAGTGTAAGATGAGGCTTTTCTCTGCATCATCATGGTAACACCTCCAGCTTCCCTCACAGAGCAAGCTGGGATTATGCTGATCTCCATGGACCCTCTTCCCAAGGCAGCCAGACTCCCTGTTTGCAGGGCTCTGCTTTCACCCAGAGCTGCTATTGCACTGCTGGCCCTGGAGCTGTCTGACAAAGGCAGACTTTGCAGAGGGGCTGTCTCTTCCTCCCAGCACAGAAAATGGCTTGTTTTTTGGGTGCCAGCACCAAATCCTGAGCACCCTCACCTGCCTCGAGGCTTGGAGGGATTCAGGTGCTCCCTGGACGTGGCGCACACTGCCCTGGGAGCAGAGAAGGCAAGAGGGAATATGACTCCCTTGCCCATTGTCAGTGTGGCAAGCAGGGCTGGAGCTGCCAGTGCCACTGGGGGCCCTCAGCATTGGCCACAGAGGGGCCTCCCATCCCTGCAGGCCATCGCAAAGTGCTGCTGGAGCAGCTGCTTGTTGGAGAGGCCGTGCAGGACACGTTGCAGGGCTGCCCAAGGATGCTGTGCAGCACCTGTGGAGGGCACTGCTCCCCCTGGAACTCCTCAAGTGCTCCACAGGAAATTGTTGCAGGAGATTTTGCTGTAGCACCTTGAGAAAGAAGCATTTAAATCAGAGAGAGAGGGGAAGAGCCTCAGGAGTCAGATGAGCTGGACTGGACTCCTTCCCTCAGCTCCAAGAGCTCTCACTCTGAGTCTCCTCCTTTTCTAAAAGCAGGAAGTTTTGAAACTTTGTAATGGCAAGTTGTGCATCAGAGAGAATTTCTACTGCCAGGAGACATCCTAGTTCACTTTCATGTAATGTACTAATTAATGCATTGTGCTGTGAGTATGGGAGAAGATTTTCCCCATGGTCCCTGCACTGGTCAATGGCATGGATGCAGGATGAGGTGAGGGTGATTCTGGCAGTGTTTGGGGAATAGGCCCCTCTGGCTACAGCTCCAAGATGCTCTTCTGCATCCATTTCCATGCTCAACACCTCAATCTCACTTGTCTTCCATCCAGGCTTTCAATATCCTGCCACTGCCAGGTGTGCTGCAGCCAGGAGAGAGCCAGCAGGTCACCTCCACCTTCTCTGGCCACCTCAACACCACCTGCAATGTCCCGGAGCTGTGCCACATGGAGGGAGGCTCCACCTCTGAGGTGCTGGTGCCCAGGGCGGCCTCACGTGTCAGCTCCTCCCTGAGCCCCCAGGAGATCAACTGTGGCTCTCAGGCCTCTCTCAGGGACAGGTGAGTCAGCCTTCCGTGGGTTCCTGCTCTGCCACGGGTTATTGTCCCTGCAGGGCTTCCCTGCTCCAAGGCCTCTGAGCTCAGAGGAGCTGCAGAGCAAAGGCCAGCAGCAACATAGGGATGGCCACTCTGAGCTCCCTGGCTGCCAAGAGAGGAAGGACCTTCTTCTGTTGAGACAGAACATCATCTTCTCTATTTGAGTGCTGAGCCCTCCTGGCTTAGCTGCTGCCTGCGGGGAGCTGGGCTCTGGGCCTGCCTTGGCACCGCATTTAGAGGTGTCTTGAAGTCCATGGTGTTGAGTGGCATCTTCTTCATCATCTGCCTTCTTCACCAGAACAGTGGGATTGTGGTATGGGCAGGCGTGGGGCACAGAGCAAACCTTGCTTTGGGTCCTGCTCCTGCCACAGATGAAGTCCTTGCACTGCTGATCTGCCAGGGTTCTCCTTATGGTGGCATAGCAGCCAGAAAAACTCCTGTGCTTTAGGCTCCCCTGCAGCTGCAGCCGTAGGCAAGCACAGGAGAAGCTCAGCTCCAGCAAGGCAGCCCAGCTCAGGACACACAGGCCAAGTGTGGAGCTGGGAGTGGAGGTGCTTAAAGCAAGCCTGTGCATCAGGACTTCTTCAGGCCAGGCTGAAGTTGGTTTCATGGGGAGGAGACGGACGAGGCTGCTTCCAGTGGTTTCCATGGCAGCCAGCACTGGTTTGCTTGGTCCCAGCTGGGTTCCAGCAGGAAATCTGCCCGACAAGAGCCTGTCTTGCAGGAGAGGAGTTCCTGCAGCCTTTGCTTTCTGACTGATAGGATTGTTCTCATGAAGGAGCAGGCTAGGAGTCGTTAAAACCGAAGATCACGGGCAGAGACTCTCTAACTAATTAAAGTTAGACAGTGGGATGTTTATTAACACCGGCGGGCGGCACCAGAGCCGTCCCTAAAAGGCGTGACCGCGCTGTCCAAGGTTCTTTGCCCTCTCTTTATTTCCCAAGATCTTACACACAATACATCTGCACAACCCCAGCACCTCCCATCCCTGCTCTGTATTCAAATGAGGTCATTGGTCCTTCACTCCTGTGCAATTCTTCCCTTGAATTGGGTTGGTGTCTCGAATTGGGTCAGTGGTCTTAGGGGGTGAAGTCAGGAATGTCTTCATCAGGTCTCTGTGACCCTCTGGCACCATCCAAGGTCCCCTGCTTAGTGATTGATTGACATCAAGCCCAGGTGCTAACCATTGTTCTACTGGTTTCAAGATGTTCTTATAACAGTTCACTTCCTCCACTTCCCTCTCCTAATGGTAAACAATAGAACAATCTGCTCCAGCTTAAGCATCTCATAATCATTAACCTATGGTCTGCCTATCTAACCTACATCCTGATCAATGGGAATTGCTTCTAACCCTCAGCTGAAATCTGAACTCTTTAAAATCATGCTTCAGCTATGCCCAGGGAGAAGGGGGCTGAATGAGCTGAGTAAGAACTGTAGGAGAGCTAAGCAGATGTCAGCAATCTGTGCTCTGCTTTAAACTGGGAAGCCAAGAGACAAAGGGCGTTTCCAGGCACCAGTGCAGAGAGCTGCTGGATCAGCCTTTGGCAGGGGCTGGAGGGGTCTGGCTGTGCCTTCAGAGGGAGCTTGCACAGTCAAGACCTTATGATGGCAAAGCTCAGGTTTGGCCGGTCCTGGAGGTCCCCTTCCACCCATGCCCTCACTTGGGATGTTCCCAACCTCTGTGGGTTGAGGAGAATTCACGGAAATGGCCTCAGGGTCAAGGAATGAAGTGCAGGGCCAGCCAGGACGAGGGAGCCCAAGGTTCTGGTGGGACTCTCAGCCATATTTTCTGTTTTGTCTGCAGAAGGGAGCTGAAGGAGCCAGCTCAAAAGGTCGAGGAGGAGGCAAAAGCCTTAGAGGAGGAAGAGAGGAGGAAGGAGGAAGAGAGGCAGAAGAAGGGAAAGAAGAGTGTCTCTGTTGGCAAGCAACCTCCAATACCAGCAAAGGGGAAAACCAAGACCCGAGAGAATAAGGAAACCAAAATTCCAAAAAAAGAAACCAAAATCCCAGAGAGGAAGGAAAGCAAAGCATCAGAAGGGAAGAAAATCAAAGCATCAGAGAAGAAGGACACCAAAGCATCAGAGAGGAAGGAAACCAAGATCCCAGAGAAGAAGGAAGACAAAGACCCAAAGAAGGCGGAACCCAAAGCTCCAAAGAAGGGAGAACCCAAAGCCGTCAAGAAGGGGGGAACTGAAATCCCATAGGACTAAGCTAAGATGGAGAAGAACTCTTTATTCTTTATTCATACAACTCATTTTACACAGTTTAACAGACCTTGTGTGCACCTTTAGTTCATTCAAAGGTTTCTTATCAGTTAGTCGATTATTGGTTAATAAAATAGATTTTACTTGTGCATCAAATCTCTCTATTGTATTGTTTACCTCTTCACTGATTCTCACGGGACAAATTACTTGTTATTGCAGGTGCATTTGTTTTTCACCCTCAGAATAGAATGGTCACAAAGTCTCATTCTCAAAATAGCTTCACATGGGAACTTGTAACTGCTTAGTTGCACACAGAAGAGATGATAGGCCAGCTATTGATGTGGCTGAACAAGGCTTCATTTCAAAAGGCTTTTCTGTCGCAGACATTTTTTCACAGAAATCCTTTCTTTCAGTTTTCTGTGTCTTCTGGAAGGCTGAGGCCTCAGAGGAGAACATAAACAATTATTATCAGCTTCTGGGGAATGCAACAGGGGCACCTATTTTGATTGGTGATTGGTTCATGTTCCCATGTTTATAATTAAGGGCCAATCACAAAGTGTAAGCCAGGGGACTGAGTCCTTGGCCACAGCTTTGTTGGGATTCTTTTCTATCTCTTCCTAGCTAGCCTAGCTGCTCTGCAAACCTCTCTCCTTATTCTTTCTAGTATAACTATAATGTATTATATCTTATATTAATAAATTCAGCTTTCTGATTCAAGAAACAAGATTCACCGTCTCTCTGTCACCAGCAGCGCCCACTCAGGCGCGGTAATATCTGGTGACCCGACGTGTCAGAGCAAAAATTAATTTAATAAGACCAGAGGAGCAAAATTGCTGCACTGGGTAAAATCCTGTATGTGTGGCATTTGATGGTTGGTTGCTTTGAAGTGACCAAAGAAAGTGGATTCAAGCCAGGAGCTGAAGAACTGAAGATCCTGATTTGGACAGAGTTCACAGCCAAGGCTGACCACAACAGAACCTTCTTCTGGAAAACCATCAGGAAAGATGATGGAAAAGGGCAGCAGACCTGTGGAGCTGGCCAGAGCAAGCTGGACTCTTTTAGAAGGTACTGTGGGCTTTTCTATCCCTGATGAACCAGCCCTTCATAGCTTGTGGCTGTTTGTTTGGCAGACACATGCCTTGCCAGAAGAGATTCAGTTCTCCGCTTCAGAGGAAAAGCTTATTGCCCTCTGGAAATATTGGTGCAGAGAAGATGGTTGCTTTTTGTCAGAAACAGATATCTATGGGTTCTTTCGATGGGCAAAGCTTTTTGGGTTTTTTACTGATGTCCTGTACGCTTTAGATGTTTTCGTCTGGGAGTGCATGGACTCAATTATCCAGTGCGTCTACAGTCAGGGACGCGTGTTGCCTTCTATCTACCCAGCATTTATAAAGCTTTTCCCAGTCCTGAAGCGCAGAGCAGCTTGTTTTCAATGGATCTCTAACTGTTATGGACAAGCTCCGTTTCCACCGCCCTTGGCAGAAGACCCCATGGGTGATGACTTTGGGCTTTTCGCCCCCCCTGCTTCGCGGCGCGGGGGGCTGAAACTTCGCGGCGCGAAGAAGTTTTTTTTACTCTTGCTCCGGAGCATGCTCAGATGGAGTGTTGTCCTCCCCCCCCTTCTCTCTTTCCGGGGGGATGGGAGTGGCCGCTCAAGCCAGCGCCGGCCTCTCAGACTCCGCCTCCTTCACACATCGGAGCGGCACCGGTCTCCGAGGCTTCCTCCACGCCCCTGCTAGAGCCGTCACTCCAGGAGGTCCCGCCCGCGGTTTCACCGGCCTCCCCGCCCCCGCCAGAGCCTGTGTCGGAGAAGGCAGAAGAGAACAGCACTTTCGGCGATTGACCTGTTGCTAAGCAACAGCGATGCCCCGCCGCTTCTCCCGGCCCCGCTGCTGCCTGTTTGCGCTCCGAAGGAGACTGCGACTGCGCCTCTGCAGCAGACCCCAGAGTCAGCGGCGGGGCACGGCGCCGGCCCCGTGTCGTGCCTGCCGCTGCTTTCAGGGCTGGGGGACGTGGCGGAGGTGGGTTCTCGCGCATCCCCGCCGCTTCAAGCCGAGACAGTCCCAGAGTCAGCGGCAGAAAACGGCGCTGAACCTGCGGGACTCTCGGAGCAGCCCGCGGCTGATCCCACGATCAGCGTGATTCCCTCCTCGGCCGGCTCCTCCGTGGCCAGAGTCACTGCCGCGTTCCAGGCCAGCCCCAGCGTCATCCACAGCCCCGTGGGCCCCCACCCTGGCCCAGCGCCCCCCATGGCCGGCCCGCCAGCCCCGGGCCCGCTCCAGGAAGCGGCCCCGGAGTCTGGTCTCTCCTTCAGTGGAGCGGGGGCTGCCCGCCAGCTGACTCTTGCGGCAGTCCAGCTGCCGGCTTTCAAGCTCGGCGGTTTGGGGGGTGGTGTTTCGGTTGCTGTCCCATAGAGGCTGCCATCTCTGCCGCCCATCTTGTGCCCTAGCGGCGGGGGGGAGGGGGCTCCCGAAAGTTCTGCCTCTGGTCCCCAGCCCGGTGGGGCTGGTGACATGTTGCTGTGGGAAACAAACATTCCCAGACCCGAGATGAAGATTCTCGGGGCAGCTTCTATTTCCCTGCTGCTGGCATGCCTCAGTGGTTTAGGGGAAAGGAAGCGTCTCACTACCCGTGCTGCCATTGTACTGGCAGCAGGGTTCAGGCCTGTGGATATGCAGAGCCTTCCTCATGGGTTTGGCCTGGGCCGTTGGGCTCAAAAAATTCCTGGGCTGGTCCCACTGCGTGGCCTCCTTATGTTTTTGGGGACTCTGGTTTCTCCTACCGGTCCTGGTCCCCCTTTGTGAGCCAGTTTAGGGGTTCCTGGTTCAGCATGGGCCAGGGCCCCCAGGGCCTTTCCTTGTCTGGCACTGCTCTGCTTGGCTGCTGCTCTTTTGTTTTTCAATAAAAAAAAAAAAAAAATTAAAATTAAATAAAAAAGATTGAAAACAGCGGGCAGCAGCTCTGAAGCATTGAAGGGCCAGAAAGGACATTCCACAAACTGTTTAAAAATTGTGTTATGACTGTCAATGGTTTTTTGATAACTATTGATGGGATTCCTTTTGCAGCAAGTTGTTTTCAGGACCAAAAAGGACTCTCAGATATTCCAAGGGAAACAACTTTGGCTCTTGGACTGTTCCTGAAACTCAGCTGCATGGACTCAAATTCTCTTTGCATTGTATTTTGCATTTTTCTTATATTGTGGCATTGTTCTAGTGATTTGTTAGTTATTGTATATTCTACAGGTAAAGAAATTTCCTGTTCATTCCACATCAGCATTTTTTTTATTTTATACAATTTAGAAAGGTGAGATGTCGCAGACATTTTTTCACAGAAATCCTTTATTTCAGATTTCTGTGTCTTCTTGAAGGCTGAAGCCTCAGAGGAGAACATAAACAATTATTATCAGCTGCTGGTGAATGCAACAGGGGCACCTATTTTGATTGGTGATTGGTTCATGTTCCCATGTTTATAATTAAGGGCCAATCACAAAGTGTAAGCCAGAGGACTGAGTCCTTGGCCACAGCTTTGTTGGGATTCTTTTCTATCTCTTCCTAGCTAGCCTAGCTGCTCTGCAAACCTCTCTCTATATTCTTATTAGTATAGTCATAATGTATTATATATAATATCTTAATAAATCAAGCCTTCTGATTCAAGAAACAAGATTCACCGTCTCTCTATCACCAGCAGCGCCCACTCAGGTGCGGTAATACTTTTCTTCTATCATTATTCTACCTATGACATCCCCCGGTGTGTCCTTGGACCCACATTGTCACAACTGACCCACGGTTCCATGAGGTTCCCCTGTGTCACCATGGTCACTGTCAGAGGCTGGATGAGATCAATGTCCTGAGACACTGTGGGATGAGCTGTCAATCAGTCACACAGTGGGTACAGTGCTAACGCAACCTGATTGCCTGTGTGATCAGAAATCCCACCTGGGGGAGGCTCACAAGGGCCTGGGGGCTTAAAATATAGAGCACAAGGTGAGCCCCTGGTATGGACTCTGCCCTCTCCTGGGGTTTGTGTCTCACCCACACTGGAACCCTAGGAGCTGTTAGTCATATATGTGTCTTTCTATAGAGCTTCTGTCTTTCTGTCTCTCTCTCTTTCTTCTTGTTCTAATGCTCTTTATATGGAACATTTTTGGATACCCTAACAGCTTACGTGTTTTAATGTTTCCAGGATAAATGGGCTAAGTTAATGAAGTTACTGCTATGATTAGTGTTTTATGTGTAATTTGATGTTGCGTTAAATCCTATTCCAAAGTTCTTGATTTTTTGCACTTTGCCAGTAGAATTTTGTGTCATTTTGACCTCTTACAAATATCTGGCTGGTGTTTTTCCTGTGCACCAAATTTGAGTAAAGGTGGCAGATGAATTGGTGAGTTGGCACGCAAGCCCTGAATGGAGCTCCGGGTGCGTGGAGGATCGGGGCAGTGTGAGTCGCGCACAATCCCTGCAGTGGGGGGACACGGGTCCCTAGCGTTATTTAGGGTGCCCCGAGTACAGCGGCAGCACTGAGTAGAGCCAAGAGGGCCCCAGTGCCCAGGGTGGAACGGCGGTGCTGGGGGTTCAGGGTGCCGCCCTTCAGGTAGAAACCGTAAACCCACTGAAGGCCCCTGAGGGGATTGGGGTCACAGGGCAGGGCAGGGCTGGGCTTACAGGGCAGGGCAAGGCTGGACCTGCCCCTTCCTCCCCCACACACAAAATGTTTAGAGCCAACAATCTCCTCCAGTCTGTCAAAACAGGCAGTGTTGGAGGTGAAATCCCAATTGTGGCCATGGGCACCTGGCTGAGAAGGACAGTTCTTTTCCATGGGAAGGAAAGCACAGAGCCTCAAGGTTTGGAAGGCAAGTGAGAGCCTCAGCAGGCCACGGCCAGCTAGATTGTCAGTAATTGCAGAGTTTGGATTTAGGGAATTTTGGAGGTGGAAACCCAATCTCAGCCATGGGCACCTGGAGAAGCAGGACAGTTCTTTCCTTAGGAAGGAGAGCATGGAGCCTTTCCCAATGTTTTGGGGACGGATGAGAGGTGACCCTTGTGAAACCACTGCCAGACAGACTTGTCCTGGCAATATTCCTATTGGAAGAATCCCTGGATATAAGGACCTTTGGAGGTGAAATCCCAATTCTGGCCATGGGTGCCTAGAGCAGGAGGACGGTTCTTTTCCATTGGGAAGGAAAGCACAGAGCCTCAGTGTTTCAGCAGCAGATGAGAAGTGACACTCAACATGCAAAGGTCAGTTGGACCAGTCAGGCAGTCTATGGGAGGCCAAAGCAGCCAGACTTGTTTTGTGTTCCCTTGGTTTTGTGGGGCTCCATATTGTCACAATGGTTCCTTGGATCCATGGGGCCCCGCAGTGTCAGAATGGTGACTTGATTCCATGGGTTCCAGCAGTGTCACAATGGCCCCTTGATTACAAGAAGACCTGCAGTGTCACAAAGGCCTCTTGGTTTCACGAGGCCCCACAATATCACAATGGTCCTCCCAGGATCACAATGGTCTCACTGATTCCATGAGGCCTCACAGCGTCACAATGGTCTCTGCGTTTCCATGAGTCCCCTGAGTGTCACAATGGTCTCTGTGTTTCCATGGTGCCCCTCAGTGTCACCATGGCCCCTTGGTTCCATAACACCCCAAAGTGTCCGAATGGTCTCCATGGTTCCATGCAGACCCACGCTGTCACAATGGCCCCTTGTTTTCATGAGGCCTCTCAGTGTCACAATGATCCCTACATTCCATGGAGCCACACAGCATCAGTACAGTCCCCATGGATCCATGAGGCCCAGCAACATCACAGTGCTCTCCATGATTCCATGAGGCCCCACAGTGTCACAATGGTCCCTTGTTGTCACAGGGTCCCACAGTGTCACAATGGTCTCTTGGTCTCACAGGGCCCCACAGTGTCACAATGGTCCCTTGGTTCCATGGGCCTGTGCTGCTGCATTCCCCCCTCCCCTTCTCAGGCCGCCCTGCCAGCTGAGAAATGCTCCCTGGGCAACAAATGCTCGCCTTGGCCAACAGCCCCTGGGCTCAGCTCCTCTGCAGCTCATCACAAACACTGTCTGCTCCAGGCACTGCTGCTGCCCAACCAGCTCCTGGTTCCTATAGGAGCAGTCCTGGGACCTGTTTGTGTTCCCTGAGCGGCACAACATCCCTGTTCTCACACTGCCAAAGAAAGCTGCTGATGCCAAGTGCGGCCAGGATGAACCATTGCTGGGACTGAAGCCCCTCTCTTGGGGCCCTGCAAACAGCGCTCCAAAAGGAGCCCTTGGAGCTCTCCTGGGCCAGCCACTCCCTCTGAGTGGGGCCTCTCCCAGCCGGGAACTCTCCCGTTTGCTGCACTCGGGGATCCTGAACAACAACAGAGCCTGGACCGATCCCCCCACTCCTCCAGGCTCAACCCTTCACCCGCTGGGGAGATGCCAAAGGACCCACAGTGAGCATTTCCTGCCCTCAGGGGAATTGCTCACAGGTGCCTTGCACTGACTCTTTGTGTCTGTGTGCACACAGGAGTGCCTGTGCTGGGGAAATGTGGCAGAAATGCTGCACTCTGAGGGGCTTGAGTGCCTTGGATAGCTGAGTCAGTCAGGCCTGTAGGGAAGGTTAAATCACAAGGCCTAAGTGAAGTTAAATGCTGCTGAGAGGTTTTCTTTTGCTAAGCAGTTACCTTTAGTATAAGTTTTATGTTAAGTTCAATATTGTTAAGTGTTATTCCTCTGTTAAATTTTGAAGTCATAGGTTTAAGTTAGGTTACATGCTGTTATACTCTGCTCTTTTGCTAAACTGTGAGGTTGAAAGTATCAGTTAAGGTTAATGTATAAGTAAAGTCCTGTTAAGTTTGAGCTCTGTTAAGCTTTCAGGCCATGTTCCTTTTATCCTTGCCCTTGCTGTCCTTGTGTCACTCACACATGCACACACAGGGACAGTTCCAGGTTAATTTCTGGTTTTATTGCCTGGATTCTGTTTGGTTTTGTAGTTGCTTTGTTTCCTTGGTGTGCCTGAAGTGTCCAGTCAGGAGCAGAGTGACTCTTTCCAAGGAACTTTGTGCTGCTGTCCCTTAATATTAAATCTGGTTTTGGCTGATCCCTTGCCAGGGGTTTTTCAGCGCTCTCAAGGCCTCGTTTGTAACAAGGTGAAGGAGCCCTGGCCCAGGCTCTGGCCCTGGGGGACACGGGGACGCTGCCGGGGGGTCCCTGTCCCCCTGTCCCACCCCCAGGGCCCCGTCCCCCCGTCCCCGTGTCAGGCTCTGGGGTCGATCTCGTGGAACATCCTCTGGGGGAGGCTGCAGGGCTGGGGGACCCGGGGGGACAGGGGACCCCACTGTGCACGAGCAGGGTTGGACTGCTCTGGGGGGAACTGTGAGGGGGGCCGGGGCAGAGTGACCTCCCCAGTGACCTCACACAGCCCCTGTGATGTCACATTGCCCCTGTGATGTCACACAGCCCCTGTGATGTCACACAGCCCCTGTGATGTCATGCTGCCCCCATGATGTCACACAGCCCCTGTGATGTCACACTGACCCTGTGATATCACACTGACCCTGTGATATCACAGAGCCAACTCTATGTCACCCTGTGATTTCATACAGCAGTGCTGTGACATCGCAGAAGACTGATGTCACAAAGTCACCCTGTGATGTCACAATCTGGTCTGTGATGTCACAGCCTCCTCTATGATGTTACACAGCCACCAGGTGAGGTCACAACCTACTCTCTGATGCCTCAGAGCCACCCTCTATGAGAGCAGACACTGCTCTATAGCCTCACACCCTGCTCTGTGATGTCACAGCAAGCTCTGTGATGTCAAAGCCAGCTTTGTGATGTCACACAACCCTCAAGAACCCTTAAGAACTCAGTTCTATTGAAACACTGAAGTTTCTTGTACTTTGAAGAGATCCCTGTCAGGGACACCACAGGGAAAGTGTCCCCAGGTCCCAGGCAGAGCAGAGAACTGGAGGCAGTGATGACAGGTGGGGACAAAGAGAAGCCAAGTCTTGGTGCCCTGGGGCACAGCAGGGTCTGTGCCACCAAGGGCTGTGAGGAGACACCTTGTCCTGAGGCACGGGGGCCTCCTGGCACAGCCCCAGCCAGGCTGGGCACTGTCAGCCCCTTGTCCTGCCCTCAGCATCCTCCCCTAGCCCACATCCCATGGCCTCAAGGATCTGCTGGAAGGAGTCCCTGGGGAGCCTTGCTCAGGAATGGTCCTGGGGGCTCCTTCATGCTTCCAGGGACTGCAGGTTTTTCAAAGGACTTTGGGTTTTGCTTTTGCCTTGGAGTCTCTGAGAGCTTTGTGCAACCATGGCCTCTAATTATGTGTTGCAATTAGTCCTTAGAGAGGCTTTGTCAGTAACACCACTCAGTGGGGCTCATAAATGCTTCAAGGTACTTCAGTTCTTTTAAGGTATTTGGTGTTTCCCTTGGGATAGACTCTGGGAGATATTTGTCCAATCATGGCCCCAATTATCTGCGTTAATTAGTCCCTGGAGAGCTTTGTACTGACACGAAATGGGGCTCATTAATGCTTTGAGACACTCAAGGTGTTGAAGGTACTTTAGATTTTCTTTTCCACACTGTCTGAGAGGTTTTTGTGCCATCCTGGCCACAAATTCTCTCCTCCAAGGAGTCCATGAGGAGCCTGTGTTGGAGAGGGACCTCAGAGGGAGCCATGAATGCCTGGAGACACTTGGGGTGTTTCCTCTGCCTTTGACTCCTGGCAAGGTTTGTGCAATCTCCTCCCAGGCCCTGAGGTTCAAGGGCTCACTCCAAATGCACAGTGAGGCTCATGAGGATCAAGCAAGTCCTGACAAACCCTGGCTCTGCCTTGATTTCCCTCTGCTCCAGTGTAGTTCATTAGGAGGTTTTCCTTTGACAGTTATGGAGAAATAGTTCAAAGAGCTTCCAGGAAATATGTAGTCCTATTTTAAAGGGTGTCTTTTTATTGCTGTTCTTATTACACAAGAGGTGATTGCAGCATTCAGTGACTGATATTGATCCAGGGACTCTCCTAAGGAGCCCTGGCCTGCTCAGAGAAGTGGTGCCTTGAGCTCTGAGCCAGTGTGGACAACCTTGCTTCATATTCCCCAAGCCCATGGTCTCTCTCCTCACTCACCTGGAACCTGCTTTGCTTGGAGAAGTGGCTGCACACAGCCAAAGAGGGATTTTCCTTCATTTGTTTTTGAAGCAATCTAAAACTCCTGAGTTTCCCCACTGAAAACAGACATCCTCCTCAACTGTGTGCCAAGCCCAAGCTGCCACCAGAAGCACTCCAGACCTGCCCTGGGCCAGCTGTGAGGGTGCATCATCATCCCAACATGCAGTGGTGCCATTGCAAGGGACTGTTGCCATGGACACTGCAAGGACCCCACTGCTGGGTTTGGGTGCCATGGCAACCCCCATCAGTTCAGGTTTCCTTGGAAACCAGCCCAAGGAGCCATTTCTGCAGCCAGGTTCCATGGCCACTTGCCTGCAGAGCTGTTGCTGCCCTTGGCTGCCATGGCAACCCTGGGACAAAGCAGTGCCAGGGCTGTTCCAGGTACAATTGCAGTGACACTCGTTGGTGCCACCAGGTGCCATGGCAACGGCCACGGGGACCCGTTCCTTGGTTTGGTGCAATGGCAACCAATGCCCGGACCCGTTGTGATGGTTGGTGGCCATGGAAAGCTGCCCTGGGCCCTTGCTCAGGGCTGGTGTCAGTGCCCAGAGCCAGAGGGGATCCCTTGCTGGGGGCTGTGCCATGGCCACCTGCCCTGTGCCGCGCTGGCCGCTCTGGCACCAGGAACCAGCAGCCACCGGCACTGCCAGGGCCAAAGGCCAGGTCAGCCAGACAGAAAGGGGCAGGGCTGGGCACTGTTTCCATGGCAACCGGCACTGGGGGGACACCTGGGTCACCTGGCCTGGCAGTTGCCATGGAAACCCCCGGCAGGGACTGAGGGCACAGCCCCTGGCACTGAGACACTGCTGGGCCGGGTGCTGAGCACAGCGCTGAGCACGCAGAGATGGTTTTGTTCTTGCTGAGCTGCAGCACAGCCAAGGCCTGTCCTGCCCCTCGTCCAGCCACGCTGGGGAGGGGCTGGGGCTGCGGGGGAGCTGGGCAGGGGACACAGCCAGGACAGGGGACCCCAACTGACCCCCGGCATAGCCCCAGACCAGAGCACATCATGCTCAGGGTATTGGCAGGGGGGAACAGGGAGGAAGGGGCGAATTCTGGAGTGAGGGCTTTTGCCTTCCCAGGTAACACTTAGGCAAGAGGGAGCCCTGTTTCTCCAGTGGGCAGGGTCACTGCCAAAGACACAGACACCAACTGAAGGAATTGTGTCATTTATATCATGCACAGCTGCAAACATTTACAAAAAGATAAGCTCAGCAAAGCACATCATCATTAGCAAAGAATTACAAAAGAAGCTCAGCAATCCATCATAACCCATCATTATATTTTGATGACCAATCCCTTGGTGAAACACCAGAGGTGTTTTTGGCAGGCAAAGATTCTGGCTGACTATCAAGGTACACCTTACAGACATCAGTAGTACTTTAGTGACACCATTCTTCATTCTTTTTTCTCAATCTCATTCCAATTAGGAACAAGAATTCTGTTGTGCCTGGAGCTGGCACCTTTTTAATTCCAGAATAATGCCCCCAGGCCCTTTGCTGTTCAGCTTTCCCATGCTGTCTGTGGCTAACAAGGCTTGGGGGGCCCTTTCCCCTCTGGCTGGAAGGGGCCGGGTCCCAGTGCCTGAGGGGCACCCAGGCTCCTGGATGGAATTGCTGTGCAAGTCCCTCAGTGTCACAGCAGCTTTCCCGTGGAGCCCCGTGGATCAGAGCATTTTCCACAGGGGCCCTTGGGGAAAACAGGGAGATCTGGTCTGGCAGGATGTGTAAAACCATATCCTGGCAGATCTACTTGTTCTCACACAGAATCCTTGGCTGCAGGGACACATTCCCATTGTTCCTGCCCAGGGTTCAGGACGCAGAGTTGTCTTTCCCAGGAGCTGCTCCTTCAGCTGCCTCGGGAGGGCCTTTTGGCCTCGGGACCCACACTCTGGCTCCATTATTAGGGCTGCTGCCCCCAAACCCTTTATCTGCACAAATGGTGGTGACTGGAGGTGGATCTCCTGTTTTCACAATCGTTCTTAAAATTGCAAAATCAGTAATTGTGCTACCCTGTCATGGGGTTGAACAATCCAATCTTGTTTGTTATTGTTTACAGAATTACTGTAATTTCTCCTTGATATTCTGCATCATTTCCTCCTGCCATGACAGGAACACTTTGCAAGGCCAAGCTCCAAGGGAGCAGTTACCAAATCAAAGTGTCCTGAAGGAATCTGAATTCCTGTTTCAGGATTGATAGCTCTCATTGGCTTTGAATTTTTCCTAATGAATTCCAATGCATGAAGGCCCAGCCCTGCAGCCTCTGGGCTGGCCCTGCCAGGGGCCATCACAGCCAGAACAATTTCCCAGGCACCCCAAGTCTCACTGCCCATGGTTGGATTTGCAAACTGGGGGCAGCCGTGCACAGCCAGGGGGTTTCCATTTCCCCAGTGGGCCATTGTGAAGGACATGGAGCACATCTGGGAGATGGGTTCTCCATGGGCAAAGGTTCCCATCTCCTCATTTTTCCAACTGCTCTTTTAACAACCCCTTCACCCATGCAACCAATCCTGCAGCTTGTGCATAATCTGGTAAATGAAAAACCCTGCAGGCAAAATCACTGTATTTTTCACAGGAACAGACAAAGCACTCTGCATCACAGTATCAGCAAACCCTGTAAAAATAGCCAATTTCCTCCCTTTCTCCTTTTTTCATTGTATACAATCTCAAAAAGTTGACCACTGACATTAGGGTCCTGGCCAATCCTGTTCTGTAGAGTATTTAGTGTTACATCCCTGAGCAGCCAAAGCTACCAAATTAGTATTGTCAGCACTATTTCACATTATTATATAATTTTATACATAGATAGTGATATAGAAATATAGATAGATACAGACATAAATAAATACATATAAATAGATATATTGAAGTCTTATTATACTATAAATACATATATAATTATTATGTATATAGATATTTCACTTGCACAAATGCATCTGAGCTCAAGACTAAAACCTTCTTCTCTTGCTCCATGTGGGAGCATTCCAACCATAATTGTTCCTTCTGAAGGTGCTGTTTCCTATGTACTCTTTCCTTTTCCATATGCAATTATTGGATGCATTTGAAGCCATCCAGGGGTGCAGCTTCTTTTACCCGACTGCCCCACTACTCCCACAGGGCTCCAACCTCAGCCCACTCCAGAGCCAGGGAACTCCAGGGAAGGGCTTCCCAGCTGGGTATTTCTGATGGGACTGATTCCTCACATTGACACTGAACAAGTGACATTTTGTTGGCATCTGGCCAGACTGAGCCAATTTTGTTTTACCAGTGGCCAAAGTCAGCACCAAAGACACAGACTCCAACTGAAGGAATCAGTGTCATTTCCTGCAGTTCAGAGCAGCAAAGAATCACAAAAGGAGCAGCTCAGCAATGCACCCAAGCATCCCCACCAAAGATTGCCTGCAGTGATTAACAAAGATCCAGCAGCATTTACCCTCAGCCTTTACCATCCCCCAGACCCACACAGCAGCTGGGGAAGCTGTCACAGCCAAGGGCTGCAGAGCCACTCCTGGACACTGGGAATTCCTGCAGGTGCCTCCAGCCCCAGGAGAGGCTCCAACCCCGCTGGGAGAGGGCCCAGCTCTGACAGTGCTGAATGAACAAACTGACAGCACTGCTAGTGTGGCAACATCTGCTTTCATCCTCCTCTTGGGTCCCTCCCAAAGCCTGGCCAGGGCTCAAGGAGGAACCAAGGGAGCTGACTTTGACCATACAGCCCCAAACAAGGCCAGATGTCAGATTTCATGGCCTTGTCTGGCTTCTAAATACACAAAGGTCAATACATGTTTCACTAAGGAGTGGCTACATCTATCTCAGTGCTAATGACCATGCACATTTCATCAGGGAGCAGATACAAAGATAACCTTTGGTTGGAAGGTTCATCCAGAGGCCACCTTTGGCTCAGGGCCTGCTGTCCAGGCCTCACTCAGGGCTGGTGTCCAGGCCTTGGCACTTCAGGGACGTGGTTTAGTGCTGGGCTTGGCACTGCTGGGTGCCCGGCTGCACTGGGTGAGCTCAGAGGGCTTTTCCAACAGAAAGGATTCTGTGATTCCATGATTCTATCCACTGCATTCAGCTGGGGCTATTTTAGCAGCATTCCTTTGCTCCAAAAGTTCCCTCTTGCCCAGCTCCTGTGGCCTGAGCCTTCAGCTCCTTCAGCTCCTGGTGCTGAGCTGCTCATGCTGAACGAGACGGCTCAGAGAGAAGAACACAGTCCATGCAATTCCTTCTGGGACACGGAGAGGGGAGGCTGTGCAAACAGGAGCATTGTTTGCTGTGGCCTCCTCCTCTGCCCTTCACACCTTTCAGCGCTTTGAACCAGCCAAGAGCTTTCTCCAAGAGTGCAATGGAGCAGCTGCTCCTGCTCCCAGGCCTGGCTCTCTCCAGTCTCTGCCCTTGCCTGGTTCTGTCCCTCTTGCTGTGCCCTCTGTTCCCCCAGGGCTCGCTGGCTGCTGCCCAGGACTGTGGCACTGGCACAGATCCAGTGCTCCAGAGCCTCCTTTCTGTGCCCTTGCAGCTGCCTGGGCACAGCAGCCTTTTCCATCTGGAAGCTCCCCATGGACAGGGAGTGCCCAGCTCCGTTCCTTGCACAGCCTCCAGGAGCCCAGGGCTGCCATCTCCAGTCCCTGCTGGCCCTGGGGGCTCCCAGGTGCCTCAGGCTGCTGTGACACCGCTGCACACGGGAGGGAAGAGGGGCAGGGGCTGTGCTCAAAGTCAGCTCCATGTGCTGCTGCTGCTGCTGTGGGGTCATTTGTGCAGCCCTGTCTGCCCAGAGTCAGGGATCAGATGCTGCCAGTCTCTTCCAGCCCTGGCTGCTCAGAGTTTGGGCCTTGGAGCCCCAGGTGGCCAAAGGCAGCTGCTGCTGGTCCCTCTGTGTGCCCGTGTTCAGCAGTGCTGCTCCATCAGTCTGTGCCCAGCAACGGGGAAAAGCCTCAGCCCTGCAGGGCCAGGAGCTGCTGGGCTCTGCCTGAGCAGCTCAGCCAGCAGGAAGGGAGCTGCTCCACACGGGAACCAGGAGCAAAGGACATTCCTTTGATAGGACATGTTTTCGATTTAGAGGGAAAAAAAAGGAAAAAGGAAAAAAATAGGTAAATTGTAAAAGATAAGAATAAAATCCAAGTGTTAGTGAAAAAACATAACACAATATTAGTGAAAAAACCAAAACATAAATGCAAAGATACATTCTTTGCATTAAGAGGTAAATGATCTTTTTCAAAAGAGAACTCAGTTCTTTACATTGTAAATGTGCTGATGGCATGGATCCATCTTACTGACCTCAGCAGCCTCTTAAAAGATTTTGGGCTTTGTTCCCAACACTGGTATTTGAAATTGTGCTCGAAGCAAGAGGAAATTGCTTTGTGCCCTTCCAGCTCCAAGCAGGACTGGGAATGGAAACTCTGTCAAAGCCCAAATCCTTTAGAAGATGACCTTCCTTCTCACCCTGCGAATGAGCTGCACATTCCCTTTGAAACTGCCAGGAGTTTCTTAGAGTCACAAAGTCCCACTTACGGCTTTTTGCTCTGGTTTGGAAGTGCAGAAGGGCAATTCTCCATCCACCAGCTCCAGACTGCACTGCCTCAGGAGCACGGCCCACTCGCCAGCTTTGGCCCACTCGTGACACTGCTAGAGGAGGAAGAAAGTGCAATTGCACAATTCCAGCCAATAAAGAAGGAAGAATGGGACAGACAAAACACCCTGTGCAGATCCAGGCGTTCAGCTGGGACTGTGGAGAGTTTGGGTCCTTGCCAGTTGGATGTGTGTCCCCAGCTGCAATCTCTGGGCCTGCAGCAGAGTCTCACTCACCTGCCAAAGCAGAAAGCTCAGGCGCTGTGCTCGCAACGGGCTCGTCTGATGCAGAGCTGTCAGAGCAATGTGAGGGCAGAGCCAGCCCAGCTGGGCCCAGGGCTGAGCCCAGCTGAGCCCTGGCAGAGCCCAGAGCAGCCTCAGCAGCCGCAGAGCCCGGCTGCAAGGAGAGAAAGCAGAAACCGCCCGTCAGCTGAGGGCTCCTGTGCCCTTGTGCCAAGGCCTGCGGTGCCCAGGCCATGCTGGCTGTGCCCAGAGCTGTGCCCAGAGCTGCCCATCCCTGCTGCCTTTGGCACAGAGCAGGAGGGCAGGACATGTGCCCAGCCTGCAGCCAGCCAGGGCACATCCAGCCCTCAGCAGCTGCCCAGAGCAGGATGCTCCTGTGCTCGCTGCCAGCTCCCAAAAGCTCTGATCCCACCCTGCCAAGCACACAGGGACCCACCTCACGCCAGCCACGGCTGCAAGAAAAGCTGCTCCCAAACCATGGCCTCAGCCTTCTTCAAGGGCACGGCCCATCCACGCCACAGCTGCTCCCAAGCACTTCCCCATCCACACTGGACCACCTCGAATGCTTCCTCTGGAATAACAAACAACACATTATTGAAAAGAGTTTAGAGACAAAAAGGGAAAAAAAGAAAAACGGTAAAAACTCTTATCTCTGTCAGGCCCTTGAGGAAGGCCCAACCCCTACATGGTAGGGAAAAACCCAGCCATGGCTGTGAGAAACCCACACTTTCTCTCTTCCCCCCTGCACTGCCCCCCCAAAATCACGGTGACCCCAAAGCAAACAAGGGCAGTGGAGCAGCCCAGCCCTTCCTTGCCTGCACAGCAAAGCAGCTGTGCACAGGTTCTGGAGTCCCACCTCTGCTCCCACCATGGGCTTTGTTTGTGTCGGGCTCGCTGCCCCAGCCCCAGCCCGGGGCACGGTGGGTGCTGGGGCTGTTGGCAGGGCCAGGAGCCCACTCCCATTTCGTACCCACCCCAGCCCATCCTCCCAGCCCTGCCAAAAGCAGCTGGGCAGCCACTGAAGAATGAGTTGCATCTGCCCCAGCAAAGGGGGAGCCTTTGGTTCCCCGCCAGGCTGGGCCATGCCCAAATCTGGCAGAATTTCCCTGGGTGGGGACTCACCTGCAAATTCCCTGTGGAGTTTGGCTTTGAAGAAGGTGCCAGAATCAAAGTCCATCACCTTCAGCCTCCCGTGGCCAGGCTGAGAAGAGCTTGTCATTACTGATGTCACCCTTGCTGTCTCCAGCAGCAGCAGCAGCAGCATCATCCCCACCCGGTACAGCTTCTCCAGGGGCTCCTTCTCCTTCCCTGGGGGCAGACCAGGCTCTCAGGGCTCTGCCCAGGGCCCCAGCTGTCAGGGAACCAGGACAAGCAAAACCAGCTGGGATGGCGGCCACCAGTGCTGGGCAGAGCAGCTCAGCTCCAGCACAAGGGCTGCGTGTTCCCATCCCATGACCCCGGTGCTGTGACACTGGCAGCACAAAAAACTCTGGGTTCCTTTGCTTCTGACTGCCAAGGCACATGTGGAGTAGGAACTTACCAGGGCTCTGGATCAAAGTGTGCCTGTGGCTCTCTCCCTTCTTCTATGGCAGAGGAATATCCCACATCCAAGGATCACAGAACAGGTCTTCCAGTGTGGGTCTGTCCAAGGAGTTCACGGATAAACACCACCTGATCAGGTCTTTGCACTCTGGGGAGAAAAAGCAGAAACTGAAGGTCAGCCAGAGAAGGCTCCTGTCTGCTTTGCCCCACTATTCCCATGCCCAGGCCATGCTGGATGTGCTCAGAGCTGGGCCTAAACTTTCCCATCAATTCCCTGTTTTGGAGGAGAGCAGGACATGTGCCACCTCCTCAGCAGCTGCCAGAGCGGGATGCCCACGACCCCGCTGCTGGCTCCCAGCACTGGCATTCCCCCCGTGCCCAGACAAGAGGATCCACCTTGAGAGAGCCATTGTGGCAGCGGGAGCTGGCCCCAGCTGAGGTTCTGGCCCCTCCTGAAAGGGTGCTCCCCGCAGACCGTCTGGTGCAGCAGGATGCCCAGGGACCAGACCGTTGCTGCCTCGCCATGGTACCAGCCAAAGTCGTTCCATTCCGGGGGGCTGTACGACAGTGTTCCTATGGAATACAGATGGAGTTCATCAGGGGGATGCTGCTTCTCCCAGAGCCTGGCCCCAGCATCCCTGCACCTGCGGGGGCTGCATCAGGGGCACACAGGGTGACCACTGCCCTCTCGCCAGCACCTGGGACTTGTGCACAAAGTTAGGGTTGGAAAAGAAGCCTCTGGTGCTGGAAGAGGGCAGCCCTGGCTAGGCTCAACCATGACATGTAAAGGAAAAACCCACTCCATGCTGGGGAAAAAACCTGCCCATATCCTCCCTGCCTGCATTGCCCCAAAAATATTATGAAGCCAAGGCAAACAGGGCGAGTGGAGCAGTCCAAGCCCTTCCTCTCATCTGCACACCAAAGTGGCTGGGGCACAGGTTCCGCCCTCCCTCTCTGCTACCCCCACCCACAGGGGGTTTGGTCGGGCTGGCTGCCCCAGCCAAGCCCCAGTCCTGGGCAGAGTGGCTGGCAAAGGCTGCCAGCAGGGCTGGAAGATGGCTGCCCACCCAGCCCTGCTCTAAAGCAACTCAGCTGAAGATTCAGTGCCCTGACTGGCAGCAAAAGGGAGAATCCCCGCTGCCACAGCCAGCTTGGGCTGGGAGATGTTGGGCCATGAGATGTCAGCAGCGGGAGCACAGCCCTGTGTAGGCTCACCTGCAAAGTGAGTGTAGACTGTGTCCTGCAGGTAGGTGCCACAGCCAAAGTCAATCAGTTTGGCCTGCCCGGTGTCCAGGTCAACCAGGATGTTCTCTGGCTTGATGTCCCTGTGCAGGACCCCGCAGCTGGTGCAGTGCCGCACGGCCTCCAGCACCTGGCGGAACAGCTCCCGCGCCTCCTCCTCGGGCAGGAACCGCCGTGCCCGAATGAAACGCTGCAGGTCCTGACACTGCTCTGGCCGCTCCAGCACCATCACGATGCAGTTGGGGAGCTCGAGCCACTCCAGCAGCTGGACCACACCGGGGAAGCCAGTAGACACCTTGGTCAGCAGCACAACCTCCAGGGGTGCGCTGGTGCCGTCGGGCTGCGGAAGGAGCACGACGCCGTCAGTGGGGCCGATGCCGTGCCGGGCCTGGGGAAGCCCTCAGCCAGCCCGGGATGCTCTGCGCCCTGCGCTGGCCCCACGCCCGCTCTCCCTCGGGGCGTCCTGGCGGCTCCCACCGTGCCGGGCCCCGGCTCATCCCCGGCCGGCAGCCCCGGCTGCTGGCCCCGCTCACTCACCAGCTCGCCCCAGTGCCGGACGCGGTTCCGTGGCACCCTTTTGATGGCCACCTGCAAGCCAAGGGCAGCAGCGGGGTGAGCTCGCTGCCCGCACTGCGAGCCCTATCCTCCGCTCTCCGCCCTCCTCCTCCTGCATCCCCTCCTCCTGCGCCCGCCGCCGGCCCCGCCGCTCACCGGGGCGCCGTCCGAGAGCCGCGTGGCCGCGAAGACTCTGCCGAAGCCGCCGCGTCCCAGCAGCGATCCCAGCCGGTACCGCTCCTGCAGGGCCTCCTGCGCCGTCCCTGCGGGCGGGACGCGGCTGTCAGCGCTCGGCCCGGGGCCAGCAACGGCCCCCGAGCGCCCCTCACCCGCCCCGGGCCGGCCATGCCCGGGCGTTCGCTCCCAGGAACGCGGCACGGGAGGCTCGGGGCCGGCGGCCGCGCTGCCGAGCGGCGGAGCTCGGGCCGGGGAAGCCGCAGTGGAGGCGGCGGGAGCGGCCGCGCCGCGTGTGTGCTCCGCGGGCCCCGGGAGAAGCCGGGGCCGGGGCCGGCGCCGGGGCTGTGGCCGGGGCCGGGGCCGAGGTCGGGTCCGGGGCCGGGCTCGGGCCAGGCGGAGCCGAAGGGCGGCGATGCCGCCCCAGCCCCAGGCACTGATGCCCGCCCAGCAGCGCCACCGCCAGTACACCCAGAGCCGGGCGGAGGCGAGACCGCGGCGGGACGGCCGGGGCCGGGCACGGGGCAGCCCCGCCCGGGGCCGGGGGCGGGCCGGGGGCATGGCCCTGCCCTGCAGGGGAGAGGGAGGCGGGGAGAGGAGAGGGACGCCGGACAAGGGACCCCGAGAGAAGGGTGCCCGACAGCGGGAAAGGGAGAGAAAGAGAAAGAAGAAGAGAAAGAAAAAGAGAAATAGAAAGAGTGCTTAAAACTATCTGTTTGCTGCTGCTGCTGTCGCCGCTGCTGCTGCCGCCGCTGCCGCCGCTGCAACTGAAGCACCGGGGCCGTTCGTCCCCGTGTCCGTTCCCCGCTCGCCCCACGAGCCCCACGTTCGAGCCCCGCGCGCCCCGGGGACAGCCCCTCCGTCTGCCCAAACACGGGAACTTTGCAGCGCTGAGCCCAAATGCAGAGCCCTGACTCCTGCACGCTGGCACAGTGATCCCCTCGCTCGCTGCTGGGCATTGTCCTTGCTGAGGGGCAAACACTGTCGGGCCACCTTCCCTTGGGGTAGGATTCCCACCTGAGCCCAGCACTGCACTTACATCTCCAGTGTTGCTTTGCAGTAAAAACAGGGGAAGGAAAACTGTGTGTGGCTCATGGTATTTTAGTGTCTAAAAATCACTACGTCATCGATCTTAGATATGAGATGCATCTGGAATTACTGGGATGCAACATGAAAAAGGGGAGCATAGAAATAGATAAGGGAAAACATCTTAGATTGTTTCTTTCATTTTCATTTTACTTCTGGAAAGCTGTTTCAGTTTTCCAGGAATCTCCTCCTGTCTGCTCTCCCCAAGAACCTCTCATGGAGAACGAGGTCAAGTTTCTGTTGCAAGATTTTCCATCAGGGAATTATGCCACATGTGAAGTTTTCATTGTGACTGTTCTGGTTTAGGGCAAATTTTGGGAGGAAATCTCCAAAAGGGGTCCATCTAGAAAGCAAGTTCAAGCGTCCCCTCCCCGACTAGTTCAGGAAAAGACTTCCCTTGAGAAAAGTTAAAAACCCCAGTTTGTTTAACAAGTAAAGTATTCACAAGCATGAAAAATGAATAATATTAAATAAAACCTCGGACAGTGCTGAAGAGATGGCAAATTCAGAAGGTCCTTTTTGTGGGTTGTAGTTGGCTCCCTCGGTCTCTTCTAAGTCCCTCTGGTGCTGGAATGCAGCGTCCCAGAGCTCGGGGGGCCACAGGTGTGAGCTGCTGCTGCCGGTGTTTTTCTGGGTTTTCAGTCCAGAGCAGGTGTAAACAGTTCCAAGAAAAAAGAAAGTCACAGTCCAAGGAACTTCCCTGCCCCAGCTAGCTAAAAAACAATTGCTAGACATGGGCTGTGAAGGCATCAGGAAATTTCCAAGTCTGAGCACTGGTGGTCTCAGCTAACACCAGAGCTGGATGGTGCTGGAGCCAGAACCTGCAGATTTCCAAATTTTGGCTTTCTGTGCCAGCAAATCGCTGGACTTGGGCTGTGCCAGCACTAGGAAGTTTTCAGATCTGGGCACTGGCGTTGCCAGCAAACACCAGATCTAGGTGATGTCGTTGCCAGTGATAGAAATCTGCTGGATTTGTGCTCTGCTGGCACTGAGAAATTTCCAAATCTGGGTTCTGGTTACATGAAACGCAAGATGTGGGTGGTGCCAGAGCCAGTAAGAGGAAGCTGCCACAGGTTTTGGATTTCTGTGCCAGCAAATTGCTGCACTTGGGCTGTGCCAGAATAGGGAAATTTCCAGATCTGGGCACTGGCAGTGGCAGCAAACAGCCCATTTCAGGCTCCAGGCTCCAGGCAGGACTGTATCTGGATGCCTTCCTCTTTGTCTTCCTTCTTTCCTTCCTTCTTTCTTGGGATCCTGCGGCCAGCAAACTCCAGATTGTGCAGTGCTGGCAAGGGGAAATTGACAGGTTTTAGCTTACTTTGCCAACAAATTCTGGACATGGGTGGTGCCAGAAGAGGGAAATTGCCAGATGTGGGCACTGGCAGTGCCAGCGCACACCAGATCTGGGTAGGGAATGTGCCAGCACCAGGAAATTGCCAAATGCTAACTTTCAGTGCCAGCATATTGCTGGAATTATGCTGTGCAGGAACCTGAAAAATTCTGGATCTGGGCACTTGTGGTGTCAGCAAACACAAGACTGGGTTGCTGTAGGTACCAGGTATTTGCAAGGTTTTGGCTTTCTTTGCCAGAAATCACTAGACTTGGGCTGTGCTGGCACCGGGCAATTCCCGCATCTGGGCACTGGTGGTGCCAGCAAACACCGGATCTTGGCATTGCCAATGACAGTAGCAGGGAATTGCCACATTTTGGCTTTCTTGACCAGAAAATTGCTGGACTTGGCTCTGCCAGAACAGGGAAATATCCAGATGTGAGCACTGGCAGTGGCAGCAAACACCAGGTCTGGGCACCTGTATTGGCATCAGGAAATTGCCGGATTTTGGCTTTCTGTGCCAGCAAATTGCTGGACTTGGGCTGTGCCAGGACAGGGAAATTTCAAGATCGGGGCGCTTGTGCAGCAAACACCAGATCTGGGTGGTGCTGGTGGCAGCACCGGGAAGCTGCTGGGTTCTGGCTTTCTTTGCCAGAAAATTGCTGCATTTAGGTTTTGCTGGCACTGAGAAATTTCCAGATGCTAATTTTCTATGCCAGCAAACTGCTGGAATTGTGCTGTGCAGGCATCTGAAAAATTCCTGATCTGGGTACTGGTGGTGTCAGCAAACCCGACATCGGGTTGCTGTAGGTACCAGGTCTTTGCTTGGTTTTGGATTTCTTTGCCAGCAAGTTGCTGGACTTGGGCTGTACCAGAATAGGGAAATATCAAGATCTGGGAACTGGCAGTGCCAGCAAACACCACATTTCAGGAAGGACTGGATCTGGACCCGTTCCCTCCCTGCCTCCCTCCTTTAGCAAGGTGCCAGAGGGGCTGGACAGCAGCCAGACAGAAAGGGACCTGGGGACACTGATGGACAGCAGGCTGGACATGAGCCAGCAGTGTGCCCAGGTGGCCAAGGAGGCCAATGGCTCCTGGCCTGGCTCAGGAATGGTGTGGCCAGCAGGAGCAGGGCAGGGATTCTTCCCCTGTGCTCAGCACTGCTTGGGCAGCACCTTGAGTGCTGTGTCCACTTCTGGGCCCCCAATTTAGGACATGGAGGGGCTGGAGCGTGTCCAGAGAAGGGTAGCAAGGCTGGGGAGGGGTCTGGAGCACAAGTCCTGTGAGGAGCAGCTGAGGGAGCTGGGGTTGTTTATCCTGGAGAAGAGGAGGCTCAGGGGAGACAAGGCGGTTTCAGGGCACAGGGTAGACTTGATGATCTCCAAGATCTTTTCCAACCTTGCTAATTCTGGGATTCTCTGGATCTACCCTTGGACCAGTTGCAGGAGGAGCTCTAGGCCTCCTCTTCAGAAGCTCCAGCAGCCCAGGACCCTCAGCTTCTCCTGCCAGCCCCAAAGCCCATCCTGTCAGTCCTGCAGAGCCTCTGCAGCTCCTCCTCACTGCCCAGAACAGGGAGCCCCAGAGCCAGACACAGCAGCCCAGATGTGCCCCCCTGGCCTGGGGTGCCGCTGGCAAGGGAGCAGCACCAGGCACTGCAGGAGCCTGCAGACAATTGATCTGAAGGCCAAAGCTCCTTAGCTCCTTCTGAAAGAGCAGGAACAGTTCCTCATTCCAGAGTGGTGGAATGCTGGGCACCGCAGCTCCGGGTGAGGACTGGACACAAGTTTGCTCCCACTGAGTGCTGGGATGGGTTCTGCAGGAGCTCTGGGCTCCTGTGCTTGCCAGGCACAATGAGGAGAGAAGGAGCCAAGTCCACTGATGTGGGAAATGGATTTGTAGAAAGTTTTTAGAGCCTAATAGAAGGCCCACAAAGTATGAATCTGTATATAAATCTTGAGACAAGAAATGCTAACTTAAAAATTTCCATGGAATAGGACAGATATTGTTGAGAGAGAAATGCAGCTGGAAAAAAGTTTCAAAAGATGGCCTTGCAAATAAGATTTTGGAAAAACAGAGCTATGAAAGATGCATTGTAGTGGGACCCACAAAGAGTAGTTTTAAATAATTGGCTTTAAGGCATCTACAACATGGCATGGCAAAAGGCTGATAGACCAAGAAACGCTTATAATGTATTATAATTAGGAAGTAATTGGCTTCTGATTGTGATGGCGCGTATTATAACATCTGTATTGTCTCACCATTCTCATGAGACTGAAAATGGAATAGAAGTTTTTAAAACACCTCTCAGTTGCCCCATCTCTAGGTCAAGAAAAGAGTATTATCCAACACACTGACACACCTTTTCCTCAAGCATAGCCCAGCCTGGACCAAACACACTGAAAGGTTTCCCCTGTGGCCCATGTCTCGAAACATCAGGTCTGCTGTTTGACAACTCAGGTTGGTTTGGTGTCAAGGAGTTCCCTCAGAAATACTGGGTTTGTCTTCCTCTGTGCCTTCCCCTCAGCAGCCTTGGGGATGCTCCTGTGTGAAGCCATCTGTCTCACACAGTTTCAGACAACTTCAAACAGGATACTGTGCAATAAGTCGTCTCCTCTAAAGTGTTCCTGCAATCCCTTTCCAGCAATGGGAAATTATTACTGATAGATGAAAAGTGGAAAACCCCCAACAGTTTATTATCAAACAGAATCCCCCATGACACGCGTTCCAAGAAGGCGCCGGGGTCTCTCTCGGAAGAACAGGAGCTGTCACGGAGCAGTTCCAGCAGCTGATGGAAGCTCGGGGACTCATCCGGTGTCGGCTTTCTCCCACGGCAGAGCTCCATGGAGCGGGCAGGGCAGTGAAGCAGCTGGGCTGGAGCCCCTCGCTGCCTTGTCTCCCCAGCGTGGCTCAGCCCACAGACTCTCGGGCTGGGAGCGGGGCCGCTCCGCTCCTGCCGGCACCGTGTCCCTGGGCTTGGACAAACAGTTTCCTGCCAGGAGAGCCCTGCACACTGCTCCACAGATCTTTCATAAAGGCCCAAACCAACTCCAAACACTCTGTCTGCAGCAGCTTTGCACAAAGGGCTGCAGCAATCCGGGACAGCTGCAAGTGAGTGTCGGAAGGCTCTTGTCTTGTTCCTGCAGGCAGAATTCTTGATGATCTGATGCAGTTTTATTCAGATGTAACATGAGAGCGGAGGTTTTTTGTTAAAATATTTCATGATGAGTAACAAGCCTTGGGTGCATGAGGTACAGGACTGACATGCCAAAGCATGAGCATATCCTCCAAAGCGGCCAGTCTAATTGTCCATTTTATTACTCTTGTAATTACTTCACACTAATGAGGAAAACCAAGCTCTGCTTGGAGGCAAAACAGGCATGGGATACACTATGGTCCCTCGCAGGCTCAGCAGGGCTGGCAGTGACACAGCAGGCCGTCTGCTTCATTGTGAACCACTACAGAGCTGCATCCCAATCTGGTTTATGTAGCGTGGTATTATTAAGAGCTCCTTTTCTGCATGAGACACAAAAAGGAGATTCCAAATGATCTTCATGCAAGCATGCAGTAAAGAACTGCTTCTGCTATCCTAACAAAGCATTTGCTTTGGCAATTACACTCTTCTCATTCATCTTTTGATGCAGACACGTCAGGTTTTCTCTCACACCCCTGCAAGGCTGGCAGTCTCTGTTTCCCATTTCCTGTTCTTCCCTAGAGATGGTGCAGTGGCTGCTTTGAAACAAAAAGCCCTGAGATCTGGACAGCTTGAAGGAGCATGAAATGCTAATTAAGTGCTCATATTGGTAACACCCAGGTCTGCACTGCCCAGTGCTCTGCAGCAGCAGCAGCAGGACCATGCATCATTCCTGCTGGTTGATGTTCATGTTTCTGGTGTGCAAGAGCAATGACTTTGAGGAGGGACAAAAATGCCCCTCTTCAGACAGTGGGTGTGCAAGGAGATGTGAAGTTTCACAGCCTTTTCTAGGATATTTCAGAAAGATCTAAGAGAATATTGTGGCATTAGGGTAGGTCCCTAATTAGGGTAGGTCCCTAATTTTGTCTCCAGAGAAGTCCCCAAAGGGCACATTGACTCTGCTGCTGATGGCAACCCCATAAGCTCATGGACCAGTTTTCCCTGCAACGTTCCACCCTGCCTGGGCTTTGCTAGGCCGGGACTAGACCCAGAGCTAAGCAAACACAGGCAGCCAGGTGACATTGTGTAACATCAGAAGCTGGCAACCATGAGGACTTTGCTGTCAAAAGGTTACAGCTTGCACTGGGCCCAGAAGTGTTTTACCCTAATGCAAAGCAAATTGAAATGTGAAGTTTAAAAGCTTCAAATGACTATGAAAGGAAACTTCAGAATAATTTCTGGAAGGGCAGCATTGTCAATGACCATGCAGCCCACCAACAGCTGGAGCTGAATCCAGAATTGCTTCTTCCAGCTGTGCAGGAATTCATTCCGCTGGCAAGCACTGGTCCATGGGAACAAATGATCCCCTAGCTCTGGGCTGAATGGCACCCAGGCTGCAGTGCAGATTTGAGGAACCCTTGTCACTTGTTATTGGCCTCCCAGGGCACTCATCCTTCTGCAAACAAGGTGCAAACAACACAGCTGCACTGCTGTCCCGGGTAAATATACATACAGGTGACTTTGCCAAAGCAGTGCATCATTTCCCAGTGAAATACATGACCTCTTCTTACCTATGGAATTGTGATTAAAGACACCTGTGAGCCAGATCAGTGGGAGATTGCAAAGGAGCAAAGCTTTGGGATTTGGGCACACTTCTCTTGGTTTCTTTGCTCAGGCCTTTGGTGAGCACAGAACACACCTAGGTAGAAAACCTTTGACTAGACAGGATCTTTTGGATCCATTGTCCCTCAAACAGGTCAACAGGTGACTGTTGTAATGCTAAGTAACAAAGAGCAGCACAAATGACACAAAGATAACATGGCCAAAGTGGAAGAGGAGAGGCCCAATGAGGAAAGGATGTGGTGAGACACTGGCACACTGAGTGAGCTGCACTCCCATAATCTCTACGCCAGCAGGTCCTGGTCTCACATTCTCCTCTTGGTTTTTTCGATTTTGTTTATTTATTTACTTTTTTTTCATCATCAAAATGAAATATATAGAACTAAAGACATGTAATCAAAACTTAAAGACAGAATCAAAACACATTAATTCCAAACTACATCTAAAGATCAGAACATATGTACATCTATAACTATGAAGCCTAACGCATCAATCCTTTTCTTCAAGCACTCTCCATACAGGCAGCAGCTTCTTCCTGAGCTTGGAGGATAGAGAGCTCTTCTGGATGGGAGACAAGGACTTTGTGGGTGAGAGAACATCGGAAGTGTCCCGAGACAACTTCTCGGTAAGACCATAACCAGTCAGATCTGCAAAGCGGAGACACAAACTTTAACAGAGGCCTCCATGCAAACCTGAAGCATCTGAAGCTCTGTATTTCATGGGACACATTTCCTGGAGATGTGGAAACAGCTGCACAGGGAAACATGCTCCTGCTGGCAGACACTGAGGCAGGCCAGGGCAAACCCTGAGCCACTTGCCCAGAGCTGGCACAGGCCCAGCCTGGCCTCTGGGCTGCCCTGGGACAGCAGGGAGCCCAGAGCCCTGTGCTCCCCAGGAATGGCTCAGCTGCACATGCACCCTCCTGCTCCTCTGCCTGCCCCACAGCTCAGCAGCCCCACAGCTCCAGGGGCACTGGCAGCAGCACAGCTCATTGCAGGGGCACATGCAGGGCACAGCTGTTCCCTGGCAATGTGCACAGCCTCTCTGGGCTGCCACAAGACCCTTCCTGCCAGCAGAGATTGGCCCAGCTTCCCCCTCACCTCTGTGTGAGGCTGAGCCATGACTGCCCTTCATCTTGTCCTCCATCTGGAGCTGCTTCAGGCCCCCCATGCCATGACTAGGAAGGGCAATGGAGAGAGCAGGGGCAGATGCACACCCTTCCTTAGGATTTCGTCATTTTTGGCACAGCTCAAAAGGCAAATCCAGAGGTTTCCAACTCAGCGCTTCCTCAGCCTTCTGGAGAACATCTCGCCTTCACCAGCCCAGCATTTTGGAGAGGTTTTCCCGCACATGTGGAGGCTTGCTGGCAGCACATTCCTTCAGCTGGGTGCCCATCACCTTGCAGAGGGCAGAGGCCAGCTTGGTGGCCACGGTGCGGACGCTGGCGCTCCGCACAGGCAGCGCCTTGTTCTCCAGGCAGGGCCAGAGCACGGGCAGGGCGTCGCGCTGGGCGACTTCAGGGCTCCTGGCATGAACCCCCTGCACAAGCACTGCCGGGACAGAGACACAGCTCCTTACCCACCAGCCTCACTGCAACAAGGATCTGCCTCTGCTTCTGCTTCTTGCCAGCCTCTCTGGCCAAGAGCAGCAAAACAGCACCCAGAGCCCCTTGGCCCAGAAACAGGCAAAGCAGCTGAGCATCCTGGAAACAGAACCACCCACCCCTCAGCACTAATTGCTCCAACCAGAGCCTTGTCCCTGCGTCAGACTTCCTACCTTTACTAAATTATTTCACAATCTCTGCATAAACAATGAATGAAATGTCCAATTGCCTTTGATTTCCATTAAGAAGTTGTCTAAACCCACACTGAAGATTTGGAAATGCACCATAGAGAGGAAATGGAGAGATTTCTAATAAAAGGGATGATTCCATTTTTGTAACTTTGATGCCAAGTGCCAAATGTCTAATCTGGCTCTTCCCTGTGCTCAGTGGCACACAGCAAAGGGCAGGGTTAGAACACACCTCAAAACTCCAGCCCACCAGAGATGGCTGCTGCCTGACAGCTGGATGAGAAACATCAGTGACCAGCTGGGGTCTTTGGCAGAACGCTTTTGGGGCTTCCAACAAAGAGCTGCTTCAAACCTCAGGGTGTCTTAGAGAATTACCCAGACCCCATTTTCCTGGCATTTGGGCATCTCCAAATTTTTTTGCCACTTCCCCTCCCAATGTTAATGGCATTTTTTCTTATAATGTCTTTTTGTCTTATAATGAAATAGGGGCATGGAGAGAGAAAAAATGCTGGGACTGAAATGTAACCAAAACACAAATGTTTTCTCACATTGCCTCTGAAATCTCTCTGCCCATTTTCTGAATGGAACTATATCAAACAGAGATAAATATTTACTACCAACAGGCTTCTTGCATGGCAGATTTGGCTGAGAGAACAAAAACTGAAATGCTCTGGAGACCATTCTTATTTTCTGATCAGACAAAATGTTATTTGGAAGCCATTTAATATTCTGTGGTGGAAGAGACTTCATTTTCTCTATGCTGTTAAGCCACGAGCAGTCATCAACATTGAAAGAGCTCCTGCAAGTACCTAAAACCAATTCTGCTAAGCAGGAAAGGGTTATGGCACCCATTTTAAAATGGGAATTCATTTGAGTTTAAATGTAATTAAAGACATCGGTGACTACTGAATGTGAGGAAAAGTCTGTTCCTACTCAATCTCAGAGAGAACATCTGCTGTTTCTAAAGTAGTCCTAATTTATGGTTAATTCCTTTATTTGAAAAAGAGATCAAAAGAACTGCTAAACTAAATTCCCTATTGCTGGAGATCTACTTTTTTCAAATGCTCTTTACAGGGCCTTTGACATTCCCAATCACTGAACATGCCCTTTTGAGATTCCTAATGAAGACACAAAGTGTATTAAACCTTGCATTCAAAGATGTTGGCATATTTAGCAGTGGATTTAGCCCAGTTAAAGCAAGGCTATCAATCATCTTCTCTGCTATATATTGAGATTATCCTTTTTCCATTCCTTGGCTCTGGCTGACACAGCAAGCTCCTCTGAGGAATCAATTATCAGCTGCATTTGTAGCATTTTGGGCAGCGCTGACCCAGGCAGACACTGTTTGCACACCCTGAAAGGCTCAGTCCAAGGCCCCTCTGACAGCACAGGCAGGGAGCCTCAGCACTCTGCTTCTGTCCCTGTGCCCCAGAGGTTGCCTTGCACTAAATCCGTGCCTCTGGTACCTCTGTTGAGTTCTGGCCTAAGCTGTGACCCCCAGGCCCTGCACGGTTCAGCCTCAAAACTTTCCAAGAGAAAAACAAGAATTCTGTGAGGACAAAACAAACTGATGCCCTGAAACAGCATTTGCCATCATTTCCCTTTAAAGATCACAGATGCCCCTGAGCTCCCCAGAGAGGAGCCAGCTGGGGCATTTTTAGCCCTCCCTTTGCTGGAGGTGGTTCTGAGATGCCCCAGTGAGAGCTCAGCCCCAGGCCGAGCGCTGCCCCCATCTCAGGTGCTGCCCAGCTCTGCAGCAGCCAGGGAAAACCTGCCAAACCCACCTGCCTTGGCCATGGGGCAGCAGGGACACGCTCAGCACCTCCTGGTTTGGAGGAGCTGCTCTGCTGTCTGCTCACAGGCATTCCCTGTAAATGCTCCCTGGGAAGAGCTCTGGGCTCAGAAGGGGAGGCCAAGCCTGCGATACGCTCGGTGACATCCAGCAGGGCTTGGCCACTCAGGTGATTCCATTGGTAGCTGAACTCTTTCAGCAGGGACACTCCATCTACAAGGGAAACACACGTTCCTGCTCACTTTGCTCAGGTCATAGGAGAAAGGGCAGGGCCAATCCCATTTTATAAAATAAAGTACATTTCTGTGGATTTTTGAATCCTTTTCTTCTTTCCTTCCAGCCTACTTGTCAGGGTTTTAAATTCCAAAAGAAAAGCTCTCCTTTCACATTTGTAAATCCAAAGTTGTCTGCTGTAGCAGGAGCTGTATTAAAACATTTCACATCAGGGACCTCAGGAGTTCAGTCACATGGAAGCAGTGAAAAGGTTTTGCATCCCAGAGCACAAAGGAAGAGCCCCATACTTGGGTCACAGAAAGGCACTGAGTCAGGCAGTTCCTGAGTTCACAGAGCAGCTGGGGAGGAGAAAGTGGAAGCTCCCCTTGAAGACCTGCCTCTTCAACACTCCTTTTTTCAGGCATATTTCCCCAGTGCAGCATTCTCAGAGCTGTCATAAATCTGTGTGGCAAAGGAGTTTAGAGCAGCCCTTGCCTATGTAGTTAATTGCTGTGGCCATCTTGCCCCACGCAAAACAACACGTGGAACAAGGCACCATTGACAGCTGGGTTTATACCTGTTTGATATAAAGAAATGAACTTGGGGAATCACAAGTTCCCCTTTGAACATAGAAGACAAAGAAGAAAAGTGGAAAATAGGCAGCTAATGCCTCTAATGTAGAGCCTTGCAGGTGGCTGCCCTGCAGAAGCTCTGATGGGTCAGTGTCCCTTCATGCCAACACCAAAGCTGTTCATTTGGGAAGTCAGACGGGGCCCAAGCAAACTCCAAACCCCCTTTGCCTCTGAACTGTAGCAGAGCTGTAGCCCAGGACTTGCTCTTCAGACAAGCAGCACAGAGCCAAGGGCTCCTGGGACTGTTGGGAAATGCTGATCCCATTCCAGCCTGTTGGGGATGGTGCATAAGGACTGCACCTGCACAGCCTCTGGCGGGTGTCAGCTGCAGTGTTCCACACACAAGAGCAGCTGTCGAGGCACTCAGCGCTCTCTTGTGCAGGAGAGACAGAGACGAAGCTGAGGAGAGTCCCTGCCAGGGCTCAGCCTTACCCAAATGAGCAATGGATTCTCCCAGTGCTTTCACAGCTGCCCCACAAACCCTGGGATCCTTTGAGTTCAGGTTCTTTGTTATTCATTCCACCAAACCAATGATCACCGGGTTCAAGGCATCTTTCAGGGCTCCTGTGATTTCAGCCAGCATGTCCAGTGCCCTCTGCTTCACTTTCTTGTGGCTGTCAGATATTCTCAGTACAAAATAATCAAAAATCTGTGAAGAGAACAAGCAACGTGAAAGCTGGATTCAAATGCCCCTGTTTGAAGAGTGGCTGTAGCAGTCAGCAATGTCAAAGATGAAAGTGATCCTTTCTGTCAGGGCAGCACTCGCTTGCACAATTTCACTGTTTTCCTGTGGGCCACTCACTGGAATGGTGGCACAGCCTCATGCTGGTTGAAAGATTTTCTTCTGTTTTTAGGAGGTTTGGCTGGGGACTGAATGGTTCCTATGGTATTTCTCTCCATCTATAAATCATTAAATCGATTCCATTTTTTAATGCTAAAGAGTACCTTTGCTTTGAATGGAAGCAGATGTTTACAATGCCTGGTTTTCTATATGTTTCCCTCAAGTACTGAGGGCAATTATGATTTTGCCAAAACAATGGCTGGAGGAGATCTAAGTTTTCTTTTGTTTGCCTCAGAGGCAGTGTCTGGAGAAGAGCAGGGCCCTGATCAACTCTTCCAGGATCCAGACAATTTCTCTAAGTAACAGGTGGACTTCTGAAATGCAATGTGCTGTACAGCTCTCATTAGAGCAGGTTCAGTCCCTTGACAGCCACATTATCAGGCACCTTTCCCTGGAGAAAGGGAAAAAGCAGCTACTGGGAGGAGAAGGCAGAGATGAGTCCTCAGCTGTTTTCCTCCTTTTCCAAAGAGAAAAAAAGACCCCCCAAGAAGGGTGAGCACTGTCTTTACCAAGAGGAATAGGAACAAGGATGGAAATGAGTAGCCAGAGCTGTGCCTGTGTAAGACAAGATGGAGTATATAGAAGTAATCTTTAAAAAAAACAACTGGGTCTAAACCAACCCAGCCTGATACTTCTCTTCCCTGTGCAAACCCAATTTTGAACAATTGCCATGCTTTCAGGGACTGGATTCCCTTCACTTCACCCAGCTGGGAGTAGGAGAGAGCAGCAGTTACACCAGCAGAAAATTCTGCCATCATCTGATGAACAGCATCAATAGGCACCTGCCAGACAAATACAGCTGGACTGAAATAACTTGTCCTGAAGCCTGGACCTGAATTACATTTGTCTGGGTGAGAGGGACCAGCGTGTCCCAAACAGCCAGGACAGAGTGCCAAGACACACTGAATTAACTTTGCTGCTACAGGCTGAGGAAAGGAGATAAAGGAAAGGAGCAGCAAAGATACCCCACATACTTGGGCAATGTTAGTGGAGATGAGCTGGGGGCTGGTTTTGCACAGGTCTCGGAGGAGTTCCACTCCTTCCATCCGTGCCTGAAACCCCTTGGCTTCCAGGAGATGGTGAAGCTTCTGGAGCAGCTCCGTTTCTTCCACAGCTGGAGGTGACGTGACCTGGGCTTTTGCACGGGGTAGGAGGTGTCCATCAGAGGGAGATTTCACCCTGGGAAATAAAACCAAATGAGGACCTGGTGGTGATAATTATCGTAGCATGGCATCCCCATAGTGGAAATAATTAGCATTGACTCCATGACTCCAGAAGGCTGATTCATCACTCTATCATACTATACTATACTATACTATACTATACTATACTATACTATACTATACTATACTATACTATACTGAAACTCATTGCCCTCACAGACAGTCTGATACAGACAGACCAGACTGGGCAATTGAATCCAAAACACCATCACCAGTGGCCAATTAAGAAATTACCCTTTGGTAAACAAATCTCCAGAACACATTCCACGTGTTCACAACAACAGGTGCAGCAAGTGAGGATAAGAATTGTTTCTCATTCTTTTCTCTGATCTTCTCACAGCCTTCCCCAGGACAATGCCTGGCAAAGTTGTACCTGCTGCTCTCTATGGAGACAGCTGCAGCCACAGACAATACCTGCAGTTAATTGTGAGCAAAACATCTTGAGCAGCTTTCCTAATTATGTGATTTCAAGCTGCAAAGTCATGGGGCTCTGAAGAACAACATGGACCTCATGACAATCATTACAGGAGACAATCTGCAAGTGACATTCTCACCAGTGCTCACTCAGGAAAGCCAAGGATGAGATGCATCTGATCTATCTTCAGATGGCTGCCAGGGCACACAGGTCACTTTGCTTTGTGGAGAGAGACACTACTGCCAAGTTTAAATGCCTCCTCATATGGGACGTGTGTGTCTTAGAATAAGGGAACTCATCACTCTGGAGAAGTGTCTCTGCAACCAGGCATGACAATCTGGAAAAGTAGCTCAGATGCATCTGAACAGATAAACAGGGCCATATTTGAAAGATTCAGAAAATCAGTAACAGAGATAAAAACAGAAGCCAGACATCCCAGAACTATGCTCACATTTCATTTTCTTCCCTGGAGACCAGATGCACAGCTTAACAACCCCACCAGGAACAATTCTCCTGATCAACCTGTCTCTTCCATGACCACAGGAAGATGCCAGCTGTGCTACTGAGGCATGTGGTCACTTTCCTGCCACTGCTGAGCAGGACAGAGCTAAATAAATCCCCTCTGCTATCAGAGCAGAACAGGTACAAGCAGCTCTGCAGCTGCCATGAAGAGACAGCAAGGAGCAAATTCCTGTCTTAAATGCTGATTGCAGCACAGGGGGAAATAAACCAAACATGCTGTCCATCAAGCAGATTACATGAAGGACAGGAATATCAAGGCAAAAAGTGCACATTGAGACACTTGTTGACTGAAGTTGTTCAGGAATTGCCTTGCTCCTTACTACTCAAGCTTGGCACTGTTTGAAGGTAAGGAAACCACGATTCCGCCAGGCCAAACCACACGGATGAGAACTGCTTCTTTGTGGAATGGCATCTTGCTTCCAGACTGAGATTTCTCATCAAAACACCCATCTGAAAAAGATTCCACTCAGATGAAAGAAAAGCCCTGGTTGAATTTACTTGTCCCAAGTCATGCAGCAGAAACTTGGCTCTCTCCCAGCCTCCACAACACTGCCCTTGCCACTGCACTGGATCGTCTGAGCTGCCACCAGTGGGTGTCTGTTTGTCTCTCCATTTTTGTGGAAACCCCTCCAGAGAAGTTGTGTTCAGCACAATGCACAAGTAGACATTTTTTATCCTAGAGCATTGTAGGGAAAGGAAACAATCTGTGGCATTGGTCATCTCTGCCAGACAGTTTTTCCTGAGGAAGAGGCATGTAAAGCTTGCCATGTGCTTTGTCACATCTGACAAAAGTGCTCAGTACCGTTTGCCAGCAGACAATGTGGCCTGGGGCTCCTCTGAGCCATCGTTCCTCTCCTTCACCGGCTCCTTGACAGATGGGCCTTCAGCCTTCTGGTTTTCCATCCCCGACAAAGACACAGAGAAACCCCATCAATCTTTAGAGTATAAACCAGGAAATTCCCTGTTGAAAACACAAGTTAAAACCAGGATCACTGCTACCAAGGCTTAGGGAAACATTTCCTAACTTACAGATGGAAACAGACCAGAGATTCAGTGATGCCAACTCTTTGTTTTCAATAGCCCAAGGCAGGTTATGGGTGCTACCAGACTCAGCAGCAGTCTAAAATCCCAAATTCCTTAGTCTTGAGCATAAATGGGAATAATGCAAACTGGCAGGCAATTAGTGTTTGTGAAGGAATCAACAGAATAAATTGGACTCTTTGAGGGTTGGCCCAGTGTGTTGGAAGTTGATTTGGTTCAACACTCACTCTCCCTGTGCCTGCACAAAGGCAGGCTCCCTTCTATAACGTCAATAGAAAAAATAAAATCCCTCCCCCCCAAACAAACAAAGGATTTTCCCCTGGATGCTGCTGAATTCACCAAGCTTCTTCCAGCCCCACATGGCTGGACAGCAGGGCAGTATTCCCAAAAGACAGAGTCATTGTAGTAACTAGGATTGACCTGGACATCTTTTGTAAATTTGGGAATTTTCTTGGCACTACTACTTCCAGTGTCCTTTGCAAAGACTCTGTTATCTTCAGAAGCACAATTCTCACTTAATTGCTTTAGAGGGGGCAGAGTAGGGAGAGCATGGTGGGGGTTACTCTTAAATGTAAACCCATTTTCTCCTCTTTCCCTTTCCTCTTTGTGACCGATATTTAAAATATTCAAAACCCCACTTTTCCCTAAAAATATCAGTTCCTTTGTGGTCTGCAGATGAACAGGCTGAGGATTAACAGCTCATTCCCAGGAGCAAAATGATTCAGCAGAAGAGGAATGAGCTAAAGACAGATTGGGTATGTTTGATCTCATATCAGCAGTGGCAATACTTGCACAAAGGAGACATTTCTCCTTCCCAGCACTTACTTTCTTCTAAATTCTTGTCAGAATATCTTCCAGGTCACGGGGGGAAAGAGATTGTTCCAAAACTGTTTTAAATTGTTGATGATTGAGCAACATCTTCACCATCTCCTCTCCATAATGCCTAAGGAAGGAAGGAAGGAAGGAAGTGAAAGAAAAGTGAACAAACACAGGAAGAGTGTTAAAAGAAAAGGCTGATACCTTAAACTCATCAGGTGCAATCCCTGCATAAGAAGGCATTACCTACTCAGCAAATAGGGAGATTTCCCTCACTTGACACTGCACAGTGCTGTCAGCTGAACACAAGAGGCAAGAGGAGAATGTGGGGCAACAGAAAAATACCATTTCACTCTGAAACTGGGGGTGTGCTTCTGTGGCATCAAAGGATCCCAGGGAACAAGCAAAACACATCTGCTTTGTTGTCAGAGCCTGTTAGCAGTGTCTTGCTGCCATTGCAAAATAATTTGCCTTTCTTTACCTGGCAGGGAAGCCAGGACAAAACACCTCATGCATCCTATTGATTATTCTATACGATGGGTATGCACAGGGGCAGCTAGTTGCTCTGGTGTTCTTGGCAGCTATTCATGGGAATTTCATCACCAAAGGAAGGGGATTTTGGTGGTTCGGGTTGATTTTGCCAGTAGGAAACCACAGTTTTCTTCAAGAAGAAATGTGGACCTCAATAAGCCACAGATAACAGCATTCTAGAAATCTGCAGAACAGGTTTAGAAAGACTGAATATGTTGGCTAAAGACCCCTGAAATATTTCTAGCAAAGTCTGAAGTTAATGGGAAATGGATGTTTGGGATCCTTCAGTGATGAACATTAGCCAACACTTTGGCTTTGTGTTGTGCACCTAAGGCCAAACAAAAGTGTTGGACTGGCTGATCTGAGCTCTTTTGATCTCAGTAAAGAATCCTTCAAGCCACAGGAAAAAGGTGGCAATGTTGCTTTTTGCTGGCCAACCTCAGGTTTCCCAGCACAGCCATTTGCCCAGGCAGCCCAGAGCAGTGGTCACAGTGCCAAGGCTGACAGAGCTCAAGAAGAGTTTGGACAATGCTCTCAAGCACATGGAGCGACTCTTGGGGTCACTGCACATGGCCAGGAGATGGACTCGATGACCCTGATGGGCCCTTCCAACTCAGCATATTCCATGGTTCTGTAACCCTTATTCACACCGTGAGGTAACTTCATATTCCCTTTAGTTTCCACTCTTGTGTGGTTTCACCTTTACAGCCAGACACAAAGCGGTTTTCCTGTTTTGGGAGGTGAAATGAAGATCATTACTTGTGTCCTTGTGGCAGTCCTGAGCAAGCTTCCCTGCCACGTGTGGCAGCCTCTCAGCCCTGGGGGTGCCTGCGAGCTGGGTGACTCCAATTCTCTCCACCAGGGACAGGAGGAGTTGGGCCGCACACTCGCGCACCGGGGCGGGGCGGCTGCTGGGGAGGAGAGAGCAAACCCTGGGCACAGGGACAAGGAGCAGCGGCAGCGCCGGCCTTGGCCAGAGCTGCTCCCTGCCCTTGCTGGGGGAAGGAGCCCGGGCTCTCCCTGCGCCTTCAGACACCTGCACAAGGCTCTGTCCTCAGCTAAACACAAAGGTAGCATTGCACACTAGGCCTGCCTGCACGGAAGAGGGAGGAATTCAGTCTCCCTGCACTGTCTGATACTCAGTTTCTTTCACAGTATTTACTCGGAGAAAGATTAAAGAAATAGATTACACATGAATAATTTAGAAATTAAGGACAATTGATGCTGACCCATCAGAGGACACCCAGTACACAGAGCTACAGCAGGACTGAGGCTCTTTCCACGCCTTTATCCCCAAATCTGCAGACCTTTGGAAAACAACAAATGCAGGGAAAACACATGGTGGGCTGTGAAGTTGCAGAATATCCAGCAATGCAACATGTTTCTTCTGTGGGGCTTGGCAATGGATCCATCTGAATGTTTTACCCTATTGCTAAGCTGAGGAAAGGGTGGCAGGCAGTTTAGCCAGGCTGTCCTGCTCTAGAGAGTGTCTCTTGGGAACTATCAGGCCCAGCACCAACATTTAAGGCAGCATTTGCTTCAACTGTCCCATGGCTGTCAGCCTGTGGAGGTGCCTGTAGAGTGATTCATCTTCTAAAGGCTAACATGAAACATCAGTTTGCATAGAAAGTAGAGCTCTAAGCCAGGACAGTCATACAAGACTCCTTTGGCAGGAGCTGCACCTGCTGTGCAGGCTGTGCCACACCCAGCAGATTGTCCCCCATGTGCTCCACGCCCCAGCAAGGACCCTCCTCATTTCCCAAGTTAGTGGCATCATGAGGAAACGTGGTTTTCCCAGGGCCTCTGTGGTTAGCACTGTGAAATACCAAACACTGCTCACAGCTGCAATTGCAATTGCCCCTCTGCCCACAAAAGCACAAGGCTCTATCCTTGGCCTTTGCAGGCACTTTCACTTCCTCACTGATCACCACATCTAGGAAAATCTGACAGACTGGGAGAACTCCAGGGAGCAGCAGGAAGCTGAGTCAGAGGAGACAAGAGGGGAGAAGTGAGGTTGGTTGGAGAATCAAGTCACTGAGTTCCCAGAAAATGCAGGATACAGGACCCTTCCCTCCCAGCAATCCCATTCTCTGTCTCATCCCTTCTCCCTCCCACACACACAAAGGTGAAGAATATCACTAAAAGAAGAAGAACCTACTTGACTCCCATGTCCATGAGAGCAGTCATTGCTCGTGCAGGAGTCACATTCTCCACCAGGATCCCCAGGGTCTGACTGGCTGCTTTCTGAACAAATTCTGGGGAGCTGGACACCATCTGGAGAAGGACCCGAGCAACCTCATCCACCTCAGAGTCCATGTCCTTCTTCAAGGTCTCAAAGAGCTCTCCCAGAGTGACAATGGCAGAGCAGGACACCTTGGAACGGAGGTTGGTCACCTGGGGAAGTCAAGAGGGGAAACATAAGAATCACCTTGAAAAGAAAACCAGTTGCCTTCAACAGAAGTCCCAGGAAATGACAACATATCCCACTGGGTCTAGAGGAACATACAAGTACAGGAAGAGCAGGAGAGCACAAGCACAGAAAGGCACTTACTCTGGCACCACTTTCTGGCCTCAGACCTGCTTACTGCAGGCCTAAAATAAAAATTTCATTAAGTGTTCTACTTAAGCATTCTTAAATGTCCAGAGCTTTGATTTTAGGCCCTTTTAATAGAAAATTAAAGCAAGAGCTGCTATCAAATCATGAAGGCAAAAATCATAAAGGTAAAAGAGTCAGGTGCTCCTGTACAGAAAAGCAACACCAGCAGTTGAAGCACTCAGCCAGGAAACAGAAAACAGAGGCTCAGGTCTACAGAATAATTTGCAGTGTTGAATCACAGTTTGGGCAGAGACTGTGACTCTGGGAAATAACATCATCAGCGTCTCAGTTTCTGCATTTGCACATTGCATTATAAAGGCATCACACTCAAAGATGAATGTCAGATACACGACCTGCCAGTAAATACAGCTGCATGTGCCCACAGATCCTACAGATAGATGACAGACATTAGAAATCTCAGGTCTAAAACCAGAAATGAAGGCAGACCCTGAACACACATGGAGATGAACAAGCACATACCTACTCTACACACTGTGTATGAAGTATGGGGGACAGGTCAGAACAATGTTCTCACCTCGCTGGTAACTGCCAAGCAAACCTCACCAAGTCTACAAAGCAGGACCTTGAATGGGACCCAGCCAGGTGTTGGATGGTGAAGAGTCCCTCCTCCTTCAGCTCCCTGAAAGGCTGAAGATTTATTTTTCTCTCCACCAAGGCAGCACCCTCTGAAATGACCAGGCTGGCAGCTCAGTTGAACAATGTGAGGTGCTTTTCAAGGAGTGCTTAATGAAATCGTGGAACGCGTTGCCCCAGGATGCTGTGGCTGTCAAAAGCATTCACAAACCCAAGAGGCAAAGAGAGGGGTTTCAGAGTGGCCATTTAAGAGGACAGCCTTTCTGAAACCACTGGCACATGAGGCCCCTCTGTCACTGCTTCCTAGGAGCTGTGAGACCGGGCCATGCTGCTGTTTGTTGTCACCTCCCTGTACCTGTCCCTGAGACACAGTGGCACCGGGCTGTTATTGGGGCATTTTCCTTCTTTGCCAGCCCCAGCAGGCATTCAGCAGAGACAGTCTGCACTGCCTCTCTGGAGCTGAGTTTCCACTCTAAGATCTCAGCCTCTCTGTCACCCCCTCCACTCCCCCTCACACATTCCCCAAAAAAGCAGCAGGATGTCTGCTGGGACCACCTCAGCCTGCAGGAAGGCCAAGTGGGTCCTGGCCTCTCCTGACCCACAGCACAGCTTTCTTTCATCCCAGCATGGAAATATAAAAACTGTATTATCACATCACACAGAGGGCCAGGGGCTTTTTATTTTGGCCGCAAGTGTCCACAGAGCATTGGGGAAGAGGAGAAAAAGAGTGTTTTGCAGCAAGCAACCCGGCTACTCAGGCAGGATGGTAGGAAAAGTGTCTGGAAGCTGTTTTTTAGGACTCTGGTTGCTCTCCTGCAGCCTCTGACAGAGCTGATGGGCAGATCCAAGAGCTGTGGAATGTTCCTGGGAAATTTGTCCTTGGATATGTCTACGAATGCTCTCCCAGCCATGAACTGCCATTTGTGTCCTGTCCATATGTTACTGCCTTGACTGCAGAGTGTCTGAGGTGCCTCCTGAGGCTGCTATGGACCTCCTTCACCAAGGAATGCATTGTGATACAACATCCCTTTCTGCTTATGTTTGGGCACTGACAGAGCCTGGACCACTCTGGCTGGAGCTTGGGCTCTGACCAAGCAAGATTGCTGATGAGAGCAGCTCGTGGTCCTCAGCTCTTCCCTCCTGCTGGGACAGACAGACATGGCCATGGGGACAGAATGGAGCTGCCCCATCTGCCAGGGCACTAAGAAGGATGTGAATTTTTCTCTGCCCTGTCACCACCAGTTCTGCTTGGGCTGCATCCTGCAGTGGGCAAAGAGAAATCCAGCGTGCCCACTCTGCAGAAGAATGATAGAAGCTGTCAGGTTTTCTGAGTAGAATGAACAGGACTTCATACAATGTGCCATCAGCTCCCCCGAACAATTGCTAGAGTCCAGCAGGGAGAGAGCCTGGCCACCTTGCTGAAAGCAGCCCCCAGACCCTGTGATGGCTGCTCCATCTTCCCCACAGGGAACACTGTCCCCAGCTGAGCAGGGGCTGCAGGACCAGAGCCTGTGCATGGCCTCCTGCCCAAGGTGTGGGCCGAATTTTTCAAATAACAATGTCATCTGCTGGACCAAAGGTGGCCCTGGCTGCAGCAGAAGCTGGAGGGAATATGCCAGCACCAGAGATGGCTGGTTAAGGAGTTCATAGAGCAGCATCCTGCATGCCCTCTGTGCCTTTGGTCAAGTTGCCAAAATCTTGGTGCCAGTGCTGCAGCTTCTCCTCTGGAGCAGTCTGAATTGCTGCTAGCACAGTCCAGGGTAAAGTGGCAAAAAGGACCTTTGCATAATCTCCACAGATGTTTTATTCAGCTGTGCAGGGAGATGTTCAGGTGCCAGCACCCACACACAGAGGGTCTCACTTTGTCTCCACAGGGGCCTGGGGGCTGACCCTGATCTCGGGGCAGTACAAAGATAAGGGGGGCAATCAGGGAATAGGGAAGGTGTGGCTCAGGAACACAGGAACAGACATAGGAACAGGGGAAGGAGCCAATGGGGTCTAACAGCTTTTTGAGGGAAGCTTCTGGTGTCTCCCTAGACCAGGCAATGCCCCCCCAGGGTCTCCACAATTCCCCATATATTATATTATTAGGAAAGCTTCTCTGAAGGATCAACTGAATCAACACAAACTGACAAAAACAATCAAAAGCACTCATAAGACAATTGTTCAAAATGCAAACAATTCTGAGTTCCTAATGTGCCCACAGATTTCTTGGGTGACTTAGATCTGGCAGGAGGGATGCAGGGTTTTCTTAGCACAGTTTATCAGGAAACTGAGTCACACATACTGAACCTCTGGTCCATGGCCTCCTCACTGCCATCGTGCAGCAAGGAGGCCCAGAGGCTGCTGTGCTCTGGGCCTGTCAGGGATGAGCACAGCGGCTCTGTGGCCAGTGCCAGCTCCAGCAGCTCACAAGAGGAGACTCCTTCCAGAAGCTCCGCTGGCTCCAGTGTGGCAGACCAGCAGAGCCCACTGGAAGCCCCCCTCCATTGCAGCCACCCCCAGCTGCGCCCATCATCGCTGCAGAGCAGGAGCTGCCCCAGAGGAGCCGCAGCAGGAGCTCATGGCAGTGGCAGGTCCCTGTGCCCAGGGCAGAGCCACAGAACCTCTGCTCCTGCCTGGGACAGGGGCTGCTCACCCTGGTGTCCCACCGAGAGCAGGGATCCTGGGCCCCAAACTCTGCCCAGCCCTGCAAAAGGCCACCCCGCCAGCAGTGCCAGCAAGGCTCCTGCAGCCATTCAGCCAAATCAGAGGAAACAAATGTCTCTGTAGCTGACACAGTCTCTGCACACAGCTTCCTCCCCCTTCTCCTGGTGCCTTTCCCTGACTCCAGCAAGAGCTGCAGGAAATGCTGTGTGAGCCATGATGATGGAAGAGCTACTGATAAAAACACTGGGGTGATGCTTTCAGAGGAGTCATGAATGGAAGATTGACCAACCTTCCAGCCAATGGTATGCCAAAAGTTTCCATTCTTTAACTAATTGGCTGCAATAAATTAGTAAAAAGAAAGATACGGAAACAAATTAAATCTCCCACAGCTGCTGGCTTTCCTCAGGCTCCATGGTCTATGTATTGCTAGACTCACTTCATTTAGGCAGAATATTAACTGCCCTGACTTGTTGGAGACTGACCACAAGATCTCATCTGTGGTGGGCAGTCACTAAAATTAGCTCAGCAGAGGCATCTTCAGCTGTCCAAGTGCAGCAGAAATACAGATTCTCTGCTTCATGGCTGTGTGGCAGCAGCTGCTGGTGTGGATTTGTCAGCGTTGCTTCTGGATTACCCCTGGGAAGGAATTGTGTGCACAGGCACAGTGTGATGGCTTCAATCTCCTCTAATTACTCCAATCGGATGATGGCCAGAACTTTCAGGCAAAAAGCATCATGACAGAAAAATTTACAATATTCTCCAAACTACTCCTGTGGTTTTGATTTTCTTACTGATTGGGTTCAGTGTCTGGCCTAAAGAAATCAGTCCAGAAAGAACAGGCAAAGCTCAGCTTGCAAGTTAGAGTGCAAGTCTTTAATCTGCCGTTTTTGCAGCATCTACAAACTGCTTTTCAACATATTTGCAAAAAAATCTCTTAGTTTTTGCTATACCTATACAGAACCTGACTCTCTCCTCGTTTTATTTTGATTTGAGATCCAAGCATGATTTTTTTCCTGGACAGGGAAGTAAGAACCAGCTGCAGATACAGACTACAAGTGTGAATCTGTACTGCAGGAACTGAGCTGTAGCTTGGAATTAAAGGCAAGAAGGGATGCCATGGTAAATGTGAACATTTAGTGCTGGCATAGGAGCCTTCTGCAATGCTCCACCAACCCATGGTTCACATTGCTACAAACTCTCTTTCTGATGTTACAAAGAGTGTTGAAGACCTGGCTGTAAGTAAAAAAAATAGGCAGAATGATAATTTTTGTTAATATGGCAGACAATGACTATCTAATAATTCAGAGCTCATAGAACTGAGTGTTCAGATTTCCACTTAGTATGTGCTGGCAGTTTTAATTTGAAATCAACAGGTTTATCCAAATCAAGTTATCCATAGGAATTAATTTGCTCTATGATCTATCTAAAAATGCCTCATTGTCTGATAAGTTTAGTAGAAATTTGCAAAGTCAACAGTCAACAGATTTTCATTTCTTGTTTAGTGGCTGTTCTGCAGGGAACCTTTAACTGACTAATCAGTTTGGATGCAATTAAAATGCCAGAACATTTTATCTAGCCATTTTGGTATTAGAACAAAACCATATGACTGCACAGCCTTTTAAAAAAATATTTTCAAATAAATTTTCAAATCAACAGTCTGAGTAGGACTCAGAATAAAAACTCTACCAAACTTCAACTCCATTGGAAGATTCCCTTGTCATCCTGTGAATCAACTCTACATTTAGAAGATTAAAAGTCCCCATTATGGTGGTTTTGGTATGGTTAGGAATTGGGGAAGGGTCTTCTTCCTTCTCAGCTCCATGCTGCAGTGCCTTTGGGATGTGGTCTGCTGGCTGTTGTTTGTGCAGCCCTGGTGTTTCTGCATGAGGCAGAAAGTGCAATTGCATTTCCAGCCCAGAGCCCGTGAGGAGTGGGGCATGCAGAGCTGCCAGAGGGTTTTGGTTCCTGCCCAGGGCAGCTGGTGCATCTCTGCCGTGAGTGCCTCCCCTTGCCAGGTGCCCATGGACAGCAGGTGCAGGGTTCTGCACGGGGCATGGAACAGGGTGGGGGTGTCGGCTGGCAACAGAGTGCAGCGGAGAGCAAACAGCCCAGGATGGTCCTGGAGTGTGTGACAGAGAACTCCTGACACAGCTGGTGGCTGAGCCAGTGAGGGAAGGCACTGCTGGGCCTGCTGTTTGTGAGGAGAGAAGGGCTGCTGGGTGACAGGAGGGCTGGAGGCGGCCTTGGGCTCAGTGATCACAAAATGCTTGTGTTTGATTCCCAGAGAAGGAACGAGAGATATTGGGGAAGTGTTGACGTGCAACAAATTGTGAATTTGTTAAGCTTTAACAGGCAGTGCTTAGTCGTACCTTCCCTCACAGCAGTGGTTAATGTGTGCAAGTGGATGTCAGCCTTGAGAATAAAGACAGTGGGCCCACTGAGGAGGTAGCTGCAATGCATTCAAGGAGAAGAAGGCTCTTAACCATGGAAGGAGAATTTGAGGAACAGGATATTCACCACATGACTACCAGAGACCCTCAAGAGACCCCTACTCTAAATGTCAGTAATTTTGGGGAAGTGATTTAAACATGTCAAATACTTTGTTAGATGTTTAGCCTGTGAGTTTGAGCAAAGTAATGAATAAAAGTGATGAAAGTAATGTCTTACTTCCATGGATACTAACACATGGGTGTGCATGTTTCAGGGAAGTGATTCCCACGCACCCAGCACTGAAATAAAGTAATGCCTCTTTTCTCACACTGAGCTGGCAGGGTGGATTGGGCCCTGCTTGGTAGCTTTCATTTTGGTCATTACTATTGAAGCATAAAGAATGGTTGAAATGAAATCTTTTCCAGCTGTTTCCCTCTGGTTTACCTGTTTGAGGGTTAAAATTCTGTGCTGCAGGTGTGCTGGGTGTGTGCAGAGCAGAGCAGCCCCAGACACCCCTTGGCTTGCCCACAGGTTGTCATGCCTTGCTGCCAGGTGTGCCCAGCTGTGGCAGGAGAAGGAGCCCACAGCGCAGTGGGCACCGTGCCCTGCCCAGCCGGGGCTCTCTGGCACAGAGCAGCAGCAGCGCCAGCGCCGTTCAACCCGCTCCTGCCTTGGCTTCCCCTGGCACACAGAAGCCTCTGGAAATCAGCACCGCCAGTGGTGTTCCCAGCTGGGAGCAGCTGCTGCTGGCGGGCAGATGCTGCCAGTTCGACTGCTGCCAAAGGGGAAGAGAGGCAGAGATGTACCCGCACCGGAGCCCTGGGCATGTCCAATAAAGGTGCAAATATGTGGGGAGATTTGTTAGGAAGCATTTCAGCTGTGATGCCAACAGTGGCTTCTCTCCTGGTTCTGTGTGTTCTAGATGAGTAATGCAATGGTTGGCTCTGACAATAAAGAAGTAGATGTTATGTGAATGTTCAAATGAGTAGTGATTATATTGTAATATATCCTCCCATAGTCCTCTTTCCCGTCCCCCTTGTAACAGCCTGGGTAGTCAGGGCATTTGGGGAGAGCTGGCTTGTGACCAGCAGGCAGGGTGTAACAACACCTGACCTCCAGTCGGGATGCAGGAAAGTAATCTCCACCAATGGACAGCAGAGAAAGAGTTGACTGACAAAACTTTTGGAGGTGATAAGGGTATAAAAGGCAGAGCATCCTTTTTGTAAATGGCTGCTAGTCACAGAGACTCCCATTGCCATAATTTTTCTTATTCAGTCCTTTGTTAAGGTTTACTAAACCTTTAAAATTTTAAAAGTGAGAGCCATTTCTCACATATGCAATGCTGTGGCCCATTGTCTTGGTCTGGTTTCCTTTGCTTGTGTCCCATCTGAGTGCTCAGCTGGGGTACAGGCTGTAGGTGTTTGAGGCACTCCTGGAGTTCCTCTTGGATCCCTGAACAACAGGGTTTGGCCCATGAGGGGAATTTTTGCTGCTTTGTGACAGAGAAGAACTTCCCAAGCTCTTTTGTGTTTTCTGTAGGGAAGGTTGATTATTGCTTTGCATAAACTCACAGACCAACACAGAGCTGTCCCTTTGTGATGTCAGGGCATGGTTGCCCCGTTGTCATAGTGGCATCAGAAGGTTGCCTTGGTGCACGGAAGGCCTGAGTGTCAGAGCAGCCCAAGGCCTGCTGAGAGCAGGAGTCCCCTCCTGGTCCGAGTGTTTGTCAGTGGGAAGCTGCTCACTGACAAGAGGCTTGTTCTTTTAGTGTTGGGGCAAACTTGCACAACACTAATAGCATGATTCACCACCTTGCCAAAGCAGCTTTTGCTGCTTATGGCGTTTCCTTTTCTATTTATTATATAACGCACTTTGCACGTAAGTAGACGTTTCCCTTCTGCTTTGTTAGGGTGTAAAGTAACCTGGCTTTTGTATGTCTTCCTGCTCTTTCTTAGTGACTGAGTTTCTGATTTTGAAACAGAAAGAGCATTAGGATGCCACTGCTTTGGTAAAGCTCCCGTCATGATGTTCAGCTAAAAGGGGGTGTCTGTAGCCACAGGGGCAGCATTTGCAGGGGAACCTGCAGGGCTTCCATTCCCACCACGGGAGAGTCTGTGGCAGCAGAGTCTGTAATTTCCTCAGTTTGCTGGGACAAGCAAGACACCTTTGAAAATGCAGACTGGCAGAGCTTCTTGGAATGCCTTTTAAAATCTCTGCAGTTGTTCCCAGAATTCAGGGAAAGCTTCTTTCTTTTTAAATTTTGTCATGAAAGGATTTAACTGTCTAACTGATCCTTTACCAAGTGCTTAACTAGTGATTCTCTTTGCAAGGAAATGCAAACTCTAAAGCAGTGAGTGTCTGCCACAGCTCAGGGGGATTTTGGGGAAGCATTTCTGGCCAAGCATTTCCAGCAAATTAAAGAGAATTAGTGCATGCAACTGATTAAAAAAACCAAAAAAACAAAAAAACAAAAAAACAAAAACCAACACAAAAACAACAAAAAAAAGACCTGAAGGAGTGGATTTAAAAAGCTGTTTTATGTGTTTTCTAGAACAGGAGCATTGAGTGTTAAAGAACAATTTGGATTTTCTTGGTCATGTTTGTATTCATTTACTGGCTAAACAGGTTGAAGTGTTGAACAGGTTGAAGGCAAAAGCAAGAATACTGTCCTGATCCCTTGCTGGCTGTGTGAATGAAATGTACCTCCTGGAGGGATGTTACAAAATGGGAAATCTTCTCTGTTTGGGTTGACTTTTCTGTTGGATTCAGCAGCCCAGGCAGTTTTCTCACACCATCTGGTTCATTTTCCCTGCCCACTACAGGTCACCTGAAGTGTGTATTCAGCAGTGCTGAAGATCCTGAGGTGAGTGAGAAAGGAACATTTCATGTTCCTGGTGTTTAAGAATTGTAGAGGAAGATGTGAGCTTGGCCAGTAGCAGTAGACTGAAGAGGGCCAGCTAGGAAGGCCGAAAGAAAAACCATATTCATGCCTGAAACAAAAGTAACAAAGGCAGCGATAGATATTTTTAAATTTCCTTCTCAGAGTTTGAAGAACTAAAAACCTAGTTTTGAAAAGAGAACGATGCTTGCAGACAGCAGATAGGGAAAATTTAATTAAGAGCAATTTCCTGTACAGTTGAATTAGATAATTTTAATTTAAACAGAGTGACTTAGAATCCTATTCCTATCAAACTTTATGATATCTACTTGGAACATGAGGTGGTAGAACAGGAAGGCCATCTTGCAATGGTGCCTGCTGTATCTGAAGTGCAATGGGCACCTTTGTGGCTGGGGAGCTGCGTGGGCCCAAAGGACGCAGGGCTGGCGGCCGTGAGCAGCTGGAGATGAGGCAGCGTGGGGCCAGGGGGCCAAGAAGGCCAAGGGCACGGTGGCTGTGCCAGCAGCAGTGGGGCAGCAGGAGCAGGGCAGGGAGCGTGGCCCTGTGCTGGGCAGCGCTGCGGCCACAGCTGGAGTGCTGTGTGCAGCTGTGGGCCCTGGGAAGCAGAAAGTCATGGAGGGGCTGCAGCGTGGGCACAGAGGGACAGGGGAGCTGGGCAAGGGGTGCAGCACAAGGCCAGGGAGGAGGGGCTGAGGGAGCTTTAGCCTGGACAATGGGGGCTCATGAGGGACCTTCAGGCAGACTTCCATAGATCCCTGCCTTGGATCCATAGAGCCAATGCTCAGCACGAGGGCTGTTTCCCTGCCAAACATCCCTTCACTGCATCCAAGTGCTTTAGACACTGGTGTGGGTAACACTTTCACATTTTGTTTGTTGATTTGTTTGTTTGCTAGAAGGAGAAGCCTTGTGTAATTTCTCCTTCTCCAGGGAGCTTTTTCTCAATCTTTCCTGGCAGCCATGGCAGAAACTTTCAGGTTAATGGATCCCGTGTCTTTTGGCTGCCCAGGGAATCAGTGTGTGTTGTGTTTGGGAACTGAGTAGGAAATCAATGCCCTTGCATTCCAGCTGGTGCTCAGAGATTAGAGGAGCTGGGAGGGGCTGGGCTGCATTTCTGATTCCAGCCACTTCAGCACCATCAGTGTGGCCGAGTCCAAGCGAAGAACTTGCCCGAGCACAGATGCACAAAGAGAGCCGTTCCCAGTGCAATGCTCTGGGTCTGATTGCATTCCATAAGGACCTACATGCTCCAGATTCCCCAAGAGTGTGGGTTACTGAAGCAACAGGAGAGCAAGTTCAGGATGGCTGCTGGTTGGGGCACTGCTGCCGAGTGCTGATGTGTGTAGTGACAGAAAGGACAGTAAAGGGAGATTTCAGTAATAAGATCTGTCTATCTATCTATCTATCTATCTATCTATCTATCTATCTAGCTAGCTAGCTAGCTAACTAACTAACTAACTAACTAACTAACTAACTAACTAACTAATTATGTAGCATTTACATAATTGAATCTTCCTGGCTCTGGTCCAAGGCAATTGGAGGTGCAAAGGTGACCTAAACCATCCCTTTCTGGAGAGGATTACAGACATGTTCCCTTGACCGATTCTGAGTAGGCAGAGATGTTTCCCCCTCCAGAGATGGTGATTTTTCCCCTCAGTGCTGTTTTCCTCCTCCAGCCTCTTGTGCCCTGAAGTCTCCAGTTAATTTTTTAAACTTCTGCCTCTCCTAGAGAGGTGGAACAATTCCATGTTTAGGTGGTCTTTGGTGACTCTGGTCATTTATGCCATGCCATACATGACACATGGTTTCCTTCACTGGCATCCCCAGGGCTGTGTAAGTGCATTCGTTAATGGGGCCTTATGAGAAACTCTGTTACTGCTGGTCAGAATTCTCCGTTGACAAAAGAGGGAGAAGAAACACCTTGGTCCTCCTCCATATACTGAGGTGGCCATAGAGGTTCTCTGACTTCCATCAGAGATCTTTGCATGCATCCTTATCTCCTGAATGACCCGGTTTTCTAACAAGAGTGTGGATGTCAGGAAGGAGGAATGCTGGTGCGGGCCTGAAGAGAACGTGAACTCCAGAAGTGTCTCTCACAAGGAGTGAGCTCACCCAGGAAGCCCCTGCAGAGCCAGGATGGAGCTGTGGGACAGGGCGGGGAGTCAGTCACTACTGAAAGACAAACAGGACATGGCAGAAGCAGAGGGAGGCCCTCACCAGACCCTTGAGAAATGCCACCCCTTCCCTGTCAGCTGCCTGAGAGGCTGCTGGAGCTTCAGTCCCAGATGGCCCCTGATTGTAGGGCCAGGGTCACTTTGGAATCTGTGCCTCCCCTCGGGCAGAGAACGACCCAGGAGAGCAGCAGCACAGTGCTTTGGGAACGTGTGAGCCCAGCAGTCTGTGAGTCTTGGCCCACAAAGGGCGTATGGGAAGTTGAAACCCATCTTCTCTTGCTTTCTGTGCAGGTGCTTCTAGAGAAAGAGCAGGAGCACACGGCCTCATCTGAGCTGCCATGCCAGACTCAGGGAGAGCTGTTCCTTGCCCGAGGGCAGGAAGAGCAGCTCAGGCAGCAGGTGGAAGAGCCACAGGAGAATGGCCAGGTAAGCCTGACTGGCCAGGGCACAGAGGGAAGGGCAGGGAGAGGGGCATAAACCAGACTCTTGGCACTGAGGAGGCCAGGAGTCCCACGGGCAATGGAGGCACAGAGCCTTGCAATCTGCAGAGATCAGCCCTGGGACAGGAGGTTTGCAGGGGAGGCGGATGTGGGGAGGGAAGCAGAAAGAAGGGGCTGAATAAATGTGATTTGGAGGCTGCAAGAGGAAAAAAGCTGAGCCTGATGGCAGCTCTCAGTCCCTTGCTCTGCTTTTGTGTGTACAGAACATCAAGGCAGAGCCACAAGCAGAGCTGCCCGAAGCTCAGGGTGACATCATTGCAGTGAAGAGAGAGAACAAGGAAGACATGGGAAGAATTCAAGAGGAGAATCTCCATCAGCAGAGGGGCGATCAACAAAACCAGGTGAGTGAAAGAGTGGCAGCCACTCCACTCATGAAATATCCTCTCTTTTGTTTGTTAGAGAACATGAAGGAACAGCTGGATGCAGAGCTTCAGACAGCTCACAGTATGATCAAGGCAAGGCATAAGCGGCTGGAGGAAGAAATGAAAATCATCAGAGAGAAACTTAATCGCTTCCGTCAGTCTCTGCAAAACCAAGTGAGTGAAAGAGGGATGCAGCCACTGCAGTCACCAATCTGGTGGTTTCTGCCCTTCTTGCCTTTCCAGTGCAGAGCAGCAGGGAGTGGGGCCATGCCTCTGAGTGCCATGCTGCTGTGGTGTGTGTATCACAGTCACTCTGAAGGACATTTCCTGGTGTGCTGAATCTCAACTTCTGCCCTGGACAGTGAAACTTGTCCTTTGGCCTTTTGGCCAGCAGTCATCCAAATTGATTCCTGCTGGCCTGTTCCTGCTCTCCTTTTTTCTTGAGGTGTTTTTACAGTGGAACTTGGTGACCCAGATGGAGGATTGAAACAAGCTGTTGTATCCCCTGTCAATCTGTTCTTTGCCTTTCCTCACAGTCGATGACTCCTGGCTGACAGGGACAAGCTGTAGTGTCTGACTGCTTTGTTCTGTTTGACTTGAGGTGCAAGTGTTGACATCTCACCGGGCAGCCTGCGAAGACTTGCAGGGAATGTGTGGCAATGAAGGAGCCCAAGTTAGGAGTGAGGCACAGGAACAGTGCCCACCAGAAATGCTCCAGGTCCAGCACATCATGGGCTCTGAACCTGCTGCTGCAGCAGCATCACCTCGAGGAAGCCCTTCTGTGAAACCTGGGAACTCAGGCTCGGGCACATCCCGGGAACAGGAGACTGAGGAGGAGTACCTGGAGCTGCTGGGTATGTCTGGGGTGTTTCTTATCTGAGGGACAGTGTGTTGTGTGCAGGTGTCAGCAGAGCTGTACCAAATGCTCCTCCTGAGCTCGGTGTCACAGGGCCATTTAGGACTCCCCAGAGGCAGTGCTGTGCTCCGAGGCAGCGAGAGAGCTCTGGGTGTTCCTGCTGCCTCTGAGGGCACCTGGCACTGGCTTGGGTTTGCCTGAGCTTCCCTCTCTGCTAAAGGCTGAAGCAGGGATTGTTCTTGGATCAGCAGAAGGCTGTGACCTTGCAAATGATGTAGGCAAGTCCTGTGTGCTAGTGGCCAAACTGAACAGAATTTTTAGCTTCCTAAATTCTCCTTAGACTCCTGACTTCCAACCAGTCATCACAGCAAAAAAACTTCACAGAAATAGACTGACTTTGGAGTTTTGTCTTTTTGGTTGGGGATTTTTTTTTTGGGGGGGTGGGGTAGGATTGCTTTTCTGTTGTTCATTTTTGGTGGGGGTTTTTTGTTGTGTTTTTCTCCATCCTGAAGGAGCCCTTCTACCCCACGTTTTACTGATGTCATTTTTATGACTGTTCCTGTTACCACTACTACATCTGCAGTTTATTTTCATGAGAATGCTATATTTTTGTCAAGAAGAGAATGCTATCTTTTTGTCAATAAGAACTACTTTGAAAGAACATCAGGTTACAAGACAAATAGAGAGCACAAGGTATTTTCCATGTGCCCCCAAAGAAAAAACAGAGACTTTGATAACAAACTTTATTTAATCTTCTAGTTTTATGCTTATCAAGATGTGTCCAGGAGACACATCCAAGTGGCGTGGTCAGATAAAACTGTACTGCGGGCATTTCTCAGGAGAGAGCCTCCAGCCCAGCCATGGTATATCCCTCAGATCCATGGCACTTTTCCATACCTGATTCCCACTCTTTCCCATGACTGTTAGAATCCTACCCATTGGCCCAGGCCCTGCTCAGATCAGTCTCTAGGAAAACACATCAAGCCCTTTGTGATTCTGCAGCACAACCCAATGAATCTGCTTCTTGCCCGTAACAGCTGCCAGTGCTGTGCTCTCAGATAAGAGACCTGGTGGGGCTGAGACCAGAGCCCAGTGCATTCTGTGTCTGCCATCACCTGTTGGGACAAAAAGGGCACTGATCTGTGCCTCGGTGTGGCTGATCTCAAAGCCCATCCTGTTGTGTCCTGAATGGGGGCAACAGCTTGTCCGGGGCTCAGGCTCACTCTGGCTTCTTCCCATCAGTGCCTGTCAGTGCTCATGCTTGGGCTTTGCCAGCCTTGTTGTGGTCGCTGCCCTGTCCCTGAGGGCTGGAGGGACTGCAGAGGCTGGAGCCTTCCTTAGCTGGGAGAGGGGCAGCTTTGAGCTCAGCCTGCTCAAACACAGGTCAGGGTCCTGATGCTGAAAGCCCCGTCAGGATCGGTTACAGCTGGAGCGGCTCTGGTTTACAAATGGGAAGGCATTCCTTTGGCAAACTGCTGGAAGGTGGGGTAGATGTCCTCCTCTCCTGGGATTGTATGTCCCTGTGCTTTGTTTCCTGTCAAGAGAACTCTTCAAAGGACTGTACAAATCAGTCTCTGCGCTGGCCACCTGTGCTGCAGGGCTGTCTGGCTGGTTGTGGTTGTTGTTACCCAGCCGACCACAAAGGGCTCAGAGCTCCAGGCGCTGGGGCTGCCTTTTGTATCTCCTGGAAGCTGGGATCTCTGCTTTAAAGTCAGCATCTTGCATTTTGTTTCCCTCAGGGAGAATGGTGAACACCACTGAAAATCCCCTGATGAAATACACGTATCTGAATTATATTGGCAGCGGGTGAGTCCAACAGCAGTTACTCCTGTACAACCATGGGCCAGGTGTTTTTGGGGTGGAATGTCTATCCAGCGTGAAGTCAGGCCAGCTGCAAAGATGATCACACACTGGGGATAGATTGTCCCATCTCTCAATGCTGCTCAGAATTTGTGAGTGGGCTCAGAAGGCATTGTCAGAGATGCCTTGCTACCGAGGTCTTGCCTGCATCAAGGAACAGGACCTGGAAGGTCTCCTTGTCTCTCAAGTGTGGGACAGCTCTGTGTTAATTTCTTTAGTATTTTGTGTATGTCTCAAAATCATACTGGCACACTAATGAAAAGAGAAGAAACTTGCTAGCCTGAAAGAGCAACCTATGCCCTATCAAAGCTGTGAGATAACAGTTCCCAGGAACAATTCTTTCCCCTGGTTTGAAGAGGGAAACACTCTGTGGTCAGGATAGGAACCACACTGTTTAGACAGTGAAACCCAAGAGGAAAGACTAACCTCCCTTTAGAAATTGAACCCCAGTGCTTCAGGAACAGGCCCAGTGCCCATGCACTTGAGAGGAAAATGCATCATCTGCCTTCTGGCAGAGCCCTCCTGCATCCTGCAGGTTTTGACACTTCCAGCAGAGATCTCCTGTGTGGGCTAGCTTTCACTGCAAGATCTAAACAGCTTCTCCTTTCTCTGCTTCTGTTTTGTTTCTAGGACTCTTGGAGATGTTTACAGAGCACTCGACACTGCCACAGGAGGAGAGGTAAATGTCAACAGCCCCTGCAGGCTCTGCTGCACTCGAGGGCTTTCCCCTCTGGTGTGAGCTGTGGCTGGAGCTTTGGGCAGAGCTGTGCTGAAAAGGCACAAGAAGCAAAGACTGGTGCCAGCCCACAGAACACATTTGGGACTTTGTCCTCCTCAGCTGCCAGAAGGAAGGCACGGAGGGCAGCGGTTCCTTTCAGAGAAGGACGCACTCACTCGCTCTCCATTGCTAAAACAAAGGTGGTGCCTGCGAGCACCTCACTGCTCTTTGGGGCTGCAGCTTCAGAGTCCTGAATTCTCATTTCTGGCTGCCAGCAAATCCATCTGAAAGTTACTGGTAGTTCCTTAGCCACCTGCAGTGCTGCACTTGGGAACTGCACGTAGGGAGAGATCTGCAAGGCGTCCCTGAAAGCCCTAAGCCCTGCCCATATCACAAGATGTACCCACAGAGTATTAAGGCATGGATTCCTTCTTCTGAGTCCCAAACAAAGCAGCAGAGAGTGCGGTCAGAGGTTTGTGGGTGATAACTGAGACACCGCTGTTACCAAGTGGTCAAGGAAAAATGTCAGTGGCCCCACGTGCCCTGTAACTGGCTCCCAAGGGAGCAGAGAAATGGGCTGTTGGAATGTCAGTTCCTGATTACTGCAGTGCCTAATCACAAGGCAGTTTGGCACAGCTCAGCTGTGTCATTGCAAAATCACTCGCTCCACGTGCCTTGTGGTCTCGTGCCACCAACCTCTCAAGTTACTGATTTTCAATGTCATTTTAGGTGGCAATAAAAAAAATAAATCTTCAAGGAGTGAGGAGGAAGGAGCTAACCTTTAATGAAATACTGATCATGAAGAGGTATAGGAGTCCCAATGTTGTGAATTATTTAGACAGGTGAGAGGTCATGGTCTTATCCCATGGATGTGTGTTTACATAAAGCAAACATGAGAGGTTCAAAACCCACTTTGGTCAGTGGCAGCAAGTAAAGCTATTAATTTTTATTTATTCATATTTCTCTACTCATCTCCAATGGATGAGAAGAGAGTGCATCTTGTCTGCATGAGTCTTCCCTGGCACACCTAGTTTGATAATTACTCCAAAATTATTCAAAACCTGGATCAGCTGTATCTTCCTAACTCAATAGCCTCAAAGTTCATTGCCTCCACATTTATTTGGGATTGATTTTTTAAAGTTTCTTAAGTGCAGATGAACCATCCTAAAGTGGATTTCCCTTGGATTGCTGCCCCTCTTTGCCATTGCTATGCATGCCAGGAAGACTAGGTGCTTATTTCCAGAAACACCATGCCTTACATGTTTTTTATCTGGGCTGTTTCTAACTGCACTTTTCATTTGCTGCCCATCTAAGACATCTCCTTTTTCACAGATGTGTCTTTCTCTTTGAGACTGCTCAGATTGCAAATAATGCACAGCCAAGAGGGAATGTCTATTCCTTTGATTCTGTCCTTGTCACAAAGGCATCTGGAAATAAGAAACCTGGAAGCAAAAAATCAATGTAGCCATGCATGTTCATCTCTGCCTGCTTGTTTCCTTCTTTCAGCTACCTTCTGGGCGAGGAACTCTTGCTGGTTATAGAGTACATGGATGGAGGTGTCCTGAGCGACATCGTCAGCCAGACCTGCCTGTCTGAAGATGAGATAGCAGCCATCAGTCGGGAGGTCAGCAATCCCAGCTGTGTTTCCAAGGGCTTGGGCAGGATTGTCTGGGAAACAGGGGCTCAGAACAGGAGAGGTTTCCTGTGCCGAGCTTTGTTTCTGTGTTGCTGGTATGCTATGGGCAAGTAAAAGCATCTCAAGTGAAAGGCCTGCCAGTGCCCCTGCACTCCCTGTACTCAGTGCCAGTACTCTTATCTCCTGCTGTTTTATTCTCGCTCTGTCTCTTGTATTTGTATTTGCTGTTCTCCACCTTGCCTCTCTAAATGTTTGCCTGGAGTCTGTCTTCACTGCATTCCTTGCCTGTAAAAGCAAAGGTGCTGGTGGCAGGATTTGAAACAAACAGCAAAGAAAGAAAAGAGAGACTCGTTTCTCTCAGTGCTCACCTAAAAAGGATAGGAGTGCAGCCAGAATGCTCTTTGCTTCTGAGCACATGCGCTGCAGCAGGAGTCATCCTGGCTGGTTGGCAGGGGACAGCCTACAACAGCAGGTGCTGTTGCTCTTTCAAAAGCTGACGTGCCTTTCCTCAGAAAGGTCCTGCTCTGCAAGTGTTGGAGCAGCAAGCTCTTCCTCTCAGCGGCCATTACTGTTCTGCCATTACTCCCCATTCCCCTGGAGAGGGAATCTTTTAGATTCTTTGTTTCCTTTCTTGTGTGATGAAATCACATCACTCATTTTTGCCCTTCTGTTTCTGTTTTCTCGCTCAGTGCCTGCAAGGACTGGATTTTCTTCATGCAAACGATGTGATCCATCGAGACGTGAAGAGTGACAACATCTTTCTCAGAAACGACGGTTCTGTCAAACTGGGTCAGTATATTCTTGTTCAGGTGCAGCGTTCCAGGGATGTGGGTGTGGGGCTGCTTGGCGTGACTGCCAGCTCCCCAAAAATGGTGCTGCTGGCAGTGCAGGGACCCCTGCTGCGAGCTGAGGGCACAGTTGCAACGTGCACAGAGGTAGAAGGAGCCACAAGCAGTCAAGAGTGGCCTTGCTCTGTGTGGGTCCCTTCCAGAGGGAGGGAGTTACAAGTCTAAAGTTTCCAAAGAACAAAAGCCACTGCTAGAGGCAGTGTAAAACATGGGGGGATTTTTAAGTCTCCAATGCCAGGAGATTCAACAGAGCAATTTCAAACTTCTGCTGGGGAATTCTTTTGCTTGCTTTCCTAACTGCACAGAATTCAGATAAAACCAGTATTTTGTTTTCTCCTCAGCTGATTTTGGCCTCGCTACTCAGCTCACCCCTGAGCAGAGCAGACGGTGCTCGGTAACCGGGACTCCTTGGTGGATGGCGCCTGAAGTGGTGACAGGTCAACCATATGGTCCCAAAGTGGACATATGGTCTTTTGGAATTGTGGGAATTGAAATGATAGAACAAGAACCTCCTTACTTGGGCGAAAGTTCTGGCACGGTAAGGAGCAAATACTCACTGATCCCACTGTCTTTCTCACCTGTCTCATGTCCTGTGTGCCACTGGACAAAATCCCATTGCCTTCTGCTGGAACTACTTCCACCAAGGTCCCCTCCTACAAATGTCCCTGCAACACATCAGCATCTGCTGTACTTTTGGTTGCATCAGTGGGGGAACTCAAGCCTTACCACATGCAAACAAACTCCAAACAAACTCCATTCTCACTCAACACTTTCCTTTGGGTTAGTGGTTCCAGTTCTTTTGTCTGTGTAGATGGCCTTAATAACAGGAAAAAAGCATCTTAAAAGTGTTGTTATCTTTCCAGAAATGAAGGAAGGATACCCAAACCCAACAAAGTTTCTAAAACCGTGGTCTTTAGAGAGGAACCTAACCCTGTGTGCAGTTTCTTCTCACTGGGAAACATGGGCATGAGGGTGTAATGCACAGAGTCTCTTCTGCTTCTTGTGCAGTGCTGCTGAAACACTCAGTGACCGTGTTTCTCTCCTAGCCCAAGCAACATTCTGCACGTCACCAAGCCAGAGCCTGGTGATGTGGAGAGCCTGCCAAAACCTCCTGTTTGTTTCCTGGCACTTTCTGGGATGGGCCTACCATTAATGCATTGACTTGAGCAGCCAAATGACTAGAGGGTGTCCATAGGGATGGAACCTCTCCTTCTTCTGACCTAGACAATTTTTCTTTTGCTGCAAAAATGGGAAGCTGAAATTTTCAGACTGCTGAGAGACAGAGCTGCAAGTGGCTCCTGTGTGCCCAAGCAGGCATTTTCATCCCAATACATTTGTGCAGGCATCTTAATGTGTCTGTGTTGAAGAGGAGATTGTAAATGTTTGTTTCCCTACCTGGGTATTAACTGATGGATTTCCTTTCTTTTCTTCCAATTCCCATTGTTTTCAAGAACAGCACAAAAAGCTTGATGAGTTTTGTTCTAGGGCACGTGCGCTTAAAGGACCAACAAGCACTGCAGAGATGCCTTTCTTGTACTAACCCTTGAAATTAGTATAGCAAAGTCCCTCTTCCAAAAACCATCTCAAGCTGGCATGAATCCTCAGAGAAGCAAATGTCCTTTTGCTGATGTAGTTCCCACTAACTAGGTCAGGCAATGAAATCAGCTGCCAAGGCAAGATCTGCAGGATGGTGGAAAAGCTGTGGCTGCATCGGGGTTTGGGTTTTTGGTTGGTAAAGGAAAGTCATCTCTGGGTCTGTGCCAGGGCAGAAACTGCCACTGAAGAACAGAGGTTAAACAAAGGGATGTGGGAGAGCCTTAGAGATGTGAAAGCAGGAGGTGGAGCCTGGTGTCTCCTTTCTCTCCAGGCTACATACCTGATAGCCACAGTAGGGACTCCACAGCTGCGGCAGCCCAAGCTCCTCTCGGCTTTGCTGCGTGACTTCCTGAGCTGCTGCCTGCAGACAGACGAGGAGCAGCGCTGGTCTGCCAAGGAGCTCCTGCAGGTAAAATGTGAAGGGGCTGCTGGTGAAACAGGCTCTGAGGGATGGGCTCCTCCTCCACTCAAGCCCAAGGCAGCAGATGAGCCCCCTTCCTCCTCACCTCCACTCTTGCTGCTCTTCAAATGAAAATGGTGAGGAATCCTAGACTGGGCTGGGCTGGCAGGGCCCTGTAAATGTCCTCTGGTGCAAGTGTCCTGCAATGAGCAGGGACATCTTTAAAGAGATCAGGTTGCTCAGAGCCCTTTGCCACCGGAGCCGGAATGGTTGCAGGGATGGGGCTCCTACAAGCTCTTGGGGCAAGCTGTGCCAGGGTGGCACCATGCTCCGAGTAAACAAGTTCTTCCTTAGACCTACTCTGATTAGATGCCCTTAGTGTTTAAAAATATTTGTCCATATCCTATTGTAACTGGCCCTGTTAAAAAAGATGTTCCCCACTTTCTTCAAAGCCACTCTGAAGTCTTGGAAAGTGGCAATAAAGTCTCCCTGGGGCCTGTCCTTCACAAAACTGAATAACTCCAGCTCCCTCTGCATTTCCTGTGAGGAGAGGTGCTCTGTCCTCTGACTGTGTCTGTTGCCCTCTTTTGTGATTTGGTGGAGTGTTCAGTTTTATCTAATGGCAAAAGAATTGAAGTAGAGCAATGCAGGGTACAGAGACATGAAATGGTGGTGGAGGAACCCAAGGAAGCCAGTCCCAGCCTAGGGGTCAGAGATTTGGCTGTGGGCAGGAGGGGCTGTGGGGGGCTCACTGTGAGCCTCTGAGGGGCCCTGGTTGGTGCCCCCCAGCCCACCCTCAGAGGTTTCTGCCACGCAAACAGGGACAGCTGGGAGGGACTTGTCCCAGCCCCATCTGCTGCCTGGCACGCTCAAGCAGACGGGAACTGTGCCAGGGTTACTGCCAGGTTGTGTGGCAGAGAGGGAACTGCAGGGCCCAGTGCCACTGGGCTGGCCCTGCTGGGAAGGAAGGTGCCATCCAGCACACGAGGGGCAGGGCATGGAAAGGCAGACACTGCTTTCTGTCCCTGTGGGAATCAGCACAGTGCCTGTCTTTCAAAGGCAGGGACCTATGTGAGTCATTGGAGTTTCCTGAAAGGAGGAAAACCCAGGGACAGAAAGTGCCATTTCTAGAGCACTGGCAGGGCAAAAATCCCAGCATGATGAAGACATCACAATAAACAGATGAGTGGGATTCTGGGCCAGGTTTGCCTGTGATGGCAAGGTCTTGCACATTGGGGATGACTGGGGAGCAGGTGGTCCCATTGCTCCTCTTTCTGGGTCTTTCCAGGAACTTGATGTATCCTGATTGAGTCCCTGACGCAATGAGCTTGGAAAGTAATGGTTCACTGTTCTTTGTTGTATTTTTTTTTTCCGGTTGACAGCATCCATTTGTAACTTCAGCCAAGCCACCATTCATCCTGGCACAAGTCATCAACTCAGTGAAGAAGATGAATAACCCTAACCCTAAACTCTAAACCTAAAACCTAACCCTAACCTTAAATGCTAACCCAAACCCTAACCCTATCCCTATCTCTATCCCTTACCCTTTCCCTTACCCTTTCCCTAACCCCAACCCTAAGCCTAAGCCAAAGCCTAAACCTAAACCCAAACCTGAACCTAAGTCTAAGCCTAAACCTAACCCTAAACCTAAGCCTAAGCCTAAGCCTAAGCCTAACCCTAACCCTAACCCTAGGAGACGAGAACATAGCAATCATGTCAAGATGTTATCTCTGTTACCAATTTAGAGTAGGATTGTAGAGTAGGGTTGCTAAAGAGATTTGTAGCATAGAATTATAGATTAGAGTTGTAATTAATAAAGTTTCTGAAACATCAGCTCACTTGGAAGATTCTCCTCCTTCTGACCCCTTCAGAAAATTCAACATTTCCTTCTGAATTACCAATTGTTTTTTATTGGTACTAAGTCACACATATGGCTTTTTTTGTATGGTTTCATAAGCGAGGAGGGCTCTTCTTCATTCATCCTCTCCAGAGCACACTGCCTTTGGAATATGACCCACTGGCTGGTTATGGCGCAGCTGTGGTATTTCTAGTTGAGGCAGACAGGGCAATGGCATTTGAAGGCAACACCAAAGGAAGAATGAGGCAGCCCAAACATCTTGTGCAGATGCAGGCCTTCAGCTGTGACTGGAGAGCAATGGGGTTCCTGCCACTTGGATTTGTATCCCTAAATGCAATAATCTCTTTGGCTGGAGGAGAGCCTTGCTCAAGTGAGACAGCAGAAAGATCAGAGAGGGTGCTCGGGAAGGTCTCCTGTGGTGCAGAGCTGTCAGCGCCTGTGAGGTGAGAGCGGGCCCGGCCTTGCCCGGGCTGGAGCCCCAGCAGAGCCCCGGCAGAGGCCGGAGCAGCCTGAGCCCCGGCAGAGGCAGGCTGGAAGGAGGCCCTTGGAGCTGCAAGGGGCAGCAGCCGGGCCCTGGGTGCCTCTTGCTGGGAGCGGGCGAATCCTCCGCTCTCAGAGCCCAGGTGGCAGCTGGCTGCTGCCGAGGGGAAGCGCAGCCGTGCTGGGCACAGCCCGGCCTGGAGGCCATGGCCGTCTGGAGTGTGCCCAGGAGCAGAGAAAGGCCAAGGGCAGCCGCGGGCCGCTGGGCTGGCTAAGGATTCCTCCTCTTCTGCCGGCTGCCCTGCAACTCCTGGCAAAGGCCAGCAGTGTGTGCAGCACTCTGGGCACCGGGGCAGGGAGCCGGGCTGCTCGGCAGGCTGGAGCACAGGGCAGCTCCTTCAGGCCCGGCACTTGTGCCAGGGAAGCGAGGCCAGCGTGAGGCAGGGACAGCTTGGCAGGGCCCATCTGCAGGAGCCAGCGCCTCACGCAGCTCTGGGAGGAAGCGCCTGCAACCCTGCAGTTCTGCACTGAGCCAGAGCAAAGGTGTGAGATGCAGCGTGTTTGGCAGAAATTCAGGCCCACCAGGCCGGCCTGCTTTGTGCTCTGTGGTGCACAGCAAGCGCTGTGCAATGCAGCTCTGAGCTGCTGGGAGAGAGGCAGTCGGGGATGTGCCTGAGGTGAGTCAAGGGGTTAGCTGAAAATGGAATTAGGATAATTGAAAAGTGAGCATGAGTCGAGGGGCCAGCTGGGAATAGAATTGGGATAGTAGAAGACTGCATGTTTTAGTTAAGATTTTCAAATGAGGTAAGAAGCTAAGTTAGTAATACAGCTAGCAGAAATCACGCCCCTTAGTTAAAGAGTACCAAATATATTAGGAGCATAAAGTTAGGAGTGACAGGAATAGAGGAAGCAATTGTGAAGAAGCAGAGACAATAGAAATAAGAATAATTGAACAGTTAGGAGAGGCTTGGACCATGAGCAGCAGGTCCAAAGGTCTTGCCAGCTGGCCATGGGAGAAGAGTTCATTATGAGGAAGACGGCTTTATTCGTCCCATACAACCACTCCCTCATATCAAAATCCCACCCACCCAGTTAAGGGAATACAATTGAGCAGCTGTAATAGATATTCAGTTGATAAAAATGCAAAGCCGGCAGGTAATAATTATGTATTATGGGCCCTTAGAAACCTAATGTGAAACCTTTTCTGTAGAAATAGAGCAGGAGTCTGCAACTCCTTGCACGTGTCTTTGGAAACTAGTTCACATGTGTCCAGGGCTGCAATAAATACCCTTCTTTTCTACTATAATTAGTTGAAGAGTCATCTGTTCGTGATTACAGGGTTATGCTGGAGTAGTGAACTGCTTTGCAAGGGAGCAGAAGAGTTTCAGCAGGCAATTTTTGGAAGAGATGGAAGGCTCTTGTGACTGAAGGGAAAGCCATTTGGAATGGAGTAATGATCCCAAAGTACATACAATTGTATCTTTGTGTCTGAATTTAAATCAGAATGATTATCGATAGCTTCATGCAATTTGTCTACAAATTTATCAAAGTCTTCATTCTTTCTTTGACGAATCTGTGCAAAAGACATGGTGTGTAACTTATCTGGAAGTGCAAGGATAGCATTATATGCTGGTTGGCTCATCTGTAAGACTTGATCAATGCTCCTAGCCTGGGCAGTGGCAGCAGCCCAGGGCCCTTTGCCAAGTAACTGTTGTGCTGTTAAACCATACAGAGGATCACCCTGCACTCTAGGTCTTGCTGCTTCTTGAGCACACTTTTCCTCCCAGCTTTTATGAAACATCACCTGCTGATAGGGTGGCATTCTAAGTCTTATTAGGGTATGCACATCAGCTGGAATAAATGTGTTAGATGGAAAAAATATACTGCAGAAGTGACTGTGCAAGTTGGGATTTTCAACCAAATTGTGAAATTGCAGCTCTCAACTTTTCTAAAATCTTCCAGTTGAAAGGTTCTCAAACTCTACTTGCAGCATTAGTTACTACAGAAAAAGCTTCTACATCATTGGAGAGAAAAGTCCCTTCTACACTACCTTCTGCAATAACTTTTTTCTACTTTTGTTTCTCTTTTGTGGAGATAAAGCTCGGCCTCCAATTCCTCAGAAAGCATTAGGGGGACTGTGCTATTTTGGGAAATTGACACTGTTTGCCCCTAGCATTCATCAGATGCTTGACATCAGGCACAAATTCCAACGTCCAAAACGTAGTGTGCATCTATTAGGCTCAGACTGCAAGGATAATGTAGAATTGTGGAATTGCCCTTCGGTTAAATTGGCATCACTTTTTACACCAACATTAGCTTCATCAAAGGCCCTTACATAATTCAAATGATTGGCTTGTTAGACAGGAAAACAAATTAACATTACATCTGCAATACTGAAGGAACTCACCACTGATGTAGGCAGCATACACCACACTGTGTTACAGGATAGGGCTGCTATAGATTTTTTGTTGCTAGCACAAGGAGATGAGCGTGAAGATTTTGAAGGGATGTGTTGCATGAATCTTTTTGACCACTCTGAATCTATTGACAAGAAACTGTCATTGCTTAAGGAGAATATGAAAAAGCTGACAGTTGTTTAGAATTCTTTTGATGAGTGGCTAAAATCCTGGGGAATAACAGGCTGGCTCAAGGACTTAGTATGCTTTGCCATTATGTATTACTGCCTGTATTATGTATTCTTGGCTATGTAATTAATAAATAATTCTAGGTATTATTGTCTTTGTATTCTTTTTTCAATTCTGCTTATAGTGCCTTGCTTACTATGCTGTCTGCAAAAAGTAATTGACCATGCTATTAAATCAGTCTGGCTTGTGCAAAAACAAAAGCAGGGAACTGTTGAAGATATTTTACAGGTTGAGGAGTTTTGGTAAGACAATGGCCATATTCAGCCAATGCACTGAAGCCAGACTGCTTGTAATAATGGACAATGAACACATTCACAAAGAATGAATTATGGACATATTCAGAAATGGGCTCGGTATATCCTTGAAAAAGGTACAAGAAGAGTCATCAGGACTCAGCAAGTTTGTCAGCAAGCTTGGGAAAGTGAGCCATGGGTGGGCCAGACAACCACAGTAAAACACATGAAAAATTAAGTGATCCAATCAGCATTCTATTTTAGACACGTGAACAGCTTGGATTAAGCAATCATGTATTAGCTAGAGACGCAAGGACAATAGAGATTTATTATAAATAGAGTCATTTAAAGAATAATAAATTTAACTTCACTGGATCATATTGGCCATGGTGTGATGTCCATAAACTTCCGCACTCCGCACTTAAGAGTGTGTTGGTGTTGCCCAGGAAATGTACACATCTGGGGAAGTGCCCTTGGAAGAGAGGGGCTTGATTCCTAAGGAAACTGCTTCTCCAGGAGCCCCCAGTGAGACAGATGCAAGTGTCTCCATTTGACTCCCTGTGTTTCCTTCAGTCCTTGAGGCCCCTTGGACTTGGCAGAGGGGCAGGCCAAGGATGTGAAGACAAGCTTTGGCATCTGCCTGGGCCTGTAGAGACCAAGCCAGGCACCTGCGGCAGGGTTTGTTGCCCACCTTTGAGCACAGGTCTGAGACAAATCCTATTTGTCCAGCCGAGTGCCCCAAAGCTCTCTTGGGGAGCTGTGAATTCAAAGGCCTTGATGCACACATTCATGCCACCTCCCCTCTCTGGTGTGTTTTAACTCTTGGCAAGATGCGTTTGCCTCGTGCTTGCTGGAGGCTGCTCTGCTCCAGAGCCAGCACCGAGCTTGTCTGTCCTGGGCTGGTACCGTGGAGAGTCCTTCCCCGAGCACTGGGCTGGGCTTGGAGTGTCCTGGGCTGTCTTAGACACTTGGGGCAATGGATTTCTTCCAATCAGAGGCACTATGGGTGGGGTGGGGGTAGCCCCAGAGCACTTGGCAGCGTGTGCAAGGGCCCTTGCTGACACGGCACAGCACGGTTACTATGGAATGGAATGGAACAGGACCCTTTGTGACACGTGGTGACATGGGTGCTGGTGGTGACGAGGCAATGCCACTGTGCTTTGGGCATGCAACAGGACAGGAGGTGACAGAGCGGTGCTGTGAGGTGTCCCCGCACAGCCGGCTTGTTGGTTGCTGACCCGGAGCTTTTCCAAGGCATTCCTCCTGTGGCTGGCCTCACGGCCAGACCTCGGGATTCGGTGTCTCGGAGCTTTTCCGAGGCATCTTCCATCCCTGCGGCCAGTGCCCTCGTGGCCAGGCCCGGGGACTTGGTGACCACTGTCGTTCACGAGGAGTCTCCTGTCCTTGTGGCAGGAGCCCTTCGAGAACAGAGTGCAGGACTTGCTATCCCGTAGCCTTCCTGAGGCTTCCCTGTTGCAGGTGCCTGCAAGGCACGACTGCAGCGCTCGCTCACTTGGGCCTTTGCCAAGGCATCTGTCTCGAAGGTGCCCTCGAGTTCAGACAGCGAGATGGCAGGCAGACTGCCCAGCCTGTTCAAGGGGCTTCGAGGGAAGAAAAAAATGGCCCTGCAGCTGCCCGAGCGCAGCATCCTGCAGAGCCACAGCAGTTGCAGCCACTGCAGGACGGTGAGTGGTGGAGCTGGGCCGCAGGGCAGGTGCCTGCAGCCGGTCTGGCCCCATCCCATCCCATCCCATCCCATCCCATCCCATCCCATCCCATCCCGTCCCGTCCCGTCCCATCCCATCCCATCCCATCCCATCCCTGCGGACGTCCCTATGGACAGGATGGCACAGGGGCCGGGGCTGACCCCCAATGGCTGTGCTCCATCCCCCTGGGCTCCCGGGGGCCTGTCCCTGCCTGGGGAGCGCAGGGCTGGGCTGTGCTCTCCGGCCTCTCCCGCAGCCCCTCAGCTCTGGCTGCGCTCGCTCTTTGCCAGATGCAGCCAAGGACCAGACTCATGAGCAGGAGCCCACTCGTGGCCATTTCCACCGAGCAGCGCAGGTAACTGCAGCCGTCCCCCCTGGGCCGGGCCTGCTGGCACTGCTTGGCCGAGCCCTGCGCTTGGAGCAGGCCATGGAACGTCCCTCTCTTCCAGCCCTTACTTCTGCTGCATACACTGTGGAGGCTCCTGCGCCTTGGCCGCACAAAGACCGGCGGCACTGGCACCAAGGGCACAGCCCAGCCCGACTCCAGGCCCGGCCACCTGCGGGCAGAGCCTGCTGCCAGTTCAGCGTCCTCGGAGCTCGCAGCAGCCTCTGAGCAGGACACAGCCCAGGGCAGGGCGGAGGCTGACATGGCCCTGACTGAGGGCACGGCCACTACCCACACCCAGGCTCAGGGCAGGCTATACACTCAGGCCATGCCCACCCTGACCAGGACTCCTGCACCCACTCTGGAGGTTTTCCAGAAGGGTGCTGCTTCTCCACAGCAGGTAAGCAGCCTGGGGCCAGGGCTGAAGGCCTCCCAGGATCACGTGGCCCCTCAATCTACGTTCGCTGGACCCCCTTAGCCTTTGAGGCCATCACAGTGGGGTGGGAAGGCAAGCACTTCTTGGGGGAAGCTGGGCAAGTTACTCCCTTGGACAGCACTCCAAGTCTTCCCCAATGCTGCCTCCTCCAGGTGCTAGCCATGGTCAGGGATATTCTCCACAGACTGGCATCCTGTGTCACCGTGGACGCCGGGCTGCAAATGGAGATTCTGAGCCTGATGGAGGAACACCCTGCTCAAGTGGTGATGAGCCTCCTGCGCTGTGCCCCAAAGTGTGACAGGTACGGAGCACAACTGCCTTGAGGGCTTGATGCTCACTGGCCTGTAGGGTCCCTCACCCTGTACAGCCTGTCCAGCGGGCTCTGCCAGACAGGCGGAGAGCTGCGGGAGCCTCGGGTCCCTCTGTTTCCTGAGCCTCTGACATGCTCCCTCCCTGCCCCTCAGGGCACCGGGGCTCTGTCCCCCGGCCCCATGCAGCTGCATGGGGCACGGTGCTGACGCACAGCTCTGCTCCCACAGAGCCGCCGCGCTGATGTGGAGAGCCATGGGCACATCTGGAGTGGCCGCCCAGGAGGTGCTTCCAGCACTGCTCTCTGCCATGGAGGAGCAGCCACCCTACGGCAGCTTCTCCTGCGGGGACAAGGCTGTCTTTGCCCTGGCTGTGAGTTTCTGGAGCTGGCCTTTGCTCGTCCTCCCGGTCGCTTCTCCAGCAGCTCTCCCTGCTCTCCCCCGCCTGCAGCTCCCTGCCTGGGCTGAAAGCTGGCGTAGAGGCAGGCTCAGAGAGAGCAGGCCGCGTGCTCCCCCTGCGTCTCCCCTTGGGCCCTGCCTCATGGACACCCTGGCACTGAGCGCTGCCTCAGGCTGCTTTGTCTCTTGCAGGCAACTCTGGTGCTGTGGAGGATTGCCCCCATGTGCGAGTGGCACTGTGCCATTCTGTTTCATTCTCCCCAACTGTTTGTGGCTCTGTTCTTGCAAATTGTCACCACCACAGAACAGATGCCAGGGGACGTTGAAACCTGGAGATTCTGGAGAGCGTGCCAGGAGGAGCACGGCCTTCCCTGCCACCCCCACAGGTGCCAGTCGCCCTGTCCTTCCCACACCCTCATGGCCAGGACCAGCACTCCCAGAGTGACCTGGCCTTGGCTTGGCACACAGGTTTGCAGCGCAGACCATGAAGGCTCTGCTCTCCCACCTGGGCTTTGACAATAAGCTGGTGGCTCTGGAGCACAAGCGTGTCTGGGAGAAGCTGCTCTGTGCCGACACCCAGCACTATGCAGCGGCTCTGCTGGCCAGGTGAGATCCCTTACTCCTGCCACCACCGCCAGCATTTGTGCCCCGTGTCCAGATTGCCCCACACAGTCCCCAGGGCTGTAAGTGAGAAGGCCTTGTCAGCGAGGGAGGGCCGAGCAGACTGGAAAAGGCTGGGAGAGGAGGATGCCCAGCAGCAGCCACCTCCCAAGGGGTCCATGTGCCCTTGCAGAGTGCTGGGGAAAGATCAGACCTATGTGAGTCATTGCTGGGAGAGGTTTGCCCACCCTGGGAGGGCTCAGGGCCTTGGTGCCTTTTTCCCCTGGCAGGGAGATGCGCCATGGCTTGAGCCCCTTGTGTCCCTTCATGGCCTCGCACCTGCTCAGCCTGCTCATGGGGAAGCAGCCCTGCTGGCATCTGCCTGCCCTGGCCTTCTTTGTGGAGGTGAGCCTGATGGCCAGCGCTGCCTGGCTGAGCTGCCTCCCAGCTCTCGGGCCTCTTGTAGCTGCAGCCGCCTGGGACGCTGCCCACGTCTGTGCTGCTGCCTTGGCCCGGCCCTGTGCAGCTCCAGGCTCCTGCCAGCCGGGTCCCTGTCACTGCCCTCCTGTGCCTTTCAGCTCCTGGAGTGCCTGGACCTGAGCAAACACGGTCCCAGTGCCCTGCTGGTGGTATCCAGGCTCCTGCCGAGCCAGTGCAGGCACAGGCTGCGCCTGGCACTCAGAGGCCTTGTGGTGCTCAGCAAGGAGCCCTCGCTGGTGAGAACGGGGCAGTGGCTGAAGCCACGCTGGCAGTGTGGGGCTGGGCAACGCAGACCTCTGGGCTTGGCTGGGCTTTGGCAGCAGAGGCAGCTGCTCCCAGCTCTCCTGCCTCCTGCTTCAGCTGCCCCAGTGCCCCAAGCAGCTGTTGGTGCTGCAGCCATTCACGGCTTCACAGCACAGCCTGGTCTTGCACACAGGGAGGAGGAATACGCGGCCTGTATCAACACCTGGTGCAGCAGCTGGCAGATCCAGATGCAGAGGTGGTCCGGATGAGCCTCTGTGTGCTCACACATATGTTCCGGGACAAAGACCTCCTGCTACCCAGCGTCACCGCCCTGAAGCTGGCTGAGTCCCTCCTGCCACACTTTGAGAATGTAAGGCTCTGTGCCCCCAGCCAAAGGCACTGGACATTGCCTGGAAACTTTGTGCTCTGTGCAGTTCTGAGCCTTTGCCCCAATGGGCCCAAAGCAGTTGTTGCTTAGGACTTTTCCTTTCCTTCCAGGACAACAGCCATGTGCAGCTGCTCTCCATTCAGCTCTTTTGCAAGGTGATGGAGCTGGTAGTGGAAGAGGGGGAAGAGCTTCTCACAACAATCGTGAACCAGAGCCTGCTCCCTCTGTTCTTGCGCTGGCACCATGAGAACCTGCAGGTGGCCGAGGTGAGGTTTTATGGACGCTGCCTCATCCCTGGCAGGGGGCTCAGCTGCCTCCTGCCCTGGCGTCTGGCGGGCTCCAGCCTCCCCTGGCTGTGGTGCAGGGACACAGGTCCCGTGCCCTGGGCTCTGGTGTCACCTGCAGCTCTCTGCCGCTCTCCAGGCCTCTTTCCAAGCCCTGCTTTGTGCGGCACGCTTCCTGAGGAGGAGGGACCTCGAGGAGTTGTTGACGAAGGTGCGGCGGATTAAGTTCGCTGAGAGCCTGGTAAGGACAGCCCGGGAGCCCGAGCCCTGCTCCCAGTGCTCGGTGCGGGGGCCTGGCGGCTGTGGCCCTGCCCAGCGCCGCAGCCGGGCCTGCCAGCCTGCGCCCTCCACGCTGCTCCCTGCCCTGGGCCGTGCGGGCCGACTCGGGAGGTGCTGGGCTCAGGGAGTGCCCGGCCGAGGGGCAGAGCCCGCGCCGAGCCTTCTGTGTCGGTGCTCCCCGCAGCTGCTGCAGGACGAGAGCCCACAGAGGACCCTGCGAGAGGCTGCCACCAGGTTCATGGGTGAGCCCCGAGCCTGGCGCCCCTCCCTGCCCCCGGCCTGGCTGCTGCCCCATCTGTAGCGGGAGCTGAGCCCGGGCCACTGCAGCCGGCTGGCATGGCCCTGGCAGGAGGCTTTCCTTGGATTTCCTCAATCTGGCCTCTGACCTTGGCACTGTTCTTCTCTCTTCCAGCTCTTCAAGCCCTGAAGGAAGATGAGAGTCCATCGTGCATGAGCAAACTGCTTCAGATGATCTTTGAAAGAAGATGGATCAGATGTACCAGCGTTCATCAGCGATTTCCAGTGCCCATTGAAGATGCGACCCCCCTGCAGAGCAGGATGGACCAGCTGGAGCTCCAGGCACAGCTCTGGCTGCTCACAGCTGAGCCTGTGGGAAGCTCCAGGAGCTCCTGCCATCTCTCTCCCTGTTGGCAATTCCCTCCCTGCAGCCCTCAGGCCCTGCCCATCCCCTTTTCTGCTTCCCAGCTCACCCCTTTGCTTCGCTTTCCCTTAATAAACTGTTTGGGTTTTTCACTTTACCCGCATCTCCGTGCAGCTGAAGCAACACAAAACCTGAGCCCAGAGACATGCACGGCCCTGCTGCCGTTCTCCTCTGCGCTGCATTCTGGGCATGGACAGAGAGGAACAAGGGCAGCTCAGGCTGCAAAGGTCCCTGTCCTGCTGCTCCAGCTGCACAGCAGCATGGAGTTAAAGGTTGTGCTGAGCATGCTGAAGGCGATAAGGAGCCTGGCTTTTAGAAGAGCCAGCTTGAGTTTGCTGTGAACCCAGCTGTGCGGGATTCCATGGCAAGCATCCACTGAGGGCAAAGGAGCTTGCATTGGCGGAAGGTTTCACAAAGAGCTTCCTGAAAGCACAGCAATGCTCCATCCGTACACAGGGACAGGAAGAAGGCAGAACCAGAGACCACCGTGGCCTAGCAGTGAGCTTTGGGTGTGCCTGAAAGCAAATGGAGCAGCAGCAGCAGCGCAGTGGCTGGGACTCAGGGGCGCCACCATCCCAGCGGCCTGAGCGCCGTCAGGCAGTGCCTGCACGCTGGGCGTGCTTCTGGCAGCTCTGGTCTTCCCACAAGCAAGGAACCACAGCCCCTGCCTCAGAGCCAGTCAGAAACCCAACCAAGCGAGACCAGAGGCAGGGGACCCTTCCCATCTCTCTGAGGCATGGCTGCCAAACAGCCGCAGCTGTGTCTTCCTGCCCCTCTGTTTGGGCTGTGCTGAGCCCAGAGTCAGCCAGCTTGTGCTCTGCTGTGCCAAGAGCATTCTGGGCAGGTAGGAGAAGGGCTGCCTGCACAGTGGGGAAGGGGCTCACGAGAGCCTCCTGTGGGAACAGGGCTCCGCTCCCTGCCTGTGAACAGCCTGGTTTTGCTTCCATGAGAGAAAGCAGGAGCTCAGGCACGTGAAGAGACAGCGGGCAGCTCTTGTTTATAGGGGGCCTGGGGCTGTGTGCACCAAGGGACACATGGAAACAGGCTCGGGAGAAGGAAGATGAGCTCCAGCTGGAGTGCCTGTGTGCGGGGCACGGAGGTTCAGGGATATCACACCATGACCAACATGATCCAGTGAAGCCAAATTTATTATCCCTAAAAAGACTATATTTTTAAAAAATCTCTACTGTCCACATGTCTCTAGCTAATACATGATTGGTTAATCCTAGCTGTTCACACGTCTAAATTAGAATGCTGATTGGATCACCTAATTTTTCACATGTCTTGCTGTGGTTGTCTGGCCCACCCATGGCTCACTTTTTTCTTACTTTCCCAAGCTCGCTGACAAACCTCCTGAGTCTTAACAACTCTTCTTCTTTTATCGCTTTCAAGAATATACCAAGCCCATTTCTGAATATGTCCATTATTCATTGTTTGTGAACGTGACCATTGTTCATTAGTACAAGCAGGCTGGATTGTGCATCGGCTGAATATGGCCATTGTCTAGCAAGAACTCCTCAATCTGCAAAAAACTCTCAACAGTCCCCCATGCCCAGTCTGATGCTGCACATGGAGCCACTGCCCACAAGTGCCTGGCTGCGTCCGTCTGGCCAATGGCTCGTGTCCACAGCAGCCCACTCTGCCAAGGCAGGGCTCTGAGGGTGCAGGTCAGCCTGTCAAGTAGGACCATGACATAGTGGGTGCACGGTGGGACTGTGGGAACGGCCTGGGCACAGCAAGGGCTGCAAATGCTCAAGGCCAGGGGCTTCTCCATGCAGCTTCCAGTGGGCTCAGCTGCTGAAGGGCTGCTGGGTGTGGCCCTTTGTGACACAGGGCCCTTGATGATGCAGGACATGGTGGTGCCCAGAGACCATTGTGACATCAGAGAGCCCCACCATGACTGAGGGTGTATATAAGGGGCGCAGAGCCCTGGGGTGCCCAGTCCCATGAGAGCTACTCTTGTAGAAGGAAGCAGCTCCTGGGATCTGTCCGTGCTACAGGAGCTCCAAGATGGAAGAGAGCAAGACAAAGCTCAACTCCTTCCAGTCACCCAGCCCCCTGCCCAGCTGGGGGCAAGACCAGGCTCTCAGCAGGCACTTGGTGGGGGCAGTGGATGCCTCAGCCTGGCCACGGTCAGACACTGAGGAGGAGGAGGAAGAGAAGAAACTTGACAGAGATAACAAGTGGGGAGATGTTGGGGCCCGAGAGCTTGGCCTGAGGGAAGAGGTGACAAGCTGTGAATTCTCCCAGTCAGTGCCAGCAATGGCAGCCAAGGAAGTGTCCCCACGCAGAGCAAGGAGTGCCCATGAGTTGCAGCAGTGGAAGGCGGCTGTGAGGGTGCTGTGGGGAGATGGGGCACAGCAACAGCCCTACCAGGGGCAGCAAAGGGCAACAGTCCAGGAGCTGCCCCCAATGGAAGAGGAGGTGACTGAGCCAAAGCTGAGCCAGCGAGGGGAAGGAAGTGTGAACAGCCGGGAGAAGCAGGCACATTCTCCTGCCCCCAGGGAGGAGGTGCCATCAGCAGGGACACAGAGCCCAGTGCCTGCTCCAGACAGCCCCAGCTGCCTGGACAGCCTCTCACCCAGCCCACTGGGAGCCCAACCTCCCAGGGAGCAGCTGGAAGAGGCAGAGCAGGGCTCAGTGCTGGCAGAGAAGGAGAGTGAGGAGGGCACCTCAGCTGGCAATGATGAAGACTAGGAATCCTACACCCAGACTGAGCTGTGCCAAGAGTGCCAAGGTGAGGCAGAGCCAGAGCTGTCCCAAGGAGAGTTCAGCAGCTCCCAAGACCTCTCCAGCTGGGAAGACTGCAGTGAACCAGAGCTCAGAGAATTCTGAGATGATTCCATGGAGGAAGACAGCAGCAGCACAGACCTGCCACAGGACTGCTGTGAAGGTAACAGCATCTTCAGCTTCGCGCCCACTCCCTTGCTGTGGGAGGAGGAGGACAGTGACTGAATGAAGTCAGCATCCACGAGCTGTCTGAAGGGGAAGGCAGGGTCCAAAGGCTGGCAGATCTTGCGGCAGATGGGCTGCCACTACCCTTCCCTCAGGAGGTCTGGGTTGAGGGGCAGTCAGCAGAGTCCCTGCGTGCCTCGCTTCCCTCCCTGTGCAGTGAAGGCTCCGTGGGCCAGCAGGGGCCTGAGGCAGGGCCACAGAGCCCAGGGCCTGCCCCGCAGAGCCCTGGCGGCGCTTTAGCTGGCCAGCTGGGAGCGCAGGCCCGCAGGCAGCAGCGGCTGCCCCGAGCAAACGGCCCGGCCGCCTCAGGCGGGCGCTGCGGGCACTGCGGGCGCTGCTCTGCTGGCCCTGCCTGGCGCGGCAGCTGCAGGAGCAGCGATCATGGCCCTGCCCAGCCCGGGCCGGCCGATGGTGGCTGCTCCCTGCGCGGGGCCCCAGGGAGCCGCACGGGCGGCCTCGGCCTGGACATGGCCCTGCAGCCTCAGCTGCCCCAGCCAGCCTGGAGCATCTCCCCAGCACCCACAGTCACTGCTGGGGCCAGCCCCAAACAGCACGCATGGGACACGATTGGTGCCAGAGCGCTCAGCAGGAAATCCCAGAGTCATCGAGGTGGGAAGAGACCCTGACGCTCACCCAGTGCCACCGGCACCCTGGCAGCACCATCATCACTGCAAAACCACGTCCCCAAGGGCCACCTGGAAGCAAGGGACTGTTGGGACACTGTGGGGCCCCATGGAACCCAGGGAACATGGAACAGCTCTGGCTGGCTTGGCCTCCCAGGGGCCACCTGACAGCTCTGGCTGATCTTGGGAAGTCAAGGGCTGCCTCTCATCAGCTCCTGGAGCACTGAGGCTCCATGCTTTCCTTGCTATGGAAAAGAACTATCTCACTTTTCAGATGCCCATTGCCAAAATTGGTACTCTGCCTAAACTATTTCCTCTAGGCAAGGGTATCTTGCAAAACAAAACCTGCCAGCCCTGGCTGGCCTTGGCCTCTGGTGGTCATCTCTCATCTGCCCCTGAAACAGAGGGGCTCTGTTCCTTCATTCCTATGGAAAAGAAACAGCCTTCTTGTCCAGGGACCACGGCCAAAATTAGAATTTGGCCTCCCAAATTCTGTATATCCAAGGATTGCTCCCAGACAAAAGTAACCAGGACAGACAGGTCCGGCTGTCTCTTGTGATTTTCTTAGACTATGAGCTGAATGTTTTGATTTGGAAACACCTTGGAGAGGGCTCAGAGGTGTCCCAAGGAGGGGTTTGGAGGCCTTGGGCACATGAGCACAGTATAGGGACAATGGAGCTCTGTGCTCAGTGGGTTGGAGACTGAGGACAGTGGAGCAGAGCCATGAGAGTGTTTAAAGAGCAGCTTCAGGGATGGTGGATCCTTTTGATATAATGGAAAACAGCCAGAGAGAGGAAGTATTAATGCTAAGGGCAGCTGGGGAGGCCCAGACTGGTACCAGGAGAAAGGAATTTCCCTGGCAGGGCAGGGCTGTGGTGCAGCACGGCCCCCAGCAGGAGCCTGGAGCAGCCCCAGGCTCTGTGTGGGCAGGCAGGGGCAGGCAGGAGGCAGAGCTGTCAGCAAAGGAAGGGCCCAGCCGGGTGGGGCAGCCAGGGGATGCCGACAGCCTGCAGGGACAGAGGCGCAGGGCAGGGACACCGTGGGACAGCCTGGGCTGCACAGGGCACAGGGATGGGCAGCAGCTGCAAGACAGCCCTGCCAGAGCCAACATGGGCAGCACTTTGGCCATGGCTGCTGGGCCTGGGCCTGAGGCCACGAGGGGACAAGTGACCCTTGCAGGCCTGGGGCCTCATTGCCTCCTCGTCCCTGCTCAGCAGCCTGGCAGGGGCCGCCCCATGCTCCTGCCCTTGGCATTGCACATCCTCACATGCCAGTGCCCATCCCGGGAAGAGCCCTGAGCAAGGAGGGAGGGACAGGATCTGCCTGGCCAGGGGCTGGGGCTCAGGCCTTGGCCCTTGGCATTCCTGAAACACATCCCCACCATTTCCCTCATCCAACCCCTGGCACTCAGAGCAGCTGAGGAATGGAGTCACATCCAGGGGTGTCCCCAGGGCTCAGGATTTTGGCCAGGTCAGTTCAATCTCTTTATTGCTGATCTGAACAAGGCCATCAAGGGCACCCTCAGTCAGTTCCCAGGTGAGCCCAAGCTGGGTGGGAGTGTGGCTGTGCTGGAGGGTGGGAAGCTCTCCTGGGGAGGGATCTGGCCAGGCTGGAGCCATCCATGGGCCCAGGACAGCTGGATGAGGATCACCAAGGCCAAGGGCTGGGTCCTGCCCTGGGCTCACAACCACCCCAAATCCCTGGCTGTGCCCTGCCCCTGATCCCCCAGCCTGTCCTGTTTCCTTCGTCCCTGCATTACCAGGGACTTTCTGGGACAAGAGAGCTCTGCTCTGGGGATGGAGGGAGGTCCAAGTGCCACCACTGGAGTGGGAAGCACAACTCATCAGGTTTGTGTCGTTTGGGGGTCAGGAACTGGTGAGACTCAGAGGCACAAAAAGTTTCTCTTCATGGCCAACAGACCACAATTGAACAGGACACAATTTAATAACAATCATGCTCTTCCCTGATCCATGTGCAATGTCCCAGCAGCGTCTGATGAGTGCATGATCCACAGGTGATTTCCATACTAAAATTAATTTTAGACAAACATGGTTCTGTGATAGATACAAACAGAATTAAGTTCTTGTATCAGGATGTCCATCCTGGAGTGGGGGCAAAACAGCTCAAACAATTCCTGATTTGCAAAGCTGTCAGTGGTGGATAGAGAGGGGAGGTCAGGCTGCTCTTGGTGTTAAGGAAATGCTGAAACCAGCCTGACTCATTTCATCTCCTCATGCCCTGCCTGATCTCCCCTCTTTCCCCTCCCACTCATTGGCTTTTGTCTCCCACCAGGCTCCCCGGTGAAGAGCCTGGCTCTGTGTTCTCCATCCCCTCCTCGCTGGCACTGCCAGGCTGGCATGAGGAGCCCCTCAGCCTTCCCTGCTCCAGGCTGGACAAGCCCAACTCAGCCTCTGCTCACAGCCCAAGGGCTCCAGCCCCACCTTGGAGGCCCTTCCCAGACCCTGCTCCAGCTGCCAGACATCTTTCCTGCCCTGGGGAACCCAAACCTGGCCACAGTGACCTGGATAATCCCCGTCCTTGATGTCCTGGTCACACAGCCCTGGCCCCTTTTCCCCTGTCAGGCTCTGGGGTGGATCCTGTGGAACATCCTTTGGTGGAGGCTGTGGCTCCAGGTGGGCCGGGGGGATCCTGGGGGACAGGGACCACGCTGGGCATGGACAGCATTGGACTTGTTGGGAGAAACTGTGAGGGGGAGCTGGGGCAGAGTGACCAACCCAGTGACCTGACACAGCCCTGCTGGGATGTCACACAGCCCCTCTGTGATGTCACAGCCCATTCTCTAATGTCACACAGCTGGTCTCTGATGTCACAGCCAACTCTGTGATGTCAGAATCTGCTCTGTGATTTCAGACCCCTGCCCTGTGATGTCACAGCTGGCTCTGTAATGTCACATAGGATGCCTGTGATGTCATCGCTTCTCAATGACCTCACATAACCCACTCTGTGATGTCATAGCCCACTCTGTGACCTCATATTAGCAGATGATAAATTGTCTCCACCAGCTGAGCTGACACCTGGAGTTTGTTCTCCAAAGCCCCAGGCCTGTGGAAACCACACAATGCCCATTGTGTGAGAAGGGGAACTAGAAGTTCAGCAGCCTCAGTGTCCTGCCAGCTCAGCCAGGCCCATGGGAACATTGGGGTCCACAAGCACCAGGGACCACCAGAGAGACCCCCAGGACAGAAGAACACATGGGTTAAGGGGAGGGAAAATATGTTAATGATTTTGGGTAAATAATTACCACATGTGTTAAAAAAAATAGAAAATTACCATATTTGCAGATGACACCACGCTGGGTGTGAATGTTGATCTGCTGCAGGGTACGAGAGCTCTGCAGAGGGCCCTGGACAGGCTGGATCCAGGGCCCAAATCCAACAAGGTGAGGTTTAACAAGTCCAAGTGCCGGTCCTGCACTTTGGCCACAACAACCCCTGCAGCGCTACAGGCTGGGGACAGAGTGTCTGGAGAGCAGCCAGGCAGAGAGGGACCATCAGGGACTGATGGACAGCAGGCTGGACATGAGCCAGCAGAGTGCCCAGGTGGCCAAGATGGCCAGTGGCTCCTGGCCTGGATCAGGAATGGTGTGGCCAGCAGGAGCAGGGCAGGGATTCTTCCCCTGTGCTCGGCACTGCTTGGACAGCGCCTCGAGTGCTGTGTCCAAGTCTGGGCCTCTCAATTTAGGAAGGACATGGAGGGGCTGGAGTGTGTCCAGAGAAGGGCAGCAAGGCTGGTGATGGAGCTGGAACACAAGAGCTGTAAATAGCAGCTGAGGGAGCTGGGGTTGTTTATCCTGGAGAAGAGGAGGCCCACGGGAGACAAGGTAGTGTCAGGGCACAGGTTGGACTTTATGATCTCCATGGTCTCTTCCACCCTTGCTGATTCTGAGATTCTCTAAAGCCACCCTTGGAGCAGTTGCAGGAGGAGCCCTGGGCCTCCTGTTCAGAAGCTCCAGCAGCCCAGGTCCCTCAGCTTCTCCTGCCAGCCCCAAAGCCCGTCCTGTCAGTCCTGCAGAGCCTCTGCAGCTCCTCCTCACTGCCCAGAACAGGGAGCCCCAGAGCCAGACACAGCAGCCCAGATGTGCCCCCCTGGCCTGGGGTGCCTCTGGCAAGGGAACAGCACCAGGCACTGCAGGAGCCTGCAGACAATTCCTGCAGCACTTGCAGGATGATCCTGCTGCCCAAGGGACGTTCCCATGGGGCCAAGTCAGGAACTGCAATGGGGAGTGGGGCCAGAGAGGAAAGGGCAAGCAGGGATGGGCTGTTTGCAGGGGAGGGAACAGGGGTGGGCAATGGGAAGACATTTGTATCAGGAAGAGGAAAGAAAGCAAAGGTGAAGCCAAGGAAATGCTCAGGGCAGTTTGGGGGTGGCTGCCAGGCAGCCCTGGCTCTGAGCAACAGCGTCTGCAGTGGGACAGGAAACTCCCAGCTGATGGGAACAAACTTTCTGGCTAAATGCAGAGGCCAGGACAAAGCTGAGTGGTTTCCCTGCTGTCCCCCAGCCCTTGCTGGCCCCAGGGGCTGATGGCATTTGTGCTCCCTCAGGTTCATGTCCCCACAGCAACAGCATGGGGGTGCTCCCCCTGCTGTGTGCAATGCAAACAGGGGCTGCTGAGCCAGTGCTGCCATGTCTGTGCGTGCAAGGATGGGGCACCTGTGTGAGCTGGGGGAGAGGCCAGGGCTGCAGAGGGGGGCTGTTGTTGGCAGCTACATCAGGACGCTCTGGGACGCTGCCCTGGGCTGTCCAGCACCTTGGGGATGGATCAGCCCCTGCTCTGCTGCTCCTTCCCGTCTGCCCCAGGGCCCTTGCAGAGCCCCAGCTGTTGCTGCCCTCAGCTGCCATGGCAACCCTGGGACAAAGCGGTGCCAGGGCTGTTCCAGGTACAATTGCAGTGACACTCGTTGGTGCCACCAGGTGCCATGGCAATGGCCACAGGGACCCGTTCCTTGGTTTGGTGCAATGGCAACCAATGCCCGGACCCGTTGTGATGGTTGGTGGCCATGGAAAGCTGCCCTGGCCTCTGGCTCAGGGCTGGTGTCAGTGCCCAGAGCCAGAGGGGATCCCTTGCTGGGGGCTGTGCCATGGCCACCTGCCCTGTGCCGCGCTGGCCGCTCTGGCACCAGGAACCAGCAGCCACCGGCACTGCCAGGGCCAAAGGCCAGGTCAGCCAGACAGAAAGGGGCAGGGCTGGGCACTGTTTCCATGGCAACCGGCACTGGGGGGACACCTGGGTCACCTGGCCTGGCAGTTGCCATGGAAACCCCCGGCAGGGACTGAGGGCACAGCCCCTGGCACTGAGACACTGCTGGGCCGGGTGCTGAGCACAGCGCTGAGCACGCAGAGATGGTTTTGTTCTTGCTGAGCTGCAGCACAGCCAAGGCCTGTCCTGCCCCTCGTCCAGCCACGCTGGGGAGGGGCTGGGGCTGCGGGGGAGCTGGGCAGGGGACACAGCCAGGACAGGAGACCCCAACTGAGCCCGGGCATAGCCCAGACCAGAGCACATCATGCTCAGGGTATGAAGGGGGGGAACAAGGAGGAAGGGGGGAATTTTGGAGGGAGGGCTTTTGCCTTCTCAGGGAACACTTAGGCAAGAGGGGGCCCTGTTTCTCCAGTGGGCAGGGTCACTACCAAAGACACAGACAACAACTTAAGGAATTGTGTCATTTATATCATACACAGCTGCAAAGATTTACAAAACGATAAGCTCAGCAAAGCAAATCATCATTAGGAAAGAATTACAAAAGAAGCTCAGCAATCCATCATAACTCATTATTACATTTTGATGACCAATCCCTTAGTGAAACACTAGAGGTGTTTTTGGCAGGCAAAGATTCTGGCTGACTATCAAGGTACACCTTACAGACATCAGTAGTACTTTAGTGACACCATTCTTCATTCTTTTTTCTCAATCTCATTCCAATTAGGAACAAGAATTCTGTTGTGCCTGGAGCTGGCACCTTTTTAATTCCAGAATAATGCCCCCAGGCCCTTTGCTGTTCAGCTTTCCCATGCTGTCTGTGGCTAACAAGGCTTGGGGGGCCCTTTCCCCTCTGGCTGGAAGGGGCCGGGTCCCAGTCCCTGAGGGGCACCCAGGCTCCTGGATGGAATTGCTGTGCAAGTCCCTCAGTGTCACAGCAGCTTTCCCATGGAGCCGGGTGGATCAGAGCATTTTCCAAAGGGGCCCTTGGGGCAAACAGGGAGATCTGGTCTGGCAGGATGTGTAAAACCATATCCTGGCAGATCTACTTGTTCTCACACAGAATCCTTGGCTGCAGGGACACATTCCCATTGTTCCTGCCCAGGGTTCAGGACGCAGAGTTGTCTTTCCCAGGAGCTGCTCCTTCAGCTGCCTCGGGAGGGCCTTTTGGCCTCGGGACCCACACTCTGGCTCCATTATTAGGGCTGCTGCCCCCAAACCCTTTATCTGCACAAATGGTGGTGACTGGAGGTGGATCTCCTGTTTTCACAATCGTTCTTAAAATTGCAAAATCAGTAATTGTGCTACCCTGTCATGGGGTTGAACAATCCAATCTTGTTTGTTATTGTTTACAGAATTACTGTAATTTCTCCTTGATATTCTGCATCATTTCCTCCTGCCATGACAGGAACACTTTGCAAGGCCAAGCTCCAAGGGAGCAGTTACCAAATCAAAGTGTCCTGAAGGAATCTGAATTCCTGTTTCAGGATTGATAGCTCTCATTGGCTTTGAATTTTTCCTAATGAATTCCAATGCATGAAGGCCCAGCCCTGCAGCCTCTGGGCTGGCCCTGCCAGGGGCCATCACAGCCAGAACAATTTCCCAGGCACCCCAAGTCTCACTGCCCATGGTTGGATTTGCAAACTGGGGGCAGCCGTGCACAGCCAGGGGGTTTCCATTTCCCCAGTGGGCCATTGTGAAGGACATGGAGCACATCTGGGAGATGGGTTCTCCATGGGCAAAGGTTCCCATCTCCTCATTTTTCCAACTGCTCTTTTAACAACCCCTTCACCCATGCAACCAATCCTGCAGCTTGTGCATAATCTGGTAAATGAAAAACCCTGCAGGCAAAATCACTGTATTTTTCACAGGAACAGACAAAGCACTCTGCATCACAGTATCAGCAAACCCTGTAAAAATAGCCAATTTCCTCCCTTTCTCCTTTTTTCATTGTATACAATCTCAAAAAGTTGACCACTGACATTAGGGTCCTGGCCAATCCTGTTCTGTAGAGTATTTAGTGTTACATCCCTGAGCAGCCAAAGCTACCAAATTAGTATTGTCAGCACTATTTCACATTATTATATAATTTTATACATAGATAGTGATATAGAAATATAGATAGATACAGACATAAATAAATACATATAAATAGATATATTGAAGTCTTATTATACTATAAATACATATATAATTATTATGTATATAGATATTTCACTTGCACAAATGCATCTGAGCTCAAGACTAAAACCTTCTTCTCTTGCTCCATGTGGGAGCATTCCAACCATAATTGTTCCTTCTGAAGGTGCTGTTTCCTATGTACTCTTTCCTTTTCCATATGCAATTATTGGATGCATTTGAAGCCATCCAGGGGTGCAGCTTCTTTTACCCGACTGCCCCACTACTCCCACAGGGCTCCAACCTCAGCCCACTCCAGAGCCAGGGAACTCCAGGGAAGGGCTTCCCAGCTGGGTATTTCTGATGGGACTGATTCCTCACATTGACACTGAACAAGTGACATTTTGTTGGCATCTGGCCAGACTGAGCCAATTTTGTTTTACCAGTGGCCAAAGTCAGCACCAAAGACACAGACTCCAACTGAAGGAATCAGTGTCATTTCCTGCAGTTCAGAGCAGCAAAGAATCACAAAAGGAGCAGCTCAGCAATGCACCCAAGCATCCCCACCAAAGATTGCCTGCAGTGATTAACAAAGATCCAGCAGCATTTACCCTCAGCCTTTACCATCCCCCAGACCCACACAGCAGCTGGGGAAGCTGTCACAGCCAAGGGCTGCAGAGCCACTCCTGGACACTGGGAATTCCTGCAGGTGCCTCCAGCCCCAGGAGAGGCTCCAACCCCGCTGGGAGAGGGCCCAGCTCTGACAGTGCTGAATGAACAAACTGACAGCACTGCTAGTGTGGCAACATCTGCTTTCATCCTCCTCTTGGGTCCCTCCCAAAGCCTGGCCAGGGCTCAAGGAGGAACCAAGGGAGCTGACTTTGACCATACAGCCCCAAACAAGGCCAGATGTCAGATTTCATGGCCTTGTCTGGCTTCTAAATACACAAAGGTCAATACATGTTTCACTAAGGAGTGGCTACATCTATCTCAGTGCTAATGACCATGCACATTTCATCAGGGAGCAGATACAAAGATAACCTTTGGTTGGAAGGTTCATCCAGAGGCCACCTTTGGCTCAGGGCCTGCTGTCCAGGCCTCACTCAGGGCTGGTGTCCAGGCCTTGGCACTTCAGGGACGTGGTTTAGTGCTGGGCTTGGCACTGCTGGGTGCCCGGCTGCACTGGGTGAGCTCAGAGGGCTTTTCCAACAGAAAGGATTCTGTGATTCCATGATTATATCCACTGCATTCAGCTGGGGCTATTTTAGCAGCATTCCTTTGCTCCAAAAGTTCCCTCTTGCCCAGCTCCTGTGGCCTGAGCCTTCAGCTCCTTCAGCTCCTGGTGCTGAGCTGCTCATGCTGAACGAGACGGCTCAGAGAGAAGAACACAGTCCATGCAATCCCTTCTGGGACACGGAGAGGGGAGGCTGTGCAAACAGGAGCATTGTTTGCTGTGGCCTCCTCCTCTGCCCTTCACACCTTTCAGCGCTTTGAACCAGCCAAGAGCTTTCTCTAAGAGTGCAATGGAGCAGCTGCTCCTGCTCCCAGGCCTGGCTCTCTCCAGTCTCTGCCCTTGCCTGGTTCTGTCCCTCTTGCTGTGCCCTCTGTTCCCCCAGGGCTCGCTGGCTGCTGCCCAGGACTGTGGCACTGGCACAGATCCAGTGCTCCAGAGCCTCCTTTCTGTGCCCTTGCAGCTGCCTGGGCACAGCAGCCTTTTCCATCTGGAAGCTCCCAAGGACAGGGAGTGCCCAGCTCCGTTCCTTGCACAGCCTCCAGGAGCCCAGGGCTGCCATCTCCAGTCCCTGCTGGCCCTGGGGGCTCCCAGGTGCCTCAGGCTGCTGTGACACCGCTGCACACGGGAGGGAAGAGGGGCAGGGGCTGTGCTCAAAGTCAGCTCCATGTGCTGCTGCTGCTGCTGTGGGGTCATTTGTGCAGCCCTGTCTGCCCAGAGTCAGGGATCAGATGCTGCCAGTCTCTTCCAGCCCTGGCTGCTCAGAGTTTGGGCCTTGGAGCCCCAGGTGGCCAAAGGCAGCTGCTGCTGGTCCCTCTGTGTGCCCGTGTTCAGCAGTGCTGCTCCATCAGTCTGTGCCCAGCAACGGGGAAAAGCCTCAGCCCTGCAGGGCCAGGAGCTGCTGGGCTCTGCCTGAGCAGCTCAGCCAGCAGGAAGGGAGCTGCTCCACACGGGAACCAGGAGCAAAGGACATTCCTTTGATAGGACATGTTTTCGATTTAGAGGGAAAAAAAAGGAAAAAGGAAAAAAATAGGTAAATTGTAAAAGATAAGAATAAAATCCAAGTGTTAGTGAAAAAACATAACACAATGTTAGTGAAAAAACCAAAACATAAATGCAAAGATACATTCTTTGCATTAAGAGGTAAATGATCTTTTTCAGAAGAGAACTCAGTTCTTTACATTGTAAATGTGCTGATGGCATGGATCCATCTTACTGACCTCAGCAGCCTCTTAAAAGATTTTGGGCTTTGTTCCCAACACTGGTATTTGAAATTGTGCTCGAAGCAAGAGGAAATTGCTTTGTGCCCTTCCAGCTCCAAGCAGGACTGGGAATGGAAACTCTGTCAAAGCCCAAATCCTTTAGAAGATGACCTTCCTTCTCACCCTGCGAATGAGCTGCACATTCCCTTTGAAACTGCCAGGAGTTTCTTAGAGTCACAAAGTCCCACTTACGGCTTTTTGCTCTGGTTTGGAAGTGCAGAAGGCAATTCTCCATCCACCAGCTCCAGACTGCACTGCCTCAGGAGCACGGCCCACTCGCCAGCTTTGGCCCACTCGTGGCACTGCTAGAGGAGGAAGAAAGTGCAATTGCACAATTCCAGCCAATAAAGAAGGAAGAATGGGACAGACAAAACACCCTGTGCAGATCCAGGCGTTCAGCTGGGACTGTGGAGAGTTTGGGTCCTTGCCAGTTGGATGTGTGTCCCCAGCTGCAATCTCTGGGCCTGCAGCAGAGTCTCACTCACCTGCCAAAGCAGAAAGCTCAGGCGCTGTGCTCGCAACGGGCTCGTCTGATGCAGAGCTGTCAGAGCAATGTGAGGGCAGAGCCAGCCCAGCTGGGCCCAGGGCTGAGCCCAGCTGAGCCCTGGCAGAGCCCAGAGCAGCCTCAGCAGCCGCAGAGCCCGGCTGCAAGGAGAGAAAGCAGAAACCGCCCGTCAGCTGAGGGCTCCTGTGCCCTTGTGCCAAGGCCTGCGGTGCCCAGGCCATGCTGGCTGTGCCCAGAGCTGTGCCCAGAGCTGCCCATCCCTGCTGCCTTTGGCACAGAGCAGGAGGGCAGCACATGTGCCCAGCCTGCAGCCAGCCAGGGCACATCCAGCCCTCAGCAGCTGCCCAGAGCAGGATGCTCCTGTGCTCGCTGCCAGCTCCCAAAAGCTCTGATCCCACCCTGCCAAGCACACAGGGACCCACCTCACGCCAGCCACGGCTGCAAGAAAAGCTGCTCCCAAACGATGTCCTCAGCCTTCTTCAAGGGCACGGCCCATCCACGCCACAGCTGCTCCCAAGCACTTCCCCATCCACACTGGACCACCTCGAATGCTTCCTCTGGAATAACAAACAACACATTATTGAAAAGAGTTTAGAGACAAAAAGGGAAAAAAAGAAAAACGGTAAAAACTCTTATCTCTGTCAGGCCCTTGAGGAAGGCCCAACCCCTACATGGTAGGGAAAAACCCAGCCATGGCTGTGAGAAACCCACACTTTCTCTCTTCCCCCCTGCACTGCCCCCCCAAAATCACGGTGACCCCAAAGCAAACAAGGGCAGTGGAGCAGCCCAGCCCTTCCTTGCCTGCACAGCAAAGCAGCTGTGCACAGGTTCTGGAGTCCCACCTCTGCTCCCACCATGGGGCTTTGTTTGTGTCGGGCTCGCTGCCCCAGCCCCAGCCCGGGGCACGGTGGGTGCTGGGGCTGTTGGCAGGGCCAGGAGCCCACTCCCATTTCGTACCCACCCCAGCCCATCCTCCCAGCCCTGCCAAAAGCAGCTGGGCAGCCACTGAAGAATGAGTTGCATCTGCCCCAGCAAAGGGGGAGCCTTTGGTTCCCCGCCAGGCTGGGCCATGCCCAAATCTGGCAGAATTTCCCTGGGTGGGGACTCACCTGCAAATTCCCTGTGGAGTTTGGCTTTGAAGAAGGTGCCAGAATCAAAGTCCATCACCTTCAGCCTCCCGTGGCCAGGCTGAGAAGAGCTTGTCATTACTGATGTCACCCTTGCTGTCTCCAGCAGCAGCAGCAGCAGCATCATCCCCACCCGGTACAGCTTCTCCAGGGGCTCCTTCTCCTTCCCTGGGGGCAGACCAGGCTCTCAGGGCTCTGCCCAGGGCCCCAGCTGTCAGGGAACCAGGACAAGCAAAACCAGCTGGGATGGCGGCCACCAGTGCTGGGCAGAGCAGCTCAGCTCCAGCACAAGGGCTGCGTGTTCCCATCCCATGACCCCGGTGCTGTGACACTGGCAGCACAAAAAACTCTGGGTTCCTTTGCTTCTGACTGCCAAGGCACATGTGGAGTAGGAACTTACCAGGGCTCTGGATCAAAGTGTGCCTGTGGCTCTCTCCCTTCTTCTATGGCAGAGGAATATCCCACATCCAAGGATCACAGAACAGGTCTTCCAGTGTGGGTCTGTCCAAGGAGTTCACGGATAAACACCACCTGATCAGGTCTTTGCACTCTGGGGAGAAAAAGCAGAAACTGAAGGTCAGCCAGAGAAGGCTCCTGTCTGCTTTGCCCCACTATTCCCATGCCCAGGCCATGCTGGATGTGCTCAGAGCTGGGCCTAAACTTTCCCATCAATTCCCTGTTTTGGAGGAGAGCAGGACATGTGCCACCTCCTCAGCAGCTGCCAGAGCGGGATGCCCACGACCCCGCTGCTGGCTCCCAGCACTGGCATTCCCCCCGTGCCCAGACAAGAGGATCCACCTTGAGAGAGCCGTTGTGGCAGCGGGAGCTGGCCCCAGCTGAGGTTCTGGCCCCTCCTGAAAGGGTGCTCCCCGCAGACCGTCTGGTGCAGCAGGATGCCCAGGGACCAGACCGTTGCTGCCTCGCCATGGTACCAGCCAAAGTCGTTCCATTCCGGGGGGCTGTACGACAGTGTTCCTATGGAATACAGATGGAGTTCATCAGGGGGATGCTGCTTCTCCCAGAGCCTGGCCCCAGCATCCCTGCACCTGCGGGGGCTGCATCAGGGGCACACAGGGTGACCACTGCCCTCTCGCCAGCACCTGGGACTTGTGCACAAAGTTAGGGTTGGAAAAGAAGCCTCTGGTGCTGGAAGAGGGCAGCCCTGGCTAGGCTCAACCATGACATGCAAAGGAAAAACCCACTCCATGCTGGGGAAAAAACCTGCCCATATCCTCCCTGCCTGCATTGCCCCAAAAATATTATGAAGCCAAGGCAAACAGGGCGAGTGGAGCAGTCCAAGCCCTTCCTCTCATCTGCACACCAAAGTGGCTGGGGCACAGGTTCCGCCCTCCCTCTCTGCTACCCCCACCTACAGGGGGTTTGGTCGGGCTGGCTGCCCCAGCCAAGCCCCAGTCCTGGGCAGAGTGGCTGGCAAAGGCTGCCAGCAGGGCTGGAAGATGGCTGCCCACCCAGCCCTGCTCTAAAGCAACTCAGCTGAAGATTCAGTGCCCTGACTGGCAGCAAAAGGGAGAATCCCCGCTGCCACAGCCAGCTTGGGCTGGGAGATGTTGGGCCATGAGATGTCAGCAGCGGGAGCACAGCCCTGTGTAGGCTCACCTGCAAAGTGAGTGTAGACTGTGTCCTGCAGGTAGGTGCCACAGCCAAAGTCAATCAGTTTGGCCTGCCCGGTGTCCAGGTCAACCAGGATGTTCTCTGGCTTGATGTCCCTGTGCAGGACCCCGCAGCTGGTGCAGTGCCGCACGGCCTCCAGCACCTGGCGGAACAGCTCCCGCGCCTCCTCCTCGGGCAGGAACCGCCGTGCCCGAATGAAACGCTGCAGGTCCTGACACTGCTCTGGCCGCTCCAGCACCATCACGATGCAGTTGGGGAGCTCGAGCCACTCCAGCAGCTGGACCACACCGGGGAAGCCAGTAGACACCTTGGTCAGCAGCACAACCTCCAGGGGTGCGCTGGTGCCGTCGGGCTGCGGAAGGAGCACGACGCCGTCAGTGGGGCCGATGCCGTGCCGGGCCTGGGGAAGCCCTCAGCCAGCCCGGGATGCTCTGCGCCCTGCGCTGGCCCCACGCCCGCTCTCCCTCGGGGCGTCCTGGCGGCTCCCACCGTGCCGGGCCCCGGCTCCTCCCCGGCCGGCAGCCCCGGCTGCTGGCCCCGCTCACTCACCAGCTCGCCCCAGTGCCGGACGCGGTTCCGTGGCACCCTTTTGATGGCCACCTGCAAGCCAAGGGCAGCAGCGGGGTGAGCTCGCTGCCCGCACTGCGAGCCCTATCCTCCGCTCTCCGCCCTCCTCCTCCTGCATCCCCTCCTCCTGCGCCCGCCGCCGGCCCCGCCGCTCACCGGGGCGCCGTCCGAGAGCCGCGTGGCCGCGAAGACTCTGCCGAAGCCGCCGCGTCCCAGCAGCGATCCCAGCCGGTACCGCTCCTGCAGGGCCTCCTGCGCCGTCCCTGCGGGCGGGACGCGGCTGTCAGAGCTCGGCCCGGGTCCAGCAACGGCCCCCGAGCGCCCCTCACCCGCCCCGGGCCGGCCATGCCCGGGCGTTCGCTCCCAGGAACGCGGCACGGGAGGCTCGGGGCCGGCGGCCGCGCTGCCGAGCGGCGGAGCTCGGGCCGGGGAAGCCGCAGTGGAGGCGGCGGGAGCGGCCGCGCCGCGTGTGTGCTCCGCGGGCCCCGGGAGAAGCCGGGGCCGGGGCCGGCGCCGGGGCTGTGGCCGGGGCCGGGGCCGAGGTCGGGTCCGGGGCCGGGCTCGGGCCAGGCGGAGCCGAAGGGCGGCGATGCCGCCCCAGCCCCAGGCACTGATGCCCGCCCAGCAGCGCCACCGCCAGTACACCCAGAGCCGGGCGGAGGCGAGACCGCGGCGGGACGGCCGGGGCCGGGCACGGGGCAGCCCCGCCCGGGGCCGGGGGCGGGCCGGGGGCATGGCCCTGCCCTGCAGGGGGGAGGGAGGAGGGGAGAGGAGAGGGACGCCGGGCAAGGGACCCCGAGAGAAGGGTGCCCGACAGCGGGAAAGGGAGAGAAAGAGAAAGAAGAAGAGAAAGAAAAAGAGAAATAGAAAGAGTGCTTAAAACTATCTGTTTGCTGCTGCTGCTGTCGCCGCTGCTGCTGCCGCCGCTGCCGCCGCTGCAACTGAAGCACCGGGGCCGTTCGTCCCCGTGTCCGTTCCCCGCTCGCCCCACGAGCCCCACGTTCGAGCCCCGCGCGCCCCGGGGACAGCCCCTCCGTCTGCCCAAACACGGGAACTTTGCAGCGCTGAGCCCAAATGCAGAGCCCTGACTCCTGCACACTGGCACAGCGATCCCCTCGCTTGCTGCTGTGCATTGTCCTTGCTGAGGGGCAAACACTGTCGGGCCACCTTCCCTTGGGGTAGGATTCCCACCTGAGCCCAGCACTGCACTTACATCTCCAGTGTTGCTTTGCAGTAAAAACAGGGGAAGGAAAACTGTGTGTGGCTCATGGTATTTTAGTGTCTAAAAATCACTACGTCATCGATCTTAGATATGAGATGCATCTGGAATTACTGGGATGCAACATGAAAAAGGGGAGCATAGAAATAGATAAGGGAAAACATCTTAGATTGTTTCTTTCATTTTCATTTTACTTCTGGAAAGCTGTTTCAGTTTTCCAGGAATCTCCTCCTGTCTGCTCTCCCCAAGAACCTCTCATGGAGAACGAGGTCAAGTTTCTGTTGCAAGATTTTCCATCAGGGAATTATGCCACATGTGAAGTTTTCATTGTGACTGTTCTGGTTTAGGGCAAATTTTGGGAGGAAATCTCCAAAAGGGGTCCATCTAGAAAGCAAGTTCAAGCGTCCCCTCCCCGACTAGTTCAGGAAAAGACTTCCCTTGAGAAAAGTTAAAAACCCCAGTTTGTTTAACAAGTAAAGTATTCACAAGCATGAAAAATGAATAATATTAAATAAAGCCTCGGACAGTGCTGAAGAGATGGCAAATTCAGAAGGTCCTTTTTGTGGGTTGTAGTTGGCTCCCTCGGTCTCTTCTAAGTCCCTCTGGTGCTGGAATGCAGCGTCCCAGAGCTCGGGGGGCCACAGGTGTGAGCTGCTGCTGTCGGTGTTTGTCTGGGTTTTCAGTCCAGAGCAGGTGTAAACAGTTCCAAGAAAAAAGAAAGTCACAGTCCAAGGAACTTCCCTGCCCCAGCTAGCTAAAAAACAATTGCTAGACATGGGCTGTGAAGGCATCAGGAAGTTTCCAAGTCTGAGCACTGGTGGTCTCAGCTAACACCAGAGCTGGATGGTGCTGGAGCCAGAACCTGCAGATTTCCAAATTTTGGCTTTCTGTGCCAGCAAATCGCTGGACTTGGGCTGTGCCAGCACTAGGAAGTTTTCAGATCTGGGCACTGGCGTTGCCAGCAAACACCAGATCTAGGTGATGTCGTTGCCAGTGATAGAAATCTGCTGGATTTGTGCTCTGCTGGCACTGAGAAATTTCCAAATCTGGGTTCTGGTTACATGAAACGCAAGATGTGGGTGGTGCCAGAGCCAGTAAGAGGAAGCTGCCACAGGTTTTGGATTTCTGTGCCAGCAAATTGCTGCACTTGGGCTGTGCCAGAATAGGGAAATTTCCAGATCTGGGCACTGGCAGTGGCAGCAAACAGCCCATTTCAGGCTCCAGGCTCCAGGCAGGACTGTATCTGGATGCCTTCCTCTTTGTCTTCCTTCTTTCCTTCCTTCTTTCTTGGGATCCTGCGGCCAGCAAACTCCAGATTGTGCAGTGCTGGCAAGGGGAAATTGACAGGTTTTAGCTTACTTTGCCAACAAATTCTGGACATGGGTGGTGCCAGAAGAGGGAAATTGCCAGATGTGGGCACTGGCAGTGCCAGCGCACACCAGATCTGGGTAGGGAATGTGCCAGCACCAGGAAATTGCCAAATGCTAACTTTCAGTGCCAGCATATTGCTGGAATTATGCTGTGCAGGAACCTGAAAAATTCTGGATCTGGGCACTTGTGGTGTCAGCAAACACAAGACTGGGTTGCTGTAGGTACCAGGTATTTGCAAGGTTTTGGCTTTCTTTGCCAGAAATCACTAGACTTGGGCTGTGCTGGCACCGGGCAATTCCCGCATCTGGGCACTGGTGGTGCCAGCAAACACCGGATCTTGGCATTGCCAATGACGGTAGCAGGGAATTGCCACATTTTGGCTTTCTTGACCAGAAAATTGCTGGACTTGGCTCTGCCAGAACAGGGAAATATCCAGATGTGAGCACTGGCAGTGGCAGCAAACACCAGGTCTGGGCACCTGTATTGGCATCAGGAAATTGCCGGATTTTGGCTTTCTGTGCCAGCAAATTGCTGGACTTGGGCTGTGCCAGGACAGGGAAATTTCAAGATCGGGGCGCTTGTGCAGCAAACACCAGATCTGGGTGGTGCTGGTGGCAGCACCGGGAAGCTGCTGGGTTCTGGCTTTCTTTGCCAGAAAATTGCTGCATTTAGGTTTTGCTGGCACTGAGAAATTTCCAGATGCTAATTTTCTATGCCAGCAAACTGCTGGAATTAGGCTGTGCAGGCATCTGAAACATTCCTGATCTGGGTACTGGTGGTGTCAGCAAACCCGACATCGGGTTGCTGTAGGTACCAGGTCTTTGCTTGGTTTTGGATTTCTTTGCCAGCAAGTTGCTGGACTTGGGCTGTACCAGAATAGGGAAATATCAAGATCTGGGAACTGGCAGTGCCAGCAAACACCACATTTCAGGAAGGACTGGATCTGGACCCGTTCCCTCCCTGCCTCCCTCCTTTAGCAAGGTGCCAGAGGGGCTGGACAGCAGCCAGACAGAAAGGGACCTGGGGACACTGATGGACAGCAGGCTGGACATGAGCCAGCAGTGTGCCCAGGTGGCCAAGGAGGCCAATGGCTCCTGGCCTGGCTCAGGAATGGTGTGGCCAGCAGGAGCAGGGCAGGGATTCTTCCCCTGTGCTCAGCACTGCTTGGGCAGCACCTTGAGTGCTGTGTCCACTTCTGGGCCCCCAATTTAGGACATGGAGGGGCTGGAGCGTGTCCAGAGAAGGGTAGCAAGGCTGGGGAGGGGTCTGGAGCACAAGTCCTGTGAGGAGCAGCTGAGGGAGCTGGGGTTGTTTATCCTGGAGAAGAGGAGGCTCAGGGGAGACAAGGCGGTTTCAGGGCACAGGGTAGACTTGATGATCTCCAAGATCTTTTCCAACCTTGCTAATTCTGGGATTCTCTGGAACTACCCTTGGAGCAGTTGCAGGAGGAGCCCTGGGCCTCCTGTTCAGAAGCTCCAGCAGCCCAGGTCCCTCAGCTTCTCCTGCCAGCCCCAAAGCCCATCCTGTCAGTCCTGCAGAGCCTCTGCAGCTCCTCCTCACTGCCCAGAACAGGGAGCCCCAGAGCCAGACACAGCAGCCCAGATGTGCCCCCCTGGCCTGGGGTGCCGCTGGCAAGGGAGCAGCACCAGGCACTGCAGGAGCCTGCAGACAATTGATCTGAAGGCCAAAGCTCCTTAGCTCCTTCTGAAAGAGCAGGAACAGTTCCTCATTCCAGAGTGGTGGAATGCTGGGCACCGCAGCTCCGGGTGAGGACTGGACACAAGTTTGCTCCCACTGAGTGCTGGGATGGGTTCTGCAGGAGCTCTGGGCTCCTGTGCTTGCCAGGCACAATGAGGAGAGAAGGAGCCAAGTGCACTGATGTGGGAAATGGATTTGTAGAAAGTTTTTAGAGCCTAATAGAAGGCCCACAAAGTATGAATCTGTATATAAATCTTGAGACAAGAAATGCTAACTTAAAAATTTCCATGGAATAGGACAGATATTGTTGAGAGAGAAATGCAGCTGGAAAAAAGTTTCAAAAGATGGCCTTGCAAATAAGATTTTGGAAAAACAGAGCTATGAAAGATGCATTGTAGTGGGACCCACAAAGAGTAGTTTTAAATAATTGGCTTTAAGGCATCTACAACATGGCATGGCAAAAGGCTGATAGACCAAGAAACGCTTATAATGTATTATAATTAGGAAGTAATTGGCTTCTGATTGTGATGGCGCGTATTATAACATCTGTATTGTCTCACCATTCTCATGAGACTGAAAATGGAATAGAAGTTTTTAAAACACCTCTCAGTTGCCCCATCTCTAGGTCAAGAAAAGAGTATTATCCAACACACTGACACACCTTTTCCTCAAGCATAGCCCAGCCTGGACCAAACACACTGAAAGGTTTCCCCTGTGGCCCATGTCTCGAAACATCAGGTCTGCTGTTTGACAACTCAGGTTGGTTTGGTGTCAAGGAGTTCCCTCAGAAATACTGGGTTTGTCTTCCTCTGTGCCTTCCCCTCAGCAGCCTTGGGGATGCTCCTGTGTGAAGCCATCTGTCTCACACAGTTTCAGACAACTTCAAACAGGATACTGTGCAATAAGTCGTCTCCTCTAAAGTGTTCCTGCAATCCCTTTCCAGCAATGGGAAATTATTACTGATAGATGAAAAGTGGAAAACCCCCAACAGTTTATTATCAAACAGAATCCCCCATGACACGCGTTCCAAGAAGGCGCCGGGGTCTCTCTCGGAAGAACAGGAGCTGTCACGGAGCAGTTCCAGCAGCTGATGGAAGCTCGGGGACTCATCCGGTGTCGGCTTTCTCCCACGGCAGAGCTCCATGGGGCGGGCAGGGCAGTGAAGCAGCTGGGCTGGAGCCCCTCGCTGCCTTGTCTCCCCGGCGTGGCTCAGCTCACAGACTCTCGGGCTGGGAGCGGGGCCGCTCCGCTCCTGCCGGCACCGTGTCCCTGGGCTTGGACAAACAGTTTCCTGCCAGGAGAGCCCTGCACACTGCTCCACAGATCTTTCATAAAGGCCCAAACCAACTCCAAACACTCTGTCTGCAGCAGCTTTGCACAAAGGGCTGCAGCAATCCGGGACAGCTGCAAGTGAGTGTCGGAAGGCTCTTGTCTTGTTCCTGCAGGCAGAATTCTTGATGATCTGATGCAGTTTTATTCAGATGTAACATGAGAGCGGAGGTTTTTTGTTAAAATATTTCATGATGAGTAACAAGCCTTGGGTGCATGAGGTACAGGACTGACATGCCAAAGCATGAGCATATCCTCCAAAGCGGCCAGTCTAATTGTCCATTTTATTACTCTTGTAATTACTTCACACTAATGAGGAAAACCAAGCTCTGCTTGGAGGCAAAACAGGCATGGGATACACTATGGTCCCTCGCAGGCTCAGCAGGGCTGGCAGTGACACAGCAGGCCGTCTGCTTCATTGTGAACCACTACAGAGCTGCATCCCAATCTGGTTTATGTAGCGTGGTATTATTAAGAGCTCCTTTTCTGCATGAGACACAAAAAGGAGATTCCAAATGATCTTCATGCAAGCATGCAGTAAAGAACTGCTTCTGCTATCCTAACAAAGCATTTGCTTTGGCAATTACACTCTTCTCATTCATCTTTTGATGCAGACACGTCAGGTTTTCTCTCACACCCCTGCAAGGCTGGCAGTCTCTGTTTCCCATTTCCTGTTCTTCCCTAGAGATGGTGCAGTGGCTGCTTTGAAACAAAAAGCCCTGAGATCTGGACAGCTTGAAGGAGCATGAAATGCTAATTAAGTGCTCATATTGGTAACACCCAGGTCTGCACTGCCCAGTGCTCTGCAGCAGCAGCAGCAGGACCATGCATCATTCCTGCTGGTTGATGTTCATGTTTCTGGTGTGCAAGAGCAATGACTTTGAGGAGGGACAAAAATGCCCCTCTTCAGACAGTGGGTGTGCAAGGAGATGTGAAGTTTCACAGCCTTTTCTAGGATATTTCAGAAAGATCTAAGAGAATATTGTGGCATGGGGTAGGTCCCTAATTTTGTCTCCAGAGAAGTCCCCAAAGGGCACATTGACTCTGCTGCTGATGGCAACCCCATAAGCTCATGGACCAGTTTTCCCTGCAACGTTCCACCCTGCCTGGGCTTTGCTAGGCCGGGACTAGACCCAGAGCTAAGCAAACACAGGCAGCCAGGTGACATTGTGTAACATCAGAAGCTGGCAACCATGAGGACTTTGCTGTCAAAAGGTTACAGCTTGCACTGGGCCCAGAAGTGTTTTACCCTAATGCAAAGCAAATTGAAATGTGAAGTTTAAAAGCTTCAAATGACTATGAAAGGAAACTTCAGAATAATTTCTGGAAGGGCAGCATTGTCAATGACCATGCAGCCCACCAACAGCTGGAGCTGAATCCAGAATTGCTTCTTCCAGCTGTGCAGGAATTCATTCCGCTGGCAAGCACTGGTCCATGGGAACAAATGATCCCCTAGCTCTGGGCTGAATGGCACCCAGGCTGCAGTGCAGATTTGAGGAGCCCTTGTCACTTGTTATTGGCCTCCCAGGGCACTCATCCTTCTGCAAACAAGGTGCAAACAACACAGCTGCACTGCTGTCCCGGGTAAATATACATACAGGTGACTTTGCCAAAGCAGTGCATCATTTCCCAGTGAAATACATGACCTCTTCTTACCTATGGAATTGTGATTAAAGACACCTGTGAGCCAGATCAGTGGGAGATTGCAAAGGAGCAAAGCTTTGGGATTTGGGCACACTTCTCTTGGTTTCTTTGCTCAGGCCTTTGGTGAGCACAGAACACACCTAGGTAGAAAACCTTTGACTAGACAGGATCTTTTGGATCCATTGTCCCTCAAACAGGTCAACAGGTGACTGTTGTAATGCTAAGTAACAAAGAGCAGCACAAATGACACAAAGATAACATGGCCAAAGTGGAAGAGGAGAGGCCCAATGAGGAAAGGATGTGGTGAGACACTGGCACACTGAGTGAGCTGCACTCCCATAATCTCTACGCCAGCAGGTCCTGGTCTCACATTCTCCTCTTGGTTTTTTCGATTTTGTTTATTTATTTACTTTTTTTTCATCATCAAAATGAAATATATAGAACTAAAGACATGTAATCAAAACTTAAAGACAGAATCAAAACACATTAATTCCAAACTACATCTAAAGATCAGAACATATGTACATCTATAACTATGAAGCCTAACGCATCAATCCTTTTCTTCAAGCACTCTCCATACAGGCAGCAGCTTCTTCCTGAGCTTGGAGGATAGAGAGCTCTTCTGGATGGGAGACAAGGACTTTGTGGGTGAGAGAACATCGGAAGTGTCCCGAGACAACTTCTCGGTAAGACCATAACCAGTCAGATCTGCAAAGCGGAGACACAAACTTTAACAGAGGCCTCCATGCAAACCTGAAGCATCTGAAGCTCTGTATTTCATGGGACACATTTCCTGGAGATGTGGAAACAGCTGCACAGGGAAACATGCTCCTGCTGGCAGACACTGAGGCAGGCCAGGGCAAACCCTGAGCCACTTGCCCAGAGCTGGCACAGGCCCAGCCTGGCCTCTGGGCTGCCCTGGGACAGCAGGGAGCCCAGAGCCCTGTGCTCCCCAGGAATGGCTCAGCTGCACATGCACCCTCCTGCTCCTCTGCCTGCCCCACAGCTCAGCAGCCCCACAGCTCCAGGGGCACTGGCAGCAGCACAGCTCATTGCAGGGGCACATGCAGGGCACAGCTGTTCCCTGGCAATGTGCACAGCCTCTCTGGGCTGCCACAAGACCCTTCCTGCCAGCAGAGATTGGCCCAGCTTCCCCCTCACCTCTGTGTGAGGCTGAGCCATGACTGCCCTTCATCTTGTCCTCCATCTGGAGCTGCTTCAGGCCCCCCATGCCATGACTAGGAAGGGCAATGGAGAGAGCAGGGGCAGATGCACACCCTTCCTTAGGATTTCGTCATTTTTGGCACAGCTCAAAAGGCAAATCCAGAGGTTTCCAACTCAGCGCTTCCTCAGCCTTCTGGAGAACATCTCGCCTTCACCAGCCCAGCATTTTGGAGAGGTTTTCCCGCACATGTGGAGGCTTGCTGGCAGCACATTCCTTCAGCTGGGTGCCCATCACCTTGCAGAGGGCAGAGGCCAGCTTGGTGGCCACGGTGCGGACGCTGGCGCTCCGCACAGGCAGCGCCTTGTTCTCCAGGCAGGGCCAGAGCACGGGCAGGGCGTCGCGCTGGGCGACTTCAGGGCTCCTGGCATGAACCCCCTGCACAAGCACTGCCGGGACAGAGACACAGCTCCTTACCCACCAGCCTCCCTGCAACAAGGATCTGCCTCTGCTTCTGCTTCTTGCCAGCCTCTCTGGCCAAGAGCAGCAAAACAGCACCCAGAGCCCCTTGGCCCAGAAACAGGCAAAGCAGCTGAGCATCCTGGAAACAGAACCACCCACCCCTCAGCACTAATTGCTCCAACCAGAGCCTTGTCCCTGCGTCAGACTTCCTACCTTTACTAAATTATTTCACAATCTCTGCATAAACAATGAATGAAATGTCCAATTGCCTTTGATTTCCATTAAGAAGTTGTCTAAACCCACACTGAAGATTTGGAAATGCACCATAGAGAGGAAATGGAGAGATTTCTAATAAAAGGGATGATTCCATTTTTGTAACTTTGATGCCAAGTGCCAAATGTCTAATCTGGCTCTTCCCTGTGCTCAGTGGCACACAGCAAAGGGCAGGGTTAGAACACACCTCAAAACTCCAGCCCACCAGAGATGGCTGCTGCCTGACAGCTGGATGAGAAACATCAGTGACCAGCTGGGGTCTTTGGCAGAACGCTTTTGGGGCTTCCAACAAAGAGCTGCTTCAAACCTCAGGGTGTCTTAGAGAATTACCCAGACCCCATTTTCCTGGCATTTGGGCATCTCCAAATTTTTTTGCCACTTCCCCTCCCAATGTTAATGGCATTTTTTCTTATAATGTCTTTTTGTCTTATAATGAAATAGGGGCATGGAGAGAGAAAAAATGCTGGGACTGAAATGTAACCAAAACACAAATGTTTTCTCACATTGCCTCTGAAATCTCTCTGCCCATTTTCTGAATGGAACTATATCAAACAGAGATAAATATTTACTACCAACAGGCTTCTTGCATGGCAGATTTGGCTGAGAGAACAAAAACTGAAATGCTCTGGAGACCATTCTTATTTTCTGATCAGACAAAATGTTATTTGGAAGCCATTTAATATTCTGTGGTGGAAGAGACTTCATTTTCTCTATGCT